>NC_041333.1:15062771-15390271 GCF_004354835.1 Perca flavescens
CGAGTTTTGAGTATTTCATCTCTCTTTACGAACATGTCACCTAACACCACTGTCAATATAGCAACAGCTGAAATCATGCATCATGTTGTTCCATGAAGACTCTATTTGCAATTAGACTACATTGCCAATGACCAATACATTGACCAATATGGGTGACAAATATCAGATATCAACGTTGGAATTTAAAGAAACACATTGATGTGTCCATTAATGCTCTCACTCATCACTGATATTTGAAATGTCCTTCCTAACTGAATTGCAGTTGAAACGCTGCATTGCTGCAGCACCAAATCTGAGTCTGACTGATCCACATTTGCTTGCATTCCTGTTATAAAGAAGTAACAACAGAAAAGAGCTCTGTCTCTTTAAAAAGGGGCCAGTCCTCAAAGAGCTCTGGTGTCAGAGGAAGAAGGAAGTCCTCTTTCCACTCGCATGAAGAACGACAGATAAAACTTTCCTCCTGCCAAAGTAGCAGGCAGGGAAGTTAGAGCATTTCAGTTAAAGGCAAGATTTTTTTTAAACATGTACCATTTCTTACACTTCTACATATTTGCTTTCCTTTCCACTTTGCTCAATGGATGTTCTACCTGTGCCTGAGGCCTCTTATCTGGAGACAAACCGACCTGAGACACCTGGGGGGGGGGGGGGAGGGGTCAAAGTCCTTCAGGGGTTAAAAGCCCATCCCTGTTCATTACAGCAGCTTGTGTTCCAAGCAGTCTTTTCATTATTTCCTCACTCACTGTCTGCCCTCACTTTTTCTCTGGAACAACAGCAGGAAGTAATAGTGCAGGAGAAGGCTGAAGAGAATGTGATGGCGACAGGAGAGCTGAACATCAATCACTACCCTGCGCGGAGGGCAGCCCATGTGGTACAACACTACCTTAACACCCTCTACGGCTCTCCATACAGGCTGTTGCAACTGCACAAAATCCACAGAGGAAACGCAGAGGTCAGCTGAACTTTAACTATATACAACTAAAGTTAAGTTTACAGTGAAGTTCAAACGTCTACCAACTGTGGCTATTTCTGACTTCCCTTTTAGGATGTGTCAGACTCCGAAAGAAAGTATGAGCTGGAGATCTCAGTGCAGGAGCTGATCGGCAATGTAAGATATGATTTAGGATTTTCCTCGCAATGGACTTACACATGAGTTCGATATAGCCATGAGTCATTCAGTCTAGAGTAGTTTCATTAACATATCTGGTAGGTACACAAATGTGCCTTAGATATGGATTAATTTCTGAATTTCTTGGGGTTTTACAGTGCTACGTAATGAACAGAAAATAAACTGTAAATGAGTCAGTTGTCCCTGCCCAGATATTAAAAAGCACCCTAACAATAGATCAAAAACCACCTATCTAATTACAATTTTGGTTCCTGAATAAGATAATAGAAAAACCCTTGACCATGCTGCACTGCCAGATTTAGTGCTCATTTGGTTTGTCTCAAAATAGGGAAAAACAATATATGTTCAACTCCATGCATTTACCGTCAATATTTAAAAAGGTCAATGTCTTTGCATTCACATTGTGCTTATGGAAAAATATTTTAAGATAATCTTAGGCATACATTTTTGTGTAAAGTAAATACTCTCTGGCTTTAGAGTGGGCAGGTTTGACAAGATTTAACTAAACATAAGATAAAAGGAGGCAGTGTGGTGCAACATTGGCTCACTGGCTGTCATGCTGACTCCTGGACTACGCCTTTTGCTCTGTATACTCCCCTACACTTCTTTCTTATCAAACCTTCCTTTCTTCTATTTGCTTCTTTTTAATCCACCACCCCCTTTTTTTCCCAGACCACGGGCAAATGCTCTGCAGAGATTTTGTTTCCGAGGGGGGAACGGCAGCGCTCACCACAGGTCCAGGCCTCGTGTGAGGAGCTCCTGAAAATCAACACTAAAGCTCAAGAAGAGGCCTTGTACCAACAGTACAAGATGAACTCAGGCCTGCTGTCGGCACAGAATCTCCCCGGTACGTACTTGAAAACGAACCCTGCCTGCTATTGCTTCTAATCAACACAAAAAGTCACATATTGCACAACATCGGCAGTTTGAAATTGCAGCGTTTGGGGATTTTTTAACTCAGTGTTACTCCTAACTATACGGAACACAAAAGACAGACATTGTGAACACTGGTGGCGTACTCTCCTGTACATTATGAGATCACACGGTGTATATGACACGTATATATATGTGGCATAATCAAGCACCACACCTATACACTATACAATCTAACATCCTTCGTAACACACTGACTTTGTGACCAACAGACAGCTACGGTCACATTGAGCCTGACATGAAGCCTTTCTGGCACCTCAGCATCGTGGCCGCCAGCTTCGTCATGCTGAATGAGTCCAGTGAAAACACACTGTACAACATGGCTCAGGTGGCCAACATCACACAGCTGGTAGGTTTGTTTTGCTCATTAATCCTCTACTGTAGGGTTTTCAATACATATCAATTGTAGTGCCCACATAGCCCTGCCTCCTCTCAGTCACTCACTCACTCACCTCATTCGCTCCAGTTAAATATAATTTTGCAGGTTTTTGTTATGGTGTTTGCTCATTATGGATGGCAAATGCAGAGCTTCTGCGACTGGTTTTGGTTGACAAAGAAAACAGCAGGAGTGCTGTTATGAACTACTTGACATTTGAGGCAAATGAACAAGGAAAGGCAAAGGATACAAGCAAGCCCAAATATTATGCCTGTGGTATCGAAAATGTCTTGAATATCAATATTTTTCAAGGTATTGTACTGAAGTGATGAGTAGGGTTAATTGTTTGACATTTACAACAGTAATGGAAAACGTAAAACTTAGTGCAATAAAAACATAAAATTATCTCTTCAAATTGATGTCAACATGTATACCGTATTAGATAATAAAAATGGAAGAAGAAAGAAGAAGAGTGCACAATCTATTCTATACAGTCACAAGTTTTTGAATCAAAGGCAGACCAACCATTCAGCCATGATGTGAAGTTTTTGGCGGAGAGGAAGGTGCACACCATATGAGGATATAACATTTGTATTAGACTCGGTTTCTATCATTTGGCTTTATTTTTCCCTTGTCTACTGCAGGCGACTGAGAACGACCAGCTGAAGTTCGACTGTCACATACTGCTGCATGAGATGGTGTCCCAGGTAGCCACTTATTATTATTATTATTATTATTATTATAAACATTTTTAATTACCACCCTAAACAAATCTTTAAATGTATTTATTAATCAATAAAAATGACTGAAAAACTAGATGGCTCCCACAACTTACTGTACATCCAAAGCTTTTAGCATTTATTGTTTAGACTGTAACTAAAGAGAAGGCTACTTTACACCATTTATAAAGCCGTAAACGTTTGCTAAATTTTCTTATAAATAACTAAAATCATTAATTGTTTACCGGAATAATAATGGCGGCACTAGTGGCATCTTACAGTAAACTGGTCAGATACCAGTTGGTTGAGAAGAACACTTACTCTCGTACTCAATATTGCACTGTGTGTGGTTTTCCTACTTGATATCTCCTAATTTGACAATCGGTGTTATTTTTGCAGGAAATCATTCACTGGAAGCTGCTGTTCACCTGGTCTCCTCCAGATGGTGTTAAAGTGCTGCAGATGGAACAGCTGCCACACCGCCACGAAGGGGAAATACCTCCAAACACAAACTAAACTGCTGACATTCGTCACACTGCTATCACAACATCTTGCTGCTTGACTGAATGCTGCAAGTAAAAAGCCGTCATATATAATGATGATATCCTTACATTGTGCTACTTTTGTAGTACTTTTGGTTGCTGTTGTATTTTAGCCTAAATAAACTGTTTATACAGACTATTGCCTCAGTTTATGCTGTTCTGTCTGTCTGTCTGCCTGTCTGTCTCTGTGTGTCTGAAGAGATGAGCACTTACTGTACAGGACTTGTGATCGTCTCTCTGAAAGCCACTTTGGGCTTTCCCATCACACAGGGACAGTTGTATTCCCTCTCCATCCTCTGAAAACAACAAACCAATACAGGAATAAATTGAAAGAAACAAGATCAGATATATCTTTACAGGGACAATTCATTAAAAGTTGAGGAAACACCTTTTTTTTATGCTGTGCTATTTTAGGATCTATCTATTTAGTGTTCAGTCTGATTTCCTGAGTCTGGAGATCTCAATCCAAAAAAGACTGAAGCTCATTAGCATTTGGTTTGTGGTGCAGCAATGTCTTTTTCTATCAGTTACAATTATCCACAGAGACCTGTGATTCATAAGAGAGCTACATCTGACAGGTCCAAACGTCCACAAATCTAACTAGATATGAAGCACCATCAGTCAGAGACAAAACAGGTCTGGGTCTCATTTATTGCAGGACGTCTAGTATGCAGAACATGCTAAACATCCTCTGACTGGGTACCTGGGAGTAGATTTCAAGATGCAGCTCGCCCATGCCCGAGATGATGGTTTCTTTGCTCTCGGTGTCAAAATGCACTCGAAACGTCGGATCTTCCCTGGTGAATCGGTTAATACCTTTGGAAAATTTATCCAGGTCATTCTGGTCGGAAGCAAGATAATGAGAAGAGCTTATAGATGCGATTAAGACTCTAGAGACAGAATGCAAGGGTAAATTAAAGTATTATTTTTTTACCTTGTTGGTTGGCTTCATTGACATGGAAATGACAGGCTCTGGGACGTGAATAGACTCCTATGGGACAGAAGGATAACAAAATGAGCACAAGATTCTCATTAATATCCTGGAGAGAAGAAGTACTGTAAAATAAGAATCATTTCTAAAAAGTTACTCACCATGGAGAGGTTAGCGCTGGTCCTGGATGTAAAAGTGTCTCCGCTGGCACAGTCAATCCCAAACAGAGCACATATATCGCCTGCATAAACCTCATCCACATCCTAAAAAAAAAAAAAAAAAAAAAAAAAAAAAAAAAAAAAAAAATGGATAGAAAGGACACAAAGGAATGTAAAATTATTAAAATAATAATTAAGGAGGTCAAGATGTTAACCTTCAGGACTGTGTGGATTCAAAAGTAATTTTGGTTACACTTTACTTGAAGGTATCTACATAAGAGTGACATGACACTGTCATGAACGTGTCATAAAGAAATCATAAACGACATAACACTTATTTTAGTAAGTGTCATTCGGTTTTGGTCATGACAAGTTATGGTTAGGGTTAGAGTTAGTGTTCATGTGTCATGTTTTGTAACTGAAAATATAGGACTGAATATGAAATAGTTGCAGTGTCTTGTTTTGATGCAAGAAGGATGGAAACATCATGGAAACTGTGGTGTCACAGGGGATGTGGTTGTTATCTACACACTTGACTGGTGCCAAAAAGAGGAACCTAACCATTTTGACCAGTCATGCTCCTCTGCCGTTTGAAATGCAAACCACAGATGGAAAACTGTGAGCTCTGACAGCCTGCTGTGCTGTGATGTATGCCACGCTTGTACTCACCTCCATTTGGTCAGCGTGGAGGCGCACAAGCCTCTGAACTCTGACCTTCTTGCTCGTGCGTGTGTTGATGATGTACTCCCCCTTCTTCAGACAGCCCTGGTACACCCGCACGTACGTCAGCTGGCCAAACCTCCCTGCCTGATATTGAGACACACCGCAAGGAGATAACAAAGCATGACGGATTAAGATGTTCCTCTTACGCAAAATTGCAGCGATAAACGATGATTAGCATCTTACCTCCAGTTTGAAGGCCAGCCCAACATACGGTTTTGCAGAGTCTCTTGTAGGGTCCATTAGAATCTTTGATGTTTCGCTGACATCTCTAACACAGTGAAAAACCCACGGCCATTAGTGCACACATTTTCTCATGAAAGAGATTATAGATCGAACCTGGTCTATACTCACTCGTCATTGAGGATAGCATAGTTTTTGACTTCAGTGGGGTTCGGCAGGTAATCCAGGACAGCGTCCAGTAGAGGCTGAACGCCCTTGTTCTTCAACGCTGTGCCCACCAACACTGGAGTGAACAGACGCTGCACTGTGGCCCTGCGGATTGCAGCCTAGAAGACAGTGATGTGATGAGTGTTGGGCATCTAAATTATCTTTATTCTTCATTCAAACTCAGTGTTCATGTTCCAATTTAGATATGCAATTGAAGGATTTTTTTTTTTTTTATTGGTTGCCAAAGTCTTGGTTGTTGAGTTAAAATAAAAAAACAATGGGTTTTTAAGATCATTTTTTGGGCATTTTAAGGCCTTTATTGACAGGACAGCTGTAGAAATTAAAGGCAAAAGAGAGAGGGGGGGGAGTGACATCCAGCAAAGGGCCGCAGGTCGGAGTCAAACCCGGGCCCTCTGCGTCGAGGAGTAAACACATATACATATACATATATATACAGTGGTGTGAAAAAGTGTTTGCCCCCTTCCTCATTTCCTGTTCCTTTGCATGTGTGTCACACTTAAGTGTTTCGGAACATCAAACCAATTTAAACAAAAGTCAAGGACAACACAAGTAAACACAAAATGCAATTTGTAAATGAAGGTGTTTATTATTAAAGGAGAAAAAAAATCCAAACCATCATGGCCCTGTGTGAAAAAGTGATTGCCCCCCTTGTTAAAACATACTATAACTGTGGTTGTCCACACCTGAGTTCAATTTCTCTAGCCACACCCAGGCCTGATTATTGCCACACCTGTTCACAATCAAGGCATCACTTAAATAGGAGCTGCTTGACACAGTAAGGTCCACCAGAAGATCCTTAAAAGCTACACATCATGCCGAGACCCAAAGAAATTCAGGAACAATTGAGAAAGAAAGTAATTGAGATCTATCAGTCTGGAAAGGGTTATAAAGCCATTTCCAAAGCTTTGGGAATCCAGCGAACCACAGTGAGAGCCATTATCCACAAATGGCGAAGACATGGAACAGTGGTGAACCTTCCCAGGAGTGGCCGGGCCGCCCAAAATAAGACTCATCCAAGAGGTCACAAAAGACCCCACAACAACGTCCAAAGAACTGCAGGCCTCACTTTTTTTTCATGCCTCCACCATCAGGAAAAGACTGGGCAAAAATGGCCTGCATGGCAGAGTTCCAAGGAGAAAACCACTGCTGAGCAAAAAGAACATCAAAGCTCGTCTCAATTTCTCCAGAACACATCTTGATGATCCCCAAGACTTTTGGGACAACATTCTGTGGACCGATGAGACAAAAGTGGAACTCTTTGGAAGGTGTGTGTCCAAGTATATCTGGCGAGAAGGAACACTGCATTTCATAAAAAGAACATTATACCAACTGTAAAATATGGTGGTGGCAGTGTGATGGTCTGGGGCTGTTTTGCTGCTTCAGGACCTGGAAGACTTGCCGTGATAAAAGGAACTATGAATTCTGCTGTCTACCAAGAGATCCTGAAGGAGAATGTCCACCATCTGGGTACTTGAAACGAACTTGGGTTCTGCAGCAGGACAATGATCCTAAACACACCAGCAAGTCCACCACCGAATGGCTGAAGAAAAACAAAATGAAGACTTTGGAGTTAGCCAAAGTCCTGACCTGAATCCTATTGAGATGTTGTGGTATGACCTTAAAAAGGCCGTTCATGGAAAACCCTCTAATGTAACTGAATTAGGACAATTCTGCAAAGATGAGGCCAAAATTCCTCCAGGACGCTGTAAAAGCCTCATTGCACGTTATCAAACGCTTGGTTGCAGTTGTTGCTGCTAAGGGTGGCCCAACCAGTTATTAGGTTTAGGGGCAATCACTTTTTCACACAGGGCCATGATGGTTTGGATTTTTTTTCTCCTTTAATGATAAACACCTTCATTTACAAATTGCATTTTGTGTTTACTTGTGTTGTCCTTGACTATTGTTTAAATTGGTTTGATGTTCCGAAACACTTAAGTGTGACAAACATGCAAAGGAACAGGAAATGAGGAAGGGGGCAAACACTTTTTCACACCACTGTATATATATATATATATGGGCGCCTGCTCTACCAACTGAGCTATCCGGGCGCCCAACAATGTCACGTTTTAATAGGAAGACTGGTCAAAATTAGATCTCAAAAGATGCCTTATTTTTATAAGCACCGCTAGGTCCACTACTTTGGTCCAGATTAAAATATCTCAGAAAGTACTGGACACAAACCTTCAGGTCTTTGTTGGTTGGAATCTTTTCCTCCAAGAACATCTCTCCCAAGACTTCATCAGCGTTAGCCACACACTCCACCAGCTCCTGCCTCCGTTCTGCAGCCTCAGCACGAAAATCTGCCGGGATCTCATCATAGCGGATAGTTTGACTGCAGGGAGGAAGAAACGGAGTGAATCATATTGATCAGGAACAGAATTAACACTTGTAATCTGACAAATGCAGATTTTGACGATTTGTGTCACTGATACCTGATGGTGTTAGAATTCTACTGTAGCTGTCTTTAATCAATCAATCAGTCTTAAATATGGTAAAAATTATTCTTGCTGCTAAAGTTACAGTGCAGAAAAAAATAACACAATTCACACAGAAACAGATCTCTTTGTGGTCAAGCTACCACAAGGGTAATCCCTCACCCAAAAGGTCCTTCAAAATACATGCTCCGCTCCTCTACAAGGTCGATGATGCCGCGCATGTTCCCCTCCAGGCCGATGGGGATGCTCACGAAGGCTGCGTTGTGGTTCAGTTTGGTTCTGGGGAAGGCAAAGAAAAAGTCTGAAGTGAGAACAAAAATACAGGAAGGGAAACCAAGGCGGGTTGTCTATTTGTCCATCCATCCATCCATCCATCCATCCATCTTCGTCCGCTTATCCGGTGTCGGGTCGCGGGGGGAGCAGCTCCAGCAGGGGACCCCAAACTTCCCTTTCCCGAGTAACATTAACCAGCTCCGACTGGGGATCGAGGCGTTCCCAGGCCAGGTTGGAGATATAATCCCTCCACCTAGTCCTGGGTCTTCCCGAGGCCTCCTCCCAGCTGGACGTGCCTGGAACACCTCCCTAGGGAGGCGCCAAGGGGCATCCTTACCAGATGCCCGAACCACCTCAACTGGCTCCTTTCGACGCAGCGAGCAGCGGCTCTCTCCGAGCTCCTCACGGATGACTGAGCTTCTCACCCCTATCTCTAAGGGAGACGCCAGCCACCGTCCTGAGGAAACCCATTTCGGCCGCTTGTACCCTGGATCTCGTTCTTTCGGTCATGACCCAGCCTTCATGACCATAGGTGAGGGTAGGAACGAAAACTGACCGGTAGATCGAGAGCTTTGCCTTCTGGCTCAGCTCTCTTTTCGTCACAACGGTGCGATAGACCGAATGCAATACCGCACCCGCTGCGCCGATTCTCCGACCAATCTCCCGCTCCATTGTCCCCTCACTCGCGAACAAAACCCCAAGGTACTTGAACTCCTTCACTTGGGGTAAGGACTCATTCCCTACCTAGAGAAGGCATTCCATTGGTTTCCTGCTGAGAACCATGGCCTCAGATTTAGAGGTGCTGATCCTCATCCCAACCGCTTCACACTCGGTTGTGAACCGATCCAGTGAGTGCTGAAGGTCGCAGGCCGATGATGCCATCAGGACCACATCATCTGCAAAGAGCAGCGATGAGATCCCCAGCCCACCAAACTGCAACCCCTCCCCACCCCGACTACGCCTCGATATCCTGTCCATAAATATTACAAACAGGATTGGTGACAAAGCGCAGCCCTGGCGGAGGCCAACCCTCACCTGAAACGAGTCCGACTTACTACCGAGAACCCGGACACAGCTCTCACTTTGGTCATACAGAGATTGGATGGCCCTGAGTAGAGACCCCCTCACCCCATACTCCCGCAGCACCTCCCACAGTATCTCCCGAGGGACCCGGTCATACGCCTTCTCCAAATCCACAAAACACATGTAGACCGGTTGGGCATACTCCCAGGCTCCCTCCAGGATCCTTGCGAGAGTGAAGAGCTGGTCCGTTGTTCCACGACCAGGACGGAATCCGCATTGTTCCTCCTCAACCCGAGGTTCGACTATCGGCCAAACCCTCCTTTCCAGCACCTTGGAGTAGACTTTACCAGGGAGGCTGAGAAGTGTGATACCCCTGTAATTGGCACACACCCTCTGGTCCCCCTTTTTAAAAAGGGGAACCACCACCCCAGTCTGCCACTCCTTTGGCACCGTCCCAGACTTCCACGCAATGTTGAAGAGGCGTGTCAACCAGGACAGCCCCTCCACACCCAGAGCCTTGAGTATTTCTGGACGGATCTCATCAATCCCAGGGACTTTGCCACTGTGGAGTTGTTTGACTACATCAGTGACTTCCGCCCGGGAAATCGACGACAATCCCCCGTTATCCTCCAGCTCTGCCTCTAACATAGAGGGCGTATTAGTCGGATTCAGGAGTTCCTCAAAGTGCTCCTTCCACCGCCCTATTACCTCCTCAGTTGAGGTCAACAGTGTCCCATCCTTACTGTACACAGCTTGGATGGTTCCCCGCTTCCCCCTCCTGAGGTGGCGAACAGTTTTCCAGAAGCACTTTGGTGCCGACCGAAAGTCCTTCTCCATGTCTTCTCCAAACTTCTCCCACACCCGCTGCTTTGCCTCTTTCACGGCAGAGGCTGTCTATTTGTATTTTATTAAAAGGTTTATTTGTACAGGGACAAGTGTCTAGCATAAACCAATGCCATACACTACAGCATTTATAGCCTCAGCTGATTTGCAATGCCCGTCCCAGGATGGGCCTTTGAAATACATAAAACTACTCAACAAATACATACGAGGCCGTACAAAACCACAAACTCAAGAATAGGTACGTACATTAAAACTCAAAACTTAGAACTCAACAAGAAAATACAGTGGCCGGGTTGGCTCAGTTGGTAGAGCAGGCCCACATATACGTAGGTTTATGCCTCGACGCAGAGGTCCAGGGTTCGAGTCCGACCTGTGACGATTTCCTGCATGTCTTCCCCCTCTCTCTCTCTCCTTTCTCACCTAGCTGTCCTGTCCATTAAAGGCGGAAATCCCCAAAACAATTATCTTTGAAAATACAGACAAATCATCAGTCATAATTATACCTGCAAACTCAGAAGGGCTGAAACAGGGCTAACGTTATCCTTAAAAACGTCGCTTTTCTCTGAAAAGCGACTAGTTTGCAGGTATGCATGATAGGGGTTGTAAATCTCCACTGGTCTCACGATTCAATTTGATTACGATTATCCTGTCAACGATTCCAATCAATTCGATATCACGATGCGTAGGGCTGGGCGATATGGACCAAAAGTCATATCCCGATATATTTTGGCTGAATATCGATATACGATATATATCCCGATATTTTTTCCGCAAAGTGAGAGCAAATGTTCAGGCAAAGTCAAAGCCAAATATGACATGTCACATGTAGTTTCATAGAAACCGGCTATTTCAGTGAACAGTTGCAAAATCAAATGAATAAATAATAAACATGTTTCTTCACCTGGTTCAATGCTCAGCTGTTCAAATAACAATAAAATGTGAACATAAATACAGTATAACAACAGGAGTACCTTTTATGAAATCAAAGCGCCATAAGGTTTGTTTTAGTTTTTTCCAACGTTTTAAATTGTTAAATTTTTCTTCTACACATTTTCAGCACTTATTTCTACGTCCCATATTTTCTAATATAGGGCTGGGCGATATAGAGAAAATCAGATATCATGATATTCTTGACCAAATACCTCGATATCAATATTGCGGCGATATATTCTAGAGTTGACAGTTGGTGCTCTCGCAAAATATCTTCACACTTAGATTTTAGATAAATAATCAATAATAAAACAGCTAGAAAGGTCTGGTAAGTTCAGAAAAGTACATCACTTCACTGTAATGCAGCCTTTAAAACCAGGAAAAGACACTTATGTCATATCACGATATTACGATATCCAAAATCTAAGACGATATCTAGTCTCATATCACGATATCGATATAATATCGATATATCGCCCAGCCCTAACGATGCGTCACCTCAATATTTTTATATATTACTACACATGGTTTTCATTGACAAATTCAAGCAGTCTGATATGAAATCCCTTTTTTATTGCATGTCTTCCCCCCTCTCTCCCCCCTTTCATATCTCAGCTTTCCTATCCAATAAAGGCAGAAATGCCCAGTTTGAGTGCTGTAGGGAAGGATTTACGGAAGGGCACCTTACAATTCCTGTTGTCTCTACGGGTTACTGAGCCCAAACAGTCATATTGGACTGGTACAACATGAATGAATAAATAATGACCATGTCTACAGAACAGGACAACTTTTCTTTCGCTTCTCTGATTCATTCCGTATGGTTGTCTTAATCTATTTCTTCACTTACACTGTCCAAATATGCGCACACGTCACATAGGGTTTGTCACGTAGTGGACCCATGCGCTAACGTGCACTAACATGTGCAAAGCCGCTTTCCATCCAAGTAGTTACAGCCACGTAGTTATAGGAAAGTCCACTTCTAAGCAGATCTAACTACTCTGCCCCAAAACCGTTTTTCCCGTTTGCATTTGCACTGGCCAAGTGGCCATAGGGACTATAGGAGGGGTAAGGGAGCGATGCAAGCACGGCAACGGTCTATCTATAGCGTTAAAATCAGAAAACAAATACACCAAAAAAAAGTATGAACTAAATACTAAATGTAATGTATATAGCATATTTGTCACAATTTTAAACAAGTCTCCCGAAGAGAAACGGGTATCTCTCTCGCCCCCGCCTCTGCCTGCTGCGCTGTGGACGCGTGTGTGTGTGTGTGTGTGTGTGTGTGTGTGTGTGTGTGTGTGTGTGTGTGTGTGTGTGTGTGTGTGTGTGTGTGTGTGTGTGTGACTGTCGAGGTTGTCAAGCCCGCAGGGCACCCTTGTGGAGTTTAACTCCAAAAAGACAATTAACCACAGGTTCCTGTTAATCTTATGATGGGCATGTGTTGTGATATTTAAACAAACGAACTAGAGATGATACTGCCTAAAACGCTGGTATTGGTATCGGGAAGTACTGGAGTTTATGCACCGATCCGATACCACGTAATAAAGCCCTAAAGAAAATCTATGTTAAAGTAGATTATTTATGTTCTTTTTCCGTTATAACTGACAAACTGGACAATAAAAGAAAGTTCTGTGGCGTTCATTGTTTGTGTTTGTTCATGTTTCACAAAGATAGAAATCATATCACATCCATACAGGGATAGTAGTATACAGTTAGTAAACATAATAAAACATATGACACACTGGTATCGGATCGGTACTCGGTATCGGGCGATACACAAGTTCAGGTATCGGAATCGGTATCGGGAAGCAAAAAATGGTATCGGGCCATCTCTAAAACGAACAGTCAACGGCGAAATAAAAGCCTCTTATTTACGAGATCGGTCTGAGAAACCTCCAGCTTCCGGCGGGGTCTCTGAGCATGACTGGCCGAGCGACGAGCTAGCGTCACTTCATGGAGCTTCTCAACTGAGAAAATGTTGAAGCAAATTGTCAACTCGGCATCAATTTTCACAAGACACTAGAATTTAGTGATGAATAAGATGGCAAAAATTGTTAAAATTGCCCCGTTGTTGGTCTGTCTTTACCCGAAAACCGACCCTCGTTGACCTAGGTTCCTATGCGGAAAAGGGAACAGCGAAAAGACCCTGCCCTGAAGTAAGAGCTGAAAGAGTTACAGGAATTACGGTCAGAGGAACTTAAAAATCCCCAAATTGGTCCAGTCGGTACACAAGAAAAAAAGGGTTCTAGGAACTGCAAAAATCCCTCCGGTCGGAAAGCGGCTCAAGTGGCATGGGAACTGGCCAATGAAACATGATCATTATAGCGTTTCAAGCGGGCTCTAAATTGAACACAAGTAAAGCCACACAGCCGACGGACGGGACGCATCGCTCCACAAAATATACAAAACACTTTCGATATAATATTGCGCAACGTGATATCGCAATAAACGATATTGAGTCGATATATCATGCACCCCTACTCTGAGTGGAACCACAGGGTCACTGAGCACCTGGGAAGCCGCCTGGTTAATTAGTTACAGTAGTTGGTAGAATGTACCTCATCTGCTGCAGGGCTCGGCTGGGGTTGGCCCCCATGCGGTCCAGCTTGTTGATGAAGGTGAGGAAGGGGACGTTGTAGCGTTTCATCTGTCTGTTCACTGTCATGGTCTGACACTGGACTCCCCCCACTGCACACAGGACCAGCACGGCTCCGTCCAGCACACGCAGCGCTCGCTCCACTTCGATGGTAAAGTCCACATGACCTGGAAAAACAACAGGGACAGCGACATTGAGGAACAAAAGTACTGTAAACATTAAAAAAGCAATTACTTTGACTTGTGATGTACAGTCCTGGAGCTGGTAAAGATTCACTTCAGCAGGGCCGACCCTTGCCGATATGGTGGCTAGAATGTGCACTCTAAATCTAAACCACAAAAGCACAGATACATTCATCACAAGTAGATGTAACTAATTATGTTCACATCTGTTAATGTATTTGAGTAACTTTTTCGGTTTGCTTATATTCTGTAGATTTCACAGTGTTTCTGTGTGAGTCGTTTGTGTATTTAACAGCAGTTGCACTTCCATTACCATGTAGAAATATTGACAACTTTCCCTTACAACTTGGACAAATGTGGGGCCACTGACTATGATTAGACAGTGAAGAAAAGACATGGCTTTGACTTTTTTTTACTTTAGCTTCCTTTTTACAATTTAGAACAATTCAGTTTTAATCTCTCTGCTTTTTTTTTAAGCCATTAAGTACAAATCTAGTTATTGAAAATAGTTTAAATTAGGAACCTTTTGTTTCCCCTTCATTAAAAGTGGTGCTTGGCCTTTACTAGGATTAAAATCAGCCTATCTCAGTTTCTGCTGATCCGTTTAACCCCATTCATTTTTCAAACTGTCCCTCGCAAGTCCCTAAACTTAGTAGCGACTTAGAGTAGCCCGTTGAGAAAAGTCCTGCATTATTATGTAACCAAAAATTACAACAAACAGGGGGTCATATGCAAAAGTTTGTCGCCACCGGCCCCACATGATGTACAACGTGTAGTACCTGGTGTGTCAATGATGTTGATGTTGTGATTCTCCCACACGGTGTATGTAGCAGCTGACTGGATGGTGATGCCTCTCTGTCTCTCCAGCTCCATAGAGTCCATAGTGGCTCCAACACCATCCTTCCCCTTCACCTACAAACCCCAGGGAAGGACAACAGCCCATGAATGCAAACGGTTAGGCATGCGAACCTCTACCGGACAGCAACAGCTCCATTCATGCACAAACACAGTCCGTCTCAGCGCTCACCTCGTGAATCTCTGCTATCTTGCCGGTGTAAAAGAGGACACGCTCGGTCAGGGTGGTCTTCCCCGAGTCGATGTGAGCTGAGATCCCGATGTTGCGGATCCTCTCGTTGGGAAAGATACCAGAGGAACATGTCCGACAGCTGTTAATGAGCACCTGTAGAGATCGAACAGAGGAAAATCAAGATGCAAACCCTCCTTCTGGCTGTTTACCGATTGTGAAATGCAAATTTGGCAGAGAAGTATATATGAGATGGCTTGATGATATAACCGGTTCAACTGCAGACACCTCCTAATGTTACCTTTTTAAGAGTGACGCTTCCTGGCGCCAAAAGATGCGTTTTTGCCAAAGACAGACCCGCTTTTAGTAGTCTCATTGTGACTGCTTGGTCGGGCACAGGGTGGTCGTACTCCTCTTTTTACACAACCCCCGACTCTGACAACCCGGTGAAAGTCACGCCGGGGCCCTGCTGGTTGTGAACTGGTTGTGAAACGTTACTTCCGCCTCTACGGAAACACAGATGTGCCAAAAGAACGAATGTTTGCGTTCTTTGAAAATAAACAATGCCACTTTTAAATGAAACTTAGTGGAACAAAGAAGATGTGGGGTTTGAGCGTTTATATATATTGTCTATGGGCTTGAGTTATATGGATGTTTATTTTTTCAGCTTGAGGCTAAAATTCAAACACATCAAATCACAAACTCCGAGATAAGGCGCATGGACAAGACACATGCTGCCTTCAAGTGCTGTTAGAGAACTCGAAACAGATTAAGGCATCAACATGTTAAAATCATAGATTCAATGCTTAAAATGCATAATATTAAATATGTCAAAAAAGACAATATGAAACAAAAAAATTATATGCATAAATTATTGCAGTAGCCTACCTGCAATTTTACTATTTCCAACGTTTCTATTTTTTTCAAAAGCGCAATAAAAAGGAAGACATTTGTGATATTTAATTTAAACAGGCCTAATAGTTATAATAGTTAATAGTTATTTAGAGTTTCAACCGAGTTAAAATAAAACGATGTATTTAAAATTTCCCTAAATAGAGTTATTATATTTTTGGAGGGAGACTAAAAATGTGAGCAGCTACATATGGAAATTCCGGGGAGCATTTGAAGGTAGCACTTTTAAATCCCCTTGACAGGCCATTCTCCATACTGTTTATGTCATTCTCACGTCGCGTGCTTTCATTTTGTTAGACACAATATAAAACTATAGCCTTGTAATTAGGGTATTAACATTTTTCTCAACTACCAACTGTTTCGGCCTTAACGTCAGCCCCAAACCGGGTTTAGTTGGTGTCAGTGGCGTTAGTTAAAAAGCTAGCTTTACTTAAACAAAGAGGTAACGTTAATAGCATAACATAAGTAGCCTATCAGAGCTTGAACGTTGGCTATAGCTAGATCTGCCCCTGTTTTGACAGGCGTTTCCTCTTTCACTTCAACCACATGCTGATACTACAGACACAGCATTGCACGCACACACACACTCTCGCACTGCTCGCTGAACAGATAAGCCACAGACACATCCCCTTGTAGCAGCCTGTTGTAACGTTATATAGTTCCACATCTCTGCCAGCCTTTAACAGCTGCTTCACACACATACACACCAGAGGAGGAACTCGGGATTAGTCTGGTAAGTTTTTGTGTTTTTTGGTTGATATGTTTCACACGTGTAATGTGATTTTAGTTGTCTCCAAAGCCACAATACACTTTTTAATTTTTTTTTTATATCACAGAAACCTATGTTTTTTTTCTGCCAGTTTAAAGTCGACTTAAGGAAGTCATGTAGCCCTATATTGTTGTGTGTCTCTGTATTGTCACTGAGGCCTAAAATGGGTCCTAATACAGGCCTAATACATTTAAGAAGAAAAAACATTCCACCTGAAATTCATCAGGCAACATTTCTGTCCTGAAAATGTGAAATCTTCTTAAAACAAACATCTCAGTGATTACCTAGCTACCCCTAAACCTATATACCTTAATGCAGAGCGGCTATTCTTTCAAGATAATGGGTATTTTCTTTTAGCGCAAAAGTGTGTACACTAATAGGTCTATTTGCAAGTGGTCATCTATTATATGATGACACTGTGTGTGAGTAATTATAGATTTAACTGTCATGTCATCTTAGATAATTCTTTGGTGTTTTATATGTTTTCCAGGGAGTGACCATACAGTTATGTGTCACTGTTTGACTGTGTGGATGTGTGGTTACACTTGTTTTAAAGAATCCATTCAATGTCAGCATGGCTCAAGACTCTGTCATCCCCTCATTGGGAGTCATTATGTATGATTATGTATGATTTTGATTAGTGTAACATAAGACTGTTCTGGAATGTTTGTGTGAGCTGTTCTTTCCATTGTTATCCTTCCTGTCTTGTTTCCTTTCTGTGAGCATTGCTTCCAGACAGCAGGGCGACTGCAGTGCTGTCACAGTAGCCTAAATGCCAGTGAATAACACTCAGCAGCTCACTGTGCCTTGTGTCAATTACTTTGTTTTTCCCACAGGATGCCGTACTGTATGTCTTGTAAAATAATGAATAGTTTATTTTAATAGAAGGAAAGCTGCATTCTAATGTTAAATATCGAGGTGAAAGCAGTAGTGTCTGAATAGCTGCCAGTAGGCTGGAATTTGTGACTGCTGATGTGCAGAGGAATGTATCATTCACCTAAAAGTTTTCCGTTTTACTGTGTATATTTCACTATCGATTAGGATCAAACATAGAAGTTGAAGCCCACATACTGCTTGTATTTGCTGTCTTTTGACATTCCTGCCTGTGTTGGACACTTAGGCTATTTAGTGCTGAAATGATTAGTTGATTTAAGCTTTTTGTCGATCGGCAAAAAAATAAATCAACTAGTTTAATAACTGATTAAGGGTTAAAGTAATTTAGTTATTAAGCAAACACACCCAAACATTTGTTAGTTCCAGCTTCTTAATTGTGAGGATTTGCTTCTCTTCTTTTTATATATAGGCTATATATATTTGTACATTAATATACTGTATACAGTATAATGATTTTGTGCTGTGGGTCAGACAAAACAAGGCCTACTTGAAGACATCACCTTGGGCTCTGGGAAACTTCCATCTCCTTCGCCTAACAATTAATAATTTAATCAAACAAATAAGTGAAAGATTAATCAATAATGAAAATAATCCCTTGCAGCCTTACACTTGTGAAGTAAAGGGTTGGCTTAAAATAGTACATTTATCTGAACAAAGTCCCATTAATGTTTTGTGTTGCACAGCTGCTTTTTATGTGTACCACATTTCATTTTTTTTTAGCATTTCTTTTATTAACAATACACCTTAAAGATAGCCATTAGGGCCAAAATGAAAATGCTGATACTATCTGAAGCTTACTTGGCCTAAGAGCATAGTGTCCAGACACAGGAGGGCAGTATTACTCTAAGTATTACACCCACCACTAATATTACTATTAGTGGTGGGTGAAACTGAGTCTGAAACTCCCTGAAACCTTGCATTTCTTTGCACTGCTACTTTGCAGTCAACCATCCTAGTTAAATCACTCCTGCCATATTTTGCTGTGAATGTACTATCAGTGTAAATGCTGTTGATATGACTTGCCCCTTGTCACTTTCTTTGTCCTGCTCCAGGAAATATTATAGTAGGCCTATTATTATATATCTGAATTTCAGGACCGATAAATCACAGATTAAATGGCATTCTTAAGACAGCAACTGTGATTAATGACAGCCAGTGTTTACTGGCTAAGACTATCAGGTGTGTTTTATGTGTCCTGTTAATGATTTCATTATCAGTCTAAAATTATAGACTTAAAGGTAAGGGAGTGTTTTAGGCGATTGCTCATGCAGTTAATGCGTGTAGCCTAATTATTCATCATCTGTTTATCTCACAGATTTGAACAATTCCGACGTGGAAAAAGGAGGATGGAGCAATTTAAGATGTCTCACTGGATTGTGTGACTAATGGCTTATTTTACATTTTGAGTCACGGTTTATGTTTCGACTATTTTCATAATTGAACCACTGAGGGTGTGTCTGGGACGGCCACTGTTACTACTACGGCATGCAGGATGGGCCAAACTCGTTCGGATCTATCGCACGCCAGAGCCACACCAGGCATAGCGAAGTGGAAAGCAGGCGAAACAGCCCACCGACTCCGTCTCTGCAGATCTAGGAGCGGAGAGAAGCGACGGGGTGGCCAGTTGAACAGGAATCCGATGAAAAATAAAGTGCTATCGTGTCTGGGAAGGAGAAAGCGAGACTCCAGCCAAACAGAAGCGGATTTAGGTTGCGGAAACGGAGCCGGAGATCCAGCATCGCGCCGCGATCACCGAGTAGGAAAGTTGCCGAGGGACGAGGTTGTCTCGGCGGGTGAGGAACATCGAGCATCCCCGGGTTGTTTTGAGTCACCATCCGGCGTCGAAAATGTCGAAGCTATCCAACACGCCGTGAACCGAGAGGCAGCGGCTGGGTCGTCCGATGCGTCAAGTTTGGAAACGCGGACCGGTGAAGTCAGCGGTGCTAGTAGCGAAGAGCCGAAACCCGAGCGAGAGGACAATGCCTCGGAACCTCCGACGAGGGCCATGGAAGATCAGCCGCTGGTGGGAAACTACCAGCATCGTATTGTGACTGAGGCTCGTGAATTAACGGGGACTAGTCTGAGTTCAGCCCCGCTGCTCACCTCTGACCCCGACACTGAGCGGACTTTCTCGAGCTTGTCCCCAGATCAACATTTGGACAGTGGACAGTCGGTAACAGGCGATCACGCTGAGGCAAATCTGACAAAAAGTGAGTGCAGTACCGTTTCACGTGGGCCCAAAGCGGCCGGTGACCAAAACAAATGCTGTCCATTTGAAAGTGAGAGTCTAAACTATTCTCGGGGTCCCCCAGGAGGCCAGCGTTTCCCAGGAACCATACCGAAACTCATCATAACTAGAGACCCTAGTCCGACCCGCTCTCAGGACACATCGGCCCTGCTGACCGTCCGAACGGAGCTCGGCACCGGCTCGTGTCTGGAACCTCAGCCAGATGATGAGTCCCCCTGCTCGGACAGCGGCTGCGGAGGGTCCCCTGCGCTGATGCGCTCACCGAGGAAGCTGTCCAACTCCTCCTCCATCGGTCTGTCCTCCGCCTCGTCCTTCGAGGAGTCCGAGGACGACTTCACTGGGAGCGACATCGAGTCCAGTCTGTCTCCGGCCCGGTCTTTGTGTAGTCCGGACGATGGCACAGGGGTGAGTGCCTTTTTCACATTTTTCCAGAACAAACCCATGATTGAAATTGCCTGTGCAGTTCAATAACTATACATAACTATGAACAATCACATTATGAACTGTCAGCTGTACAACAACAAAAAAATCATAAATACATCTTACTGCTTTGTCTACCAAAAAAAATACCAAATGCAAATATTGCGCAAAACTGACCATAGGCTACCAAAGCAGGTAGGCTACATTAGGCATATGTGGCCATTCCTCAACTGATCAAACCATGGTGTCCAGTGCAGATTTACTACACAGCAAAATAATTGGTTTGAGGAAAACAATAGAATAGAAATTATGTTAATGTATATATCCATGCAAACACACACTGCATACAAGACACATCCAGGCCAACAACCCTATGAGCATGAAGACACACATGCGTCAATTCACCATGCTACAGTGCATGTAACAGATTAGATGTGTAAAAGCTGTTCAAACTATGTCATATTAATATTTTAAGGTATTCAATTCCAAGGAAATGGAGATCTATGTGTTGTGCAAATTACAAAAACAAGGCCCCAGCCCAGTCAGTCAGGTGGTTTGCTGTACAGCATTTGTCTTGTGTGGTTTGGTGGAGCTCATGTTTGTATCAAATGACTGAGAAAATGTCAGTGACGAGTCACAACATTAAATAGCTTTTCCGATGCAGTGTGTTTAATGTGTGGTTCAAAGCCTTAACGGTTGGACGCACCTCCCTGATAATGAATAAATGTAAACTGCCTCTTATCTCCAACCCCCACTTTTGTATCCTTTTTACTCCCATGGCTCATGAGCACATGGATTTGCTGAGCTTAGATGCAGGACCATTTAAACACTGTCTGGATGCACGTTTGAATAATTCGTCATCCCATTTAAGCTGTCACTTCAGCACAATTATACAAAGATGCTATCATAGCAGTCTAGAAGTTAGTTTACTGCCCCAGAGGCTTAGGGTTTCCTCTCCTTCAGACATTAGATTCAAAGTTTCCAAGTAGGAAGTTGCTTCCCCCCACCTCCCCGAGTCAGGAGGCTTTGATGCACAGACTAGAAATGCTTGGAATGACACAAGTTTTAAAAACAGATATCTCTACTTCAGTTTGCCAGTATTTTCACTGCTCTGCAGTGTGTAAATCCTGAATGTCCAGTTTTTCTGTTCAGACCACATCACCAATCCTGCATGTTAATAGTTGTACTCGTATATATTTTTCAATAATCCAGCCCCACAGATTTTCCACAGATGGTCCACCCTCATCAGGTATTTTATTTCTTATTCCAGAGATAGACATAACGCAGAGAAAAATGTGATTTCAGAGTAGTTTGACCACCTCAGGCCCCTACTTCACCATATTTTCACTGTCATTAGCTGGTTGGTACCTTACACACTTTACACTTCATCTGACAGCTGCACCAAACGCTGCTGCCTTTATGATCATTGTTAGGTGGAAATACGCCTCCAGTTGAGGGCACATAACTGATATATTGCTGTGATTCATATTGATAAGAGTGTATCAGAGTGAGTTTGCTCAGGTCTACACAAACATCGAAATACAGTCAGCAGGGTAGACTATTATACCTTTCTTTTCTATATGAACAAATCTTTTGATTTTCCCAAAAAATGTATTATTCATTTTTACAGGGACATTGCATTACATGTGCCAAAATTACTAGAAAGGCTCATTTTCACCAGTTTTCCCTTGGCCGGATGTAAAATTAGCCATTAAAACAATAATAAAACAAACAACATTACAGACAAATCATATCACATACCAACAGAAGGACCACAACATTCTAACAAGAAACAAGCTCAACTTCATCTGCATCTACAGCTATTTATTGTAGCATCTTTTTGGGCTGTCCTCACATGAGGGCCCTGGGTACTCTGTCCCCTCTCCACCCCCAGTCTGACAACTCTGTCTCCTTATGTCATGTTAGCTTACCAGGTTATACCAGTTATCCTTTCTTGAGCCCAAAGTGACATCTTCAAATGTCTTGTTTTGCCCGCCCAGTAAAACACGAAGATATTTAGTTTTATATGTTATAAAAACGGAGACAAGAAGCAAATCCTGTCAATTGATTAATCGACTAATCGTTTCAGCTCTGCACAGCTTGTGATACTTCCACCCACATGGTTTTGAATTTCCATATTCAAATAATAATTCCCATCTTGCCCTGTTTTATGTCAGAGGGTACGAGGACTTCCAAAATATAAGTTTCTTAATAGATAGGAAAAAATAATCTAACTCTCATTGTAGCATCGTTAGTGTCTCTCCTGGATTAGTCTTTCATTTTGAGTTAAATCAAGTGAGTCTTTAACCGTCCCATTTCTCAACATGACAAATGTATTGACTGGCTGCCAGTCAGTCACACTAATTATTATTATTGGAATCAGCAGGTCAGTGGACAGTGTAATTTCCTGACTATAACACTGACAGCCAGGAAATGAGCAACCTGATTAGTTGCACTTGAGCTGTTGTAACAAACATGATGACGCTGGCTGTTGGTTTCTGAGAATGGCTGTGTTTTAATGGGCACGTTTTGTCCTCTCACTGTTGAGTAAAAGCTCTTACAGCAACTAAGTAGGAGGGTGTGTGTTTGTTGTTGTTGGCTTTAAAAAGCTGGGGCCACGCTGTCCGCTCCCAGACAAACCAGTTGCATTTTGTACGCTCTGTGAAGCAAATACTTGCTCAGACATGCATTCTCAATGAGACGCGCACAGCGATGCAGTGTTGCATTCGGAGTTCAGTGTGTGTCATGGAAAATTGGGCTGAAGGCAGAGCCTGTTGCTAGGTGACATTGTTGCCATATATGGTACTTTTTTTTTTTTTTTTTTTTTTTCTCTCCTTGTCTTGTTCTCTCTTTCTCACTCAGACAGTATCTACTCTGTCCCTGACATTTGAATGTTATTAGATGTTAATTCCTAGAAAGGTCTGCTCAGCCAACAATGCACATATTATTTTATAATTTATTATAACCTTATGAGACTTTTTTTTTTTTTTTTCCCCTCTTAATATTTTGCTCCGAAACCCCATGAGACATACAGTGGAACAGAAAATGAGGAAAATGAGCGTAAGCAGACATAAGAGACAAAAACATGCACTCAAACTTTGAACACGTAGCCTACACATGATGATTCTTATTCATGCATGCTTATTCAAATGAGCCACAATTGCAGACTTGTTTTCCGTGTCACCCATTATACAAAGTCCCACACATCACTCCCACAACACATCCATGCTACAAAGCAAAAAAAGAAATAAATAAATACAATATATGCTGTTTGTTTGGATCCACATTGCTATTATAAACTACTGTATTTCTACAGTGTATATACTTCAAGTATTTTAAAAGTAGCAATGCCACATGTAATATACTTCACTACAAGCAAAAGTCCTACATTCAAGTACAAGAATGTAACTAATCTTAAGCAAGTATACGGACTCAATGCACAAAATAGACCCTGTGAGTGTTGTACTATCATATATTTGTTTCATGGGATTAAATATTACTGAATAGATAGATAGATAGATAGATACTCGATCTGTACTTTTGCAGTTTTATTGGCTCATGTGTCTTAGATGTACAATTTGGAAAATGACTAGTAACTAGTAAAGTGGTGTTAAAAAGAACAGTATTTCCATCTGATTTGTAGTTGAGAAGGGGATATACTCCTCCACACATACAGTAGAGTAAATGTACTTATGTACATCCCACCACTGATGAAATTGTCTTGTCTGTGTCCAATAAAAATGGATGATTTTTGAATTTTTACAGCTAATATGAAAGTGTTCCTTTATGGATATGGGATAACTGACTTTTTAAACCCATTGCTTATCTCAAAATACATTGTCACAAAAGTGAAAGACTTTATAAAGAATATTTTCATGATCGATTATTCGGTTCATTATTTGTTCAATTTATCATTTAATCCATACATAATAGTGAAGGTTATTTAAAAAAAAAGAAAGTGAAAATCTATTCAATTTACAGTGATCCAGAAGACAAAATGCCAGAAAATCCCCACATTGGAGAGGATTTAACCAGCTAATATGTTGTATTTTTCCTTCATGAATGACATAAACGATTACTCAATTCTCTAAATTGCTGATGAATAATTTTCAGATGAATCGATTAAATGTTTGTTTTATCTGAAGTCTCTTTTTCTGAAGATGGTATTTAAAAGCCATCCCATCTTCTGTTGGTTCAGTGGCCCACCAAAGCTGAGCTGCTTGAACGCTAAAGACTTGAACTTAAGGGAAAGGGATGTGGTTTTAAAGTAGTGAAGTCGTTTTGAGAAAAGAGCTCTGACAGTACCTGAAAACACCCTCAGTTTATGCACATGTAGTCACTCCTGCAGCTGATGATAGTCGTCTTACAGGTTATACAAACACACACACACACACACGGTTACATAGTACTGAGGAATTTCTCATGCAGACAAAAGGAGAGCGAGGGTATGGGAATGCCTGTATTCCCTACCCCCATGAGTCTGGCAAGAGATTGGCTCAGCGTGGGGCTCAGGACAGGCCATGTGAGGATTAGGGGATGAGAAACGGAGGAGAATAACAAAGGTGAGACTGAAGGGAAAGAGAAGACAGCTCATTGTGTGGAGGTTAGTACCTTCAGGGAGAGCGAGTGAATGATTTGGGGCAGGAAGTAAATGGAAAGGTGACTAGTTCAAAGCGGCAGATGCTAGAAAAAGGTGTGTAAAATGACCGCTTTAGGTATGTGGATATGCTTAATGACAGCAACCAAGATATATTGAGAAAGTTAGAGGAAGGGAGGAGTGACACAATGTTGAAACAGGAGAAAGTGTGAATTTGGATGACAAAAAAAAGGTTGTAGAGAAGGGGGTCAGAGTGAGAAATAAGTGTGAGCTTATAATTGAGGGGAACACAGCAAGGGTTTACAGACTGACTGAAGCTGGATACCTGGAACAAGACCGCATTAGCTCAGAGCTAACTTCGTTAAAAAAAAGGTTATAGATGATTGTGAAGGATCTCAGGCCCACAGGGAGGCAGATGTCCCTATCACTTGCCCGTGGAGACCCTGTGCTGATGGTGCAGAGTATTTTGAGCTGGCTGCGTTCCCGCTTAGTCTCCGGTGCTGTGTGTGCTTGTGTCAGCGCCGGCCTGCTCCTCCACTATTGCCCTGTCTGCCAGGTAAGAAATGGAAAGCGGCAAATGCAGTGACACATGCTGTGGAGTGTATTTGCTGATGCCATGCTTCTTCAGAAAGATGATATGAGGGTAGATTATATTCAATGCGGGTGACATGTTTTGGTATTCAAATGTACTTGTGATTGATATCCCAGTCTCTTGTTGCTGTTACAGAATGTGATGGTTGTTTGACTACACAGTATGCAGTCAGCCCTGTTTAACTGATGATCTGTCTTAAGAAGCCAGTAATCCAACCAGCAGGATCAGCGTGCTTTAGGCTGTAATACTTTGTGCAACCAGTTCATTTCTCAGATTTTAATTTGGACAAATACACTGTGTATTAGATTTATTATGTACATCTCGCTAAAACTAATGCTTTATACTGAGAGGTATCAACCCCACTTACCACTACCTCACTATATTGCAATACACATTAACAGCATTACGAATTAAAGCCTTTAAACTGAACACACAGTTGATTCAACACCTCTCTAAAGCAGTTTCATCCAAAACTGAACATTATAACCTTCATGAAGAAAGAATCTATAGCATGACTGTTGTATAAGACTGGATTAGTTTTTAGCTAGGTGTACCTAATAAACTGGCAACGGAGTGTGGTTGCCTCTTCCTGCAGTTTGCTAGACCAGCCAGCCGATCAAAAGCAGATTACATTAGATGAATTGCGGGGGACCGTGTCCTCAAAAAATAACCTCAGAGTATAGCGGAGTTGACGTTAAAAGGTATTTTTACTCACAAATAAAATGCAACTTTAGCGAAATTTGTGTAATTCTTACATTTAATACTCAATACACATTTAGTTTTTGGTTACACGCTATGAAATGTGTTATTTTCAATGAAAAGGAGAAATAAGGAGAGGAGAAATAAAGTTTCCACTGATAAAAGATAACAAAGATGACCTTTAGCTACACTATAAAAATAGCATATTAACTAGTTATAGCTGTATCAAGGGCAAATAACTAAGTACTCTTCAAAATGGGTTCAGACATATTCTTTCCATGATGATCCACCCCCACCTCCCCCCACCCCCCAGCACATGACTTTAAACATATTATATGCTCTCCTACTTGGTCTTGTGGTCAGTGTGACTTCTTCCACCATGACTGTGTGTGTGTGTGTGTGTGTGTGTGTGTGTGTGTGTGTGTGTGTGTGTGTGTGTGTGTGTGTGTGTGTGTGTGTGTGTGTGTGTGTGTGTGTGTGTGTGTGTGTGTGTGTGTGTGTGTGTGTGTGTGTGTTTTGTTAAGGAACAGACAGACAGACAAATAGAGGCAATTGGAGTGTGATCAGAGTAAACAAACAAAAAAATAGAGAATGCCTTTGGGAAGACAAAATGACATTTGATTGAAAGAAAGTTGTAGAGACAAGCAGCAGTGAGACTCCTATTTGACTTAAAGTGGAGAAAAATATAAATAACCAGGGCACATTCTTCTGCATCAACGCTTTGGGGAATGAAGAAGAAGCTTATAAAACAACGAATGTTGAAATGATCTCGGTTATATATTCGTGAGTTATATAAAAAAGAGAGTGGAGATGGTGAAGGTTGAACTGTGAAAGCTGAAATGTGACCTCCATATTTAAAAAGCTGGGATGTGTGGGATGAAGAGGTAGGATGAGACAGCAATACCAATATACAGTTTGCTCAGTTTGAAACCGTCCAGGATTTTTACATATCATTTTTAGGGATTCTCTTATCCAAACCCCTCCATAAGTAGCATCATAGAGCTCTGGCTGTGACTGGTCATTTTAGTCCAATACAGTACATTTGACCCCACAGAGGCAACACATTAATCTGTCAGCTTGAAGCAATTAGAGAGAGAGTCTGATGGCATTTGGATAAGGGCAGTGAAAGAGGAGAGGATGGAGATTTGGGTGTCGTCCCCCCCCCCCCCAGCAAAAGAAAAGCAGGTTACTGTGGTCTGATGGGTAAATACGGTTTGTGTTTTGTCCACAAATGTTTGGATTGCAGTTTTGCCAGTTTCTTAAAGGTCCCATGACATGGTAACCTGACTCCGCCAGATGGATTGCTTCGCATTTGCTCGGCATATCCATCTGGGAACTTTCCGTTGGAGAACTTTTGGGAAGGGGTGAAAATACTGGTTAGCTGATTGGATAAACCATCTGTCTATCACCTATGTTGGTGATACACGGGCCAAATCAACCAATCAGATCCACGAAGCGTATGAAAATACAACCACAAGCCCGCCCCTGCTGCTGCAAGCAAAGCATAGCTCGTTAGCTCAGCAAGCAAGCAACATGTCAGTAAAGGATATTTGCCGTTTGTGTAACGGGAATTTAGGAATAAAAGACACCATTTCAGGTTCCCGGACTGCTCTCTGAAAATACTGGTTAGCTGATTGGATAAACCATCTGTCTATCACCACCTAACCCACCTCAAAACCAATGCTGATTGGCCCG
The DNA here is from genome assembly GCF_004354835.1 of Perca flavescens. Classification (NCBI taxonomy): domain Eukaryota; kingdom Metazoa; phylum Chordata; class Actinopteri; order Perciformes; family Percidae; genus Perca; species Perca flavescens. The sequence goes on from NC_041333.1 coordinate 15,090,820, forward strand.
GTCGTTTGGCTAACGGCTCCAAATTTTCTCTACCTCAAGACTGATCTGCGAGTGCAAAGCAGAGAAAGGGGAGGTAACCTTGCTCCTTATGAGGTCATAAGGAGAAGATTCCAGATCGGCCCATCTGAGCTTTCATTTTCTCAAAGGCAGAGCAGGATACCCAGGGCTCTGTTTACACTTATCACCATTTCTAGCCTCTGGGGGACCATAGGCAGGTTGGGGGAACGCAAAATCCCATAAAGTTACATTTTCATGCCATGGGACCTTTTTAAGACCGATATTTTACAGCAACTACAGTATGTGGGTCCAGCAGGCAGGAAACGTCAGTCTTTGGCAGTTTCACAGAACAACCTATGATGTGATAACGTGATCCTAGCAAGTTGATTTCAATGCCCCGAATTGCAAATAATCAAATGGCCCAAAAAACACCTCAAATAATTCAAATACACGGATCAAGGCTAAAAATGTGTGCATTTCAGAGCAAATAACTAAATGTCAAGTATGTCCTGTTACTTTAAAGAACTGATGAACAAAAACAAACCTTGAGCTGAGTCCTCAGTCTTATAGACTCTTGTGTTATGAACTTTACATAATGGGTTCATAATTATCCCTTACAGCAGCACTTTGGAGGCCAACTGCTGGCGACAGTTTTACTGTAATGACCGGGTTGAGTGTCTGAAGGTGAATTGCTTGTGAGTCTTGTATGTGTATAAGGTTAGGTGGGATATTTCTCTGCTCTATACGAATATAACCGTCCTGTTGTAAACAGGAAAAAGATGAAACACTCGAATGATGAGTATTTTCACCCTTTTTAAAGAGTTTAAAGTCAATATTGCAGCTAGATCTAAAGGAAAGAATGAAAGATATGCGTAAACAAAACACTCCCCATCAATGCAGAGGGAATATCGTGTGAGAGATAGCCTTTTGAATTCCAGGTCGATGTATTCACTACCAAGAAATAAAGAAATCAGAAAGTAAGAAAAAGCCTATGCCAGTCTTTATCCTAACAAAGACAAAATTGGCCGCTGATGATATAAACGGTGTTGCCTACCATAGAAAACTTTAGATAGATTTGCAAGTTCTTCATGGCTCCTGTGCACATACACGGGTCACAATTAAGACATTTCCTTTGATTGGTAAGACATGTCAAAATGAGGGAGCGGGAATGATCTTGTGCCGCAAATGTTGTGAAATGCAGTTGGCATCACGTTTCATCGCTGTTCTTTCCCCTGACTGTGGCAGAGGTTATGTCGGGGTTAATCTGTTGATGGGATTGAAGGTCTCAGGTCACAGGTGTCTCATAGTCATTACTCTCTGCCTCTTGTGTCTCTCTTAAATCCTGACATTGACCAGCTGTCTGACGAATCACAGACATGTTGTTCAGTTTCCCCATCATAAGGAATCAACAGAACCAAATGATAAAATGGTTAAAGCCCCTGAAAACTTGGTATCAAATCTGACGTCTTTCTCAATAACACAAAATCTTCACAACTAAGCACATACTTAAGCAACTTGTAGGAATCTATTACTCATAGTAAGAGGCTGGTTGAGAGAATATTCTTTCAGGGCCTTAAAGTTACAAAACAGCACTCCTTAAACTCCAAATAATAAAAATTATTCTAAGGTAAACACAGCGCCCCCCTATTTCCGTTGCACTAAGACACTGTTTTATTGTGAGAGAGTTTCAACCGAGCAGCTGTGGAAAGAATGCATGTGAGGAGAGCAGAGATAGGCTGACATGTAAACATGGCAGAGATAGGCCTGGCAGCGCAGTCATTCGCAGAAGTTATTTAGTTATAAAAAGATTAGTTTTATTATTATTATAGTCTCTTTTCCCTGTGTTTTATTACTCACATTAACCCTTTTTTGCCTTTGTCACACTCCCGTGTTCCTGTGTACATATATTTGCATATAGTACACACAAAAAAACATTGTAGGAATGATTTAGAAAGACTGCAAACTGAAGAGCCAAGGGAAATATTCAATTATATGGTTTTCCTCTCAGTAATGTCTCTCACACACACACACACACACACATACACATACACATTCCTATTCTAAACTGGCTCTCCGTTTGTTGTGATTTCCCACACACACAAGTGTTAATCAATCAATGTCATGTTCCTCGCAGACTGCTTGCGTCAAAGCCCCTGTTGCACACTGTCCTTGCTCTGGTGTTTCCCAACGCAGATAACAGTTACACACACACACCGTTTTGGACAGTAAGGCTGTGTTTTACGACCCCACAGTGGTAGCTTTGGTAAATGTTTTATGAATGGGTTTTGTCACGTACATAGTGCACCTGGCCTTGTCTAAAGGGGAGGATCTGTCCAATGTCTACTGAGGGTGTGTGTGTGTGTGTGTGTGTGTGTGTGTGTGTGCGTGTGTATGTGCGTACAGGGTGTGTACACTACAGGGTGTGTTTTCCTTTTCAATGAATAATCTGTACTGTATTTAGCTCAGTGCTTTATTGTGACCAGGAAAAGAAACCCTCGCACTGATTAGTCAGAGCTTCAGATTTGTTATTTGCGCGACAACCCACACCTTTTTGTAACAAGAGGATGACGTTCTTCGTCGTTTTTCCTTTTCTAGAATAAGTCCTGGCAGAAATTGAAGACCATGGTCCACTGGTCCCCCTTCGTCGTGTCCTTCAAGAAGCGTTACCCATGGGTGCAGCTCGCTGGTCACGCAGGTATGCATAAATATACATTGTTTGCTTAACTGCACAACATCCTCAGACATGCATTCTTTTATCTTCAGTCTTTACCTCTGTATGTCTCCCTCTCCAAGGTAACTTCCAGGCTGGGGAGTACGGACGCTTGTTGAAGCGATACTGCGAGTGTGAGCAGCAGTGCCTACAGAAGCTGATGAAGGACACTCTGCGCCCCTATGTACCTGGTTATTATGGGGTAGTACAGCGAGACGAGCAGGACTATAACCTGATGGATGACCTGCTGGCTGACTTCGACTCGCCCTCCATCATGGACTGTAAGATGGGCAGCAGGTAATTAAGCACAGGATGAAGGAAGCGTAATTTTGTGGCGAACATTTTTCCAAGAACTTATTGACAGCAGGAGCCCTTTAATCTTGTTCTTTTGGAAGATACAGTCAGCCTTGAAAATTAACCTTTGTATACAAATATAAGCCTTAACACAGTTTGCTTCCATTAGTTATCCGCCTCTCTATCAAATTTACTACTACTACTACTACTACTACTACTACTAATAATAATAAAAATAATAATAATAATAATAATGGCTGTATTTGTAGGCAACAAAATGCTTCACAGGAACTAAAGTAGTTCTTCAGTAGGACTAAAACGATTTAGAAAATGACAATATACATAACAATAAGGACATAAAATCAGTACAGAATTTTAATTAATTAATTTAATAGCAAAGAGAAGCAAAGGGAATGAAATAAAATATAAAAATGCATACTTACTTTTCAGGACTTACTTGGAGGAGGAGCTGATAAAAGCCAGAGAGCGTCCACGTTTGCGGAAGGACATGTACGAGAAGATGGTGGCAGTGGACCCCGGGGCCCCCACAGAGCAGGAGAGGGCCCAGCAGGGAGTCCTCAAACCCAGATACATGCAGTGGAGGGAGACGCTCAGCTCCACAGCCACCATGGGCTTCCGCATCGAAGGCATTAAGGTCAGAGGTCATTCTGGACATGCAGCCCTATGAGCATAATGGCTGTAGTACTCCGTGCTAGTGAGGCAACAAGAAGTTTCTATAAGAATCAATCAATGGGGGTAAATATCAGTCTGTTCATTGGATGGACCACACACACTGGAGAGGAAATGGAAAACCATTTTTGGGCTAGATGTGCAGCCATAAAAAATAAATCCAGGGCTGGTTATCAGGTCGCACTAATAACTGCAGATTTGCATGAACTCAGACATGAATAGAAGTACCTCATGACACTGAGCATTTAAAGCAGCAGCTGTATTTTCCAGTGGAACAAGTGTAAGCAGCCAAGCTGTGGCAGTGAAATTTATATATTTGTATGTAAGTATTTGTAAGTTAGTATTTGTTGTTGTTTCCCATTGCATACTCAGCAAAACACAAAGATTTGAACAAATTTACTTATGGCGTTTTTCCATTACATGGTACCTGCTCGACTCGGCCGCAGTGCCCCGTCCTCCATTTTCCATTGCAGATTTAGTACCGCCTCATGCCCATAGACCGTTAAAGAAATGGACCAACAGACCCCGTTGCTCTGGACAGAGACCAGTGAAGGATATTAGAAGCACTTTTGCGGTGAAGGCTGAGCGTTACTGCGCAGCCTCCAACTGAGCTTGAAGACGTAAATGTGACGTGAGCAACGTGTCTGAAAGTTGTAAGTCTTCTGGTAGCTGTGCCAAGAGAAATCTCAATCATTCCCAATTTTACAGAGATGGAGAGCGTAGGTATATGTAAGGAGATAACATAAGCACAGGCTAATTATTGCTAACTAAAATGCTAGTTAACATTAGTAATTAAACTAAACAGCTAATGTAAGTCAAAACTGCCTGCGAGCTTCTCCTGACTATACGGTAATTCCTCTACTATGCGACTGTAAGTCGCGTGGTTATGACACAGTCGTTAGCCTATTTTACAAAAACGTCATAGCGACGCCGCAGGAAACTGCCGTGACCTAACGCGACATACACACACACACACACACACAGAATGTCGAACGTGTGTTGTTTTTTTACTCTCGGCAAGAACAATTTTGTTTCAAAAGAAGCTGGAGGCAGCACAAAAAAAAAACAGCTGGCTAAACTATTTAAAAACGGCGGGTTTCCTAGCAATGATGATGCAGTGATCAGTGATGATTCTCTCCGACCAATCAGTAGTCTGCAGGCTTCACGTCACCTGTTGGTATCTCCTCAGCTCGCTTGGAACCTCGACGGCGGTGATACTAAAAAAAATACCTGTTGGCAGGTACCAGGGACTTTTTTTGTAATGGAAAACCAAAAAAGTCGAGTAGAGGCGAGTCGAGCAGGTACCATGTAATGGAAAAACGCCATTACTGTGCTGCACTGAATACTCATCGGGTAACAACAGAACTTGCAGCTGGAATGAATCAGGAAGCTTAAAATGAATAACTAAATTGAAATATTGTCCTCGTGCATGTAGAAAATGGCAATAAAAGGGAGAGAATAAGATATCTTGTTGCCTTTTTTTTTTCTTCAGAAGTCTGATGGAACTTGTAACACCAACTTTAAGAAGACGAAGCACAGGGAGCAGGTGATGCAGGCCTTGAAGGACTTTGTAGCTGGCAACACTAAGATTCTGGTATGTTACTAGTCTTTACTATGTTATGTTTTTTTTGTTTTGTTTTTTTAAAGTTCAATCTGTCGATGGTTACCTAGCAACAGGTCCTGGCCAAGAAATAGCTTGGCGCATAATCCCCTCCATAAAGGCAAACTGTTGTTTATACATGTATGTTTTTTTGTACAATATGTATTATACAAACACAATCTAATGTTTTGATTGTTGATGTTTAGCGGTGTTGGTAGGTGTATTTAGTGACTTTTGGACTGAGCCAGGCTGGCTGATTCTGTTTTCAGTCTTTATCCTAAGCTATGTTAGCCAGCTGCTGGCTGTAGCTTCATATTTACTGTACAGACAGTGGTTTTTCAAATGTAACAACCGCATAGAAGAAGGATATAAGGCTTTTGACTGTGGGAAAGAAGAACATATATTTATCGGTCTATTTTGCAGATGCCCTCCATCTCTTTACTTTTTTTATTTTTCTTAGAAACTCTACGTGCAGCAGTTGGAGGAACTCCGATCCGTCCTTGAGCAGTCTCACTTCTTCAGGACACACGAGGTGAGACGCACTGACACACACTCCGTTTTCATGATTTCTGAACTGACCTGTTGGCCGAGTTGAAGATTTTGTGATAGAATCTCATCAGTAGCTTCTGTATTGAATCACTCACACACCCAAACTCACCCGTCTCACCCGTTTCTCCCATCGCAGGTCGTCGGCAGCTCTCTGCTGTTTGTGCACGACGCCTCGGGGAATGCCAGAGTGTGGATGATCGACTTTGGGAAGACGGTTCCCCTGCAGGCCCCTCTGACCCTGGACCACAGGACCCCCTGGATGGAGGGCAACAGGGAGGACGGCTACCTGTGGGGACTGGACAACCTCATAGACATCTTCAACAGTATGCTCCCACAGACACCTTGAGCAAGGGACTCCGAAGACTCCAATGAAACATTGTTCCATGTCCAGATGGTGGAAGAGATACAAGATCAGGAGAAAAGAATAAAAGATTACACAACCTGAGACTGACAGAGGAAGGATTAGAAGAGGGCCACCGGTTTGATTTTTATGACCCACACAATGATCCAAATGTCTTTATTCCATGTTGCTTGTACTTAAGAAGAGGATGAACGAAGGCAAGCCCTTGATTTCTTTTGCAAAGTGTAGGAGGACGACTTTACGCATAATGCTCCGTTTGTGGAACTTGGGGACAGATGACCTGCGATGCGTTGAGGCAAACGGTAGTAGGAAGAGAAAGAGGGAGAATTGAATACAGAATTGTAACTTTTGTTACATGGGACTGTGGAGAGTACAGTCCTCTGTCCCTTCATGGACCTCTGACAGTCCCTTTTTCTACAAAGGCACACATTCAACATTGCTCATCTCCCTCCTCAACATCTCCCTCTGTTGGTTAGAGTTGCACTCAGCACTCTTGCAACCATGAAGTTGATTCAGAGGTATAAAACATTTTCACGCAGCCTTCGAGGAGCATTGGGTAACGGGAGTTTAATTCTTGTCATGGACCACTTTTGATGTTTAGGTATACAGTAAACACTAAAACACTGATCGGACCACGTGTTAACTAACTCAGTGTGTAAATACATTTTTATTTAATTTTTGTTTGGCCATGGTATACCCTCCTTACTTTGTTTGTACAATTTATGTGCAAAGAGCTGTTTGATCATTCCAGTGCAGTGGACTATTTTTCTTCCAAAGAGGTCACCCAAGTGTAAACTGATTTACAATATAATCCCAAAGTTTAACTTCTTGCCGAAAAGCATTTTCTAAATTTGGATTTTTGTATGATAAAGTGCAGTGAAAGTTTTTTTTCTTCCTCTTTTAACTGTGCAGTAATCAGCTTGGCAGCCATGTTTTGTCTGGAATTTGTTGCACTATGGATCTTCACAAAGCCATTGAACAAATCAGGCGGTGCCTTTGTGTGTTAAGAATGGGGAGCAGCAGTCAAGTATTGGGTTTACAGATGCAGACATGTAGAAGTTTATAACATGAATTTAATTTGTTATCACTTCTCTCTGATCAGTGTTGCTTTAGATGATGTGATTGCTTTAGTTGCTTGCAGCAAAGCAGTGGTGTAACGGGTGAAATGAAACTGGAGTTAGCCTACCTGATTAAACTGCAGTCTGTTTAGTCTTTTGGGAGGTTTCACTAAGCTTAAAGGCCGGCTACACACTAGCTGCGTGGCGTGTCCGTTTTTATTTTGGCTCCCATGTTAACAGGTTAGAACTTGCACACTGCCTACGTAACACACACGTCTCACGTGCCTCGAGCCGTGTTGGAAATGCGTTTTTGATGTTTGAAAGTCTCTAAGTTTTGACATAAATGCAGATATAAATGTAATAAAAAAAAAACTGATTTTCAAATATTGCACCTGTCAATACAAAACAAAATATTCTGTAGCCTATTTTGCCGTCAATACTGCCGACGACATCTTTGCTGTAATCAAATCAGTATATATTTGTTTAACATGAAGTATACTGCTGCTCGAGTGCAGTAATCAATAGGAAACATACATGTGTACAGACAAGGCTAGCCGCAGCAGCGCCGCGTCAGACACGTTTCTGGTGTGTAAAGACATAGAAAAATCCACGCAGCCGACACGCAACAGAAACGCCACGCTCAAGCCACGCAGCCAGTGTGTAGCCGGCCCTTACACGTGATCCTCAAACTGGAAATGTGTCTTATGATTGAACGGATGACGCATAATCGAATAAAAGTCAAAATCTCATTAAGCTACATTAAACAGGTTTGTAGGGTTGCATTTTTGTATGCAGAATGTAGTTTACAAAGAAACAACATTGATCTATTTAGATAGTAAGTCAGTGCTTATGACCATATGTTTCATTTCTTGACTGGAATGCAGCCATAACAGTCTCGATTCTTCAAGACATCCTCCAACCTTGTCAGGCAGCACTGTTTGGGCGTGTGTGTGTTAGCTAAACACCTGACTTCATGAAATTGGAATTCAAACTCAAGTTTTTCCAGTTCCTGAGAAGTAAACCTACTGCGAGAGAGGAATAATCTCATGTTTACAAAGTGTTATATTTCTTTGCCCACAAATCCTCTATATTTGTAAAATGGCAAACTATCAGGTTTTCAGACTGGGTGCTGCTTTAAGAAAAACTGGATCCACAACTACATTTTGTATTTTTAAAGGCAGCGTGTTTTAAAGTTGCAAAGCACAGACAGACTTTTGAAAATTGATATTAATTCCCTGCTTTGTCCAGCTCATGGATTGCAATAAACTGGAAGTAAGAGTTTTCAGTTTGTTTTCTTGCTCACAGATCACACAACTCAGATCATACACTGCAAATCTCCAACATATGCTCATTTCAGTGTTTAAGCGTCCAATATTGTAAAAAGTGAGATGTCTTATTATTCGAGATACTATACAAATATTGTAAAAATATCAAAACGCTCATGTCACAAAGAAATCCTTTTCTGATTTGAAATGCATGCTGCCTCTATTCAGAAACTGCGCCTTTTAAAAGGAGCTGTCGAGACGGTACAGTTTTGATGTCACAACTATATTATATACAGGTAGAAAGTTGTGTAATGGCGACCGTGTCATTAGGTTTACATTAAAGTCAATGTGTGTATTTCCACTGACTGCAGAACCGCTGCGTTCCAACTCCGGCTTCTATTTTTTGCCAGAGAGCTCCGCAGCAATTACGCAGGTAGTGCGGGACAGGAAGTCGAGCACAGAAGCAAAATAAAACATCCATTTCCCTGCACAGCACAGAGTTGTTAACCCTCTACTCCTCTGGATGGAAACAAACTGTTGGTTTGTGGTTCTATTCTACCTAAATTAGCGAGATTTCGTGGGTCCGCAGCCGCAGCGCAACAAATCAGGACCTGGTGGGTATTGAGGGAAGGCGGAGCACGGAGCCGACACGCAGCGGAGCCGGTCCGCAGACGTTCTGCAGTCGGTGGAAATCCCCAGTTAGTCATTTCTCAGCTGCAATGACTGTACAGAGACAGCGAGAACACAGATGCTGAGGTGCCCTGTTGGAGTGCCGGTCTCTTTAAGCCACTTCCCGAAAAAGACAAGTCTGCACTGATTGGTCAGCGTTTACGGATCTCTGGAGTCTCCACATCAGTGCTCTGCTGTCTATGTCTCTCAATGACGTCTCTACGTAGCCAAATACTAACTGCAAGGGAGAATATAAATGTAAATTGTTGCATTCATATAGCGCTTTTCTAATCCTAATGACTACTGAAAGCGTTTTACAGTACAGTACAGACACAATTCACACACATTCATACGCTGGTGGCCGAGGCTGCCATACAAGGTGCCACCTGCTCATCAGATAAACATTTATGCACATTCACACACCGATGGTGCAGCATTGGGACCAATTCAGGGTTCAGTGGTATGCCCAAGGACACTTCAACATGCAGATTGCAGAGGCCAGGGAGTGGTAGAGGACGGCTCTACCAACTGAGCCACAGACGCGGAAATCTGAGGCAGGGATTTCTTTCAAATGTGTACCTCTTTATTTGAAGCTTTGGCCACGTTTAATATGAACATCCGATATTGTAACATTATGGATATGACAGAAAATACGAAAAAGCTAAATAGGTCTCCTTTAAATATTTCCTTGACTGAATATCCCAAAACATTTACAGGTAGGCAGTGAATTAGGAAGACAAAATATCAAATCATGAGTTTAAACAATTTATTGTATAAATATATTCCATTAATTGTAAACCTGCAGGACAAATATATAACTCTCCATAAAAAAAACTGCATTCTGTAAATTAAAGTGATGAATGGATCTAGGGGAAGGAGATATGGATCATTTTGTATTGCAGTGTACTTTCTGGAAATTCTGCTGGAATCTTAAAGATAAAATAAGATGATCCCATAAACTGGATCCATAATGACCCAACATCAGAACTCTAGCACATACAGTATCATTACTCTGAAGCCCTTTGGGACAAATTCCAAAACTTGTGGAAGTCAGGCAGTTACAGATTTTGGGTTAAACTGTAGTATTAATCACATTGCAGAATGAGGGTACACTGTTATGCCTCTCAACAGATCAGCGTGTTAGGAGTCTCAGAAACTGCCGCTTGTGTCCTTTGTTTTACAGATGGAGTACTGCGTCACACTCATTGTTGCTCCTGTGTCCTTGTGTGGAGCAACACCGCCTTTCCAGCCAGCCCAGCTTCCACCCCTCCCTGAGGAACCACGTACTGGGTCCCGTCATTAGCTCTGTGAGGGTCCATCTTCCTCAGCTGCTGGTTGCTCTGTGCTACGCTGTCCAAACTCCACAGCTGGTAGTGCAGGCTTTTACCCTGCTTAGCCAGGATGTAAACCTCTTTGACTGCCGTGCTACCGACAGGACAGGAAGAGCTGCCGTCTACGGCGAGGTAGAGCCAGGGCAGAGTGGGATCAGGTTGAGTGTGCTCTTTGCTTACGCTCCCCTGGTCCAAACCGAGGAGAACACCTGGAACAAATAGACGTGGTAATTGTGGCACGTTGATGTTTTTTAGAGAGCTGAAAGGTGTTTCATAAAGCAAGATTACCAGTTAACCAGGTTTATTTTCAGAGGATTCTAGCACATAAAAGGGGCTTTAAAGCGCCCATATTATGCTCATTTTCAGGTTCATAACTGTATTTTAAGGTTGTACCAGAATAGGTTTACATGGGTTAATTTTCAAAAAACATCATATTTTTGTTGTACTGCACAGCTCTCTCTCACTGCTGCAGATCCTCTTTTCACCTGGTTTCTGTTTTAGCTACAGAGTGAGACCTCTTTTCATCTTCTTCTTCACTACTATCTTTGATTGCACTCGCACATGCTCAGTAGCTCAGATGTAGAGCATGTCAGCTAGCTAACTCTAGAGACAGTAAAAGAAAGCCTGTTTCTCAAACTTTGGTCAGTTACAAGGCAGGATTAGCTGGGAGACTTCTAAATGAGGGCACACATGTAAGTAGTCCTTTTGTAGATTATGGTGAACTTGTGTGTGTTGTAGCATTGCTTTGCTATTAAGAACGACGTAGCATGCTAGCGTTAGCATGCTAACGCTAACGCTACAAGCTAACGGTTGTGGTTAGCCAGCGCATTTCATTTTCGAGCCGATTTTGAACAGCTCACTAGGAGACTGAAGGCAGTACACATTCAGAAACCGACTCCAAATTTTCTCCATCTCGAGATGCCAGACTGATCTGTGAGTGGAAAACTGGAGCTCGCAAGATCAGGACGGTCTCACGAGGCTAATTCCACACAGCAGATCCCGGTGCTGCTGAAAAATAGCCTCGGAAAGGAACTTGGTGGAACGTTCAAAGGTTGTTTTAGTCGTACAGAAAACTCAGATTGGACAGATAGTCTAGCTGGATTTACCCTGCAGAGATCTGAGGAGACAGTTAACCATAGTCCTCAGAAATCCACCGGAGTTTAAAATTCCAAAACAAAAAAAGCAGAAGGTAACAGACATCCGGATGTATAGAGTGACATCCAGTGGAATTTCCGGCAGCAAGGGACCAATCCCGGAAGTGGAACGTTGTGGATATAGACTACATCTTACCTGAACCAACTGCCCAGTGTGCCCTGTGGCCGCTCCGCTGGCATGGCTCATGGTTGTAGTCCTCATCATATCTGTACATACTGTCAAGGACTCCTGTCCTGTAATCATAAACTTTTCTTTTATGACATAAGTAGCAGAAAAAAAAACAACAACCGCAAAATAAAGAATTTAGTTCATGGCAGTTTTGTTTGGGTATAGGATACGGGATGAGGACAGGCTGTCTCCCCCAGAGGTGTGCGATGATGGCTGCAGCGTTGTTACCACTTAACCCCCCCGACAGCAGCTCTGCCTTACAGCCACAGACCTCCTCTGCCAGCAGGGCCATGTTGTCAACTTTGTTGTTGTCAACCATGTTGTCAACATGTTGAGAACATAAAAAACAAAAACATCATAAACAGTGTGAAATTGTATTTTAGTTGTTTCCTTGTGAAACACAAAGAATGAATTATTACCGATGAACAAATTTTTGTCGTGTTTTAATTCCATCCTACATCTGGAGTTTAATGTCATATTTGAACTTCTGAAGACACCAAGTAATGTCGAGGGATGTATTTAACCTTCAACGTTTTAATGCTACCAGAAAACAACCACTGCCCTTACTAAAAATGAGTGATGCATTACAACATAAACACCCCCCTTCCACACCCTTTGAAACAGACTGGCTCAAAAGAGTTAACACTTTTTGTTACCTGAAAACATTTCACCCTGTGTCGTGTATCCCCTGCTGAGTGCCGTCTGAACAACAGTTTCCATGTCAATCCTCAGCTGGGGCTGTCGAAGGTGAGCGGACATCCACAAAGCCACCAGGCCGCACCTGAAAGGTAAGTGAATAACACACTCACAGCCTCACCCTGGCAAATATGTCAAGATTAATGACTTAAACATAAAAGCATTCAGGCCAAACGAATAACACACTATCCCCATTGTACATAGAACAGTTGTGGTAACAGTGTTGTTTGTGTTATAGAAGTTTAATGTAGATTTAGGTGTTGACACCACACCTTACTGACTTACTGTGGACCATCTTGAATGAGGGAGGGCACATATGTGTTCACCAGTATCCACTGCAAGTCCTTCCTAAAACTGAACAACAGAACATGAATACAAAAACATAAATACACATTGTTCCATTCCAATCAAGTTGAACAGCCCCTGCAAAAGCCGTTTTTCAGGAAAGACACCTTTACTGTGCTTTTCCTATTATTACAAGTAGAGATGGCCCGATACCACTTTTTTGCTTCCCGATACCGATTCCAATACTTGAACTTGCGTATCGGCCGATACCGAGTACCGGTCCGATACCAGTGTGTCATATATTTTATTATGTTTTAACAGCTGTATACTACTATCCCTGTATGGATGTGATAGGATTTCTATCTCTGTTGTCGGTCTGGCTCAGGTTAAACTCTTTGTGAAACATGAACAAATACAAACAATGAATGCCCCAGAACTTTCTTTTATTCTCCAGTTTGACAGTCAGTTATAACGGAAAAAGAACATAAATAAACTACTTTAATGTAGATTTTCTTTAGGGCTTTATTACGTGGTATCGGATCGGTGCATAAACTCCAGTACTTCCCGATACCGATACCAGCGTGTTAGGCAGTATCGGAGCCGATACCGATACTGGTATCGGTACATCTCTAATTACAAGTCAGGATGTCTGCTGTGAAAAAATCCTATTATGTTAATCCTCTCTTTGTGAGGGTCAGAGAGAGACATTGATTCAACTGGGCTGTAGTTAGCGTTGAGTCAGGATCACATTACCATAAATTGAGGTGTTTCCAACCGACCTTTATACGTACCGTATGTAGATGGACAAAATATTTGGAACACCTTTCATTATAAAGCAGTCCAGTGTAACACTACTAGTGCTACAACTTAATTACGTGATTAAACGTTTGGTTTGTAAACTGTCTGTCAATAAAAAAAAGGGCCATCACAATTTCCTATAGCCCTGGGTAACGTCTTCAAATTGCTGGTTTTCGCCAATCAACAGTGAAAAACCTGAAGGCATCCAATTAACTATCCCATAAGACAAAGAAAAGCAAGAAAGCCTCACAACTGACAAAAGAATGTTTGGCATTTGTCCTTGACTTTTATGATGAATTGATTATCATAAGAGATGCAGGTTTATTTTCTGTGACTTGAATTCATTACCACCATTGCCTATTAGGGGTGGGGGAAAAAATCGATACAGCATAGTATCGCAATATTTTCTGTGGCAATATTGTATCGATACACATACGCCAAGTATCGATCTTTTATGATATATGTGTTGGTCAGTTTGTCTGCTTGACAATCCCATTTTGCAGCAATACAACTGAAGTGAGAGGAACAAACAGAGAAATGTATCTTTTTAGATAAAACAGATGTTGACAAAGTTTCCTTTTGGGGACATAATTTGACATTGGGAAAAATTTGAAGTTGGAAAAAAGGTAATGAATTGCAATATATCACAGAATATTGCAATATGTTTGAAATCGCAATAATATCGTATTGTGGGATAGGTATCGTGATGATATTGTATCTGGAGGCCTCTGGTGATTCCCACCCCTATTAAATGTGCAAGCCAAAAGTTGGTATTCTTATTTGAAATCTTACCTGCTCTCCCTCTGACTGAGCAGTAAGCGGGCCTCTGTGTGGTCTCCCTCCACAGGACTCCTGCTACTGGCTATAGTCTGATACAGCTTCTTCTTGGACGTTGAAGCTGGAGGAGGTGGTGGACCTGGAGCAGGTGGAGGAGGTGGTGGTGGTGGCAGGGGGAACTCCACTGACATCTTTTCTGCGCTCCTTTTGGATTAACCCTAACAGAAGTGGTAGCTCAGTTAATATGTTGTGCATATTTGCTAAGGGGTAGGTTACAACAGCTCTTGACAATTGCCAATACACACTGTAATGCATACTACATTCTACTACCCGCCCACCCTTCACTCTCTCCTACCTCTTGCAACTTAGCTAGCTCTGACTGTTGCCAACGAGCAGTACGGAAAGTTAGTGAAGTTATCTTTTCTCGGTGTTGAATGCAATTTTCTTTTTTTATAGAAAGTGAAGTGCAACAATTTCATCCTGTTAAGGAGTATTGCTCACAAAAGTAATTAGCTCGTTATTTTTCACAAAACTAGATCCAACGCCCACTTACGAGACTAGCACAGCGAGCTAACGGGCCCGGTGTTTTGTGTTTTGCCCATATTAGGCAGCGTCTTCTTCTTCCCTTTCTTCGTATATGGATCATACACCAAAAGGTCATACCGCCCTCTACTGCTACTGACTTTACAGTACAGATCATGGAAAAGATAGACTGGCAGTAAATAACGTTTTATTTTACATCCATGCAGAATAATCATTGGCTGTACAGTTAAGTCTATGTGTCCGAGTAACTGCAGCCTGCCTAAGAGGCAAAAAAGACGATTTAAAAAGGCGGAAAAGGGGTGCTAATTTAACCTCAACAGGAACAGGTGTTACACCACATTCTGTGCCTGAGCTCATACACCTCTCTTAATACATCCATGTCATAGACAATCCTGAGCTAATCAACATTCTTCTTCTTCTCTTGGTTTATTTGCTGATTGCGATCAACTTTAAGGTAGCAATACTGAGTGTGTCATTTTACACTATTACAATTATTTCCACCAACCTTGTGTTTGTAGACAGTAAAGAAAAAGAGTCCCTGGTGACTCTTAATTCCCTCTCCTTCTGTTCCCATTCCCATCAGAACCCAGTCCCGTCCGCAAAAGCTATTAAAACGTGGGTCCATTTTTCTATCAAAATATGTGTTCCTATCTAAATACTATGGTGGCACCATGTTAACAGCTGGTAACAGCAGCTATGAAAATACAAAAATTATGATTAAACGTTTGCAGAAGCACAGCATCTGATGGGAAGCAGCGGAATCCTACAAGAAGAAAAAGAAGAAGCATCTGATGGGTCACAGAAAAACGGGCCCCCGTGTTGTTTATTATCGCGAGATCAGAGCACGGGATTTGTGAAGGCCGGGGTTTTCATTCATCCTTCCGAGGTGAGTACATCTTCGACATCGAGCTGAACAGTTAAATCGTTGTTTTTTTTGGTTATCAAGACCTTTTGTAACCCATTTATGGGCTTAAGTAACCTATTTGGGCGTTTGTTGTGACAGCGAGGGACCCCAGGCGTAAGCGATAGACTAGATACATAGAACTAGTAAGCTAAAAATGTTAGCTATAGCTAGTAGGTAGCTTTTAAGCTAACGTTCACCCCACGCTATCGAAGTTGGTATGGCTAGGATTGTTGTAGCTTGTTAGCTGCTTAGTGGCTAATCATGAATTGTCTTAACTGATTTGAAAGTAATATTTCTCATCCGCAGGTTAGAAAATGACCACTCCGGATGTACGGCTCAACCATACAATCTACATCAACAACTTGAATGAGAAAATCAAGAAAGATGGTAAGTTACTCCTTCTAACCTTCAGTTTCTGGCTAATGTTACATGTAAATACACACAGCGCACAGAGAGCCTCTGTAATCAAACTAATGGTTTCTCAACATGTTCGTGTTTTTGCAGAGTTGAAAAAGTCTTTGTACGCCATCTTCTCGCAGTTTGGACAGATTTTGGACATCTTGGTTGCACGAAACATAAAGATGAAGGGGCAGGCCTTTGTTATTTTTAAAGAGGTTAACAGCGCTTCCAATGCTCTGAGATCCATGCAGGGATTTCCTTTCTACGACAAACCCATGGTAGGTTAATCAAACCGTGGATAGCGAATACAAGATGCCAAAAAAAGCATACTAACACAATATAACAACTTCTGCTGCATAACAATCCTACAGCGTATCCAGTATGCCAAGCTGGACTCTGACATCATAGCTAAAATGAAGGGGACTTATGTGGAGCGTGACCGTAAAAAGGAGAAGAAGAAGGTCAAAGGAGCTGATGGAGCTGGAGCTAAGAAGGGTGTACCTGGAGCTGCTGCACCCATGGTTGCTGGGGTACCAACTGCCATGCCTGTAAGTAGGGCAATAGGTGTTTTATTTTATATTTTGTAGAATTACTGTTGGCAACAGAACTTGCTTATAAACTATTGTGACATAGCGGTAGCAAACAATTGTGAGATCAGGGTTACTGGATGAAGATGGAGGGGGGAATGTAATCACAGCTACTGACCCACTCATCGCGGTTGTACTTCACTCTCTAGGGAATGCCTCCCATGAGCCAGGCTCCCCGTATGATGCACATACCAGGCCAGCCGCCTTATATGCCCCCTCCTGGCATGATGCCTCCTCCGGGGATGGCGCCTGGTCAGATGCACCCTGGTGCCATGCCCCCTGGCCAGATGATGCCTGGACAAATGCCCCAGCAGGTTCGTATGTTCTGACCGAACATTTGTTAAAGTGCTCATAGTATGCTTTTTGGCTTTTTCCCCTTTCCTTTATTGTGTTGTATATCTTTTTTTGTGCACGTAATAGGTTTACAAAGTGAAAAAGCCAAAAGTCCACCCCAAAGGGACTTACCATCTCCAACAGAAAACACTGTTCACAAACTGCTCCAAACAGCTCTGTTGTAGTCCCGCCTTTACTTCCGTGACGAACGTGCATCACTTTGTATCACACGTTATAATACTCGCCGAGCTGCTAGTGTGGCACGCCCTCATACTCTGCTTCTGACTGGCTAGCAGTGCTTATTTTTATTTATACTCTTTATTGATCCCCAGTGGGGAAATTACAATTACTGCGCATGTGCGACTCCCAACAAAGATGGAACAGAAGTGAGATGCCTCACTCTGTAGCTAAAACAGAGAGCTCAACACACAGGGTGAAAAGAGGAGCTGCAGCAGTGTGCAGTACAACAAAAATATGGTGTTTTCTGAAAATTAAACCACATAAACTTATTCTGGTACAACCTCTAAATAGAACTATGAACCTGAAACAACGTGAACATAAAATGTTATCATTTTGTCCTGGTCGTTCTATTCTGACCTGTACTGTCTTTCATCCTCACAGGTTGCAGAAAATCCCCCCAATCACATCCTCTTCCTCACCAACCTGCCAGAGGAGACAAACGAACTCATGCTCTCCATGCTCTTCAACCAGTCAGTAGCAACTTCTTCTCTGCGTTTGATTTTTGCATTTGTCTATTTGTCGAATGCCAGACCTGACTGTGTTGTTGTTGTTGTCTTCAGGTTCCCCGGGTTCAAGGAGGTGCGTCTGGTCCCTGGTCGCCACGACATCGCCTTTGTGGAGTTTGAGAACGACGTGCAGGCCGGTGCTGCACGAGACGCACTACAAGGCTTTAAGATCACACAAGCGAACGCCATGAAGATCTCATTCGCTAAGAAATAAAACCTCCAGACTGCTCTTTTTCTTACATGCACAGGTCTTTTTTTAATGTACAGCAGTGACCTGAACCAAAATGTTTTTGCGGTTCGGTGTATTCCCCCTCCCCCCAGGATTACGTGTAAGTATACATTCTTTGCATCAAGTTGCTGTGTTTTATCGTTCCACACTGACAGAACTCTTGACCTAAAATAATGGTCAGGTAAATTTATTGGGGAGTTCTTTATTCTTCTAATCCTGCTTGTTGACTTTTTTTTTTTTTTTTTTTTTTTTTTAAAGTGAGATTTGAAATTCATGAGCAACTTGACGTGTCTTCTGTATTTTTTTTTTAACTGGTTTTTCATTAAGCATTGCACCCAGGGTCTGCTCTACCAGACATTGTACCTGGAGCTTATTTCTTTTCATAATTAAAATAAATTTTCTTTGAGACAGTGCTCTGCCTCACTTCTTCATATGTATTTATGTTGCAGTGGGAGTTCGTCCCATGCCAATAGATGGTGCTACAAACCTTCTTTCTTCTACCACTGATGTTGAGGTGTGTTTCACAGGTGTGGTAAGGGGATGGATGGATGGGCTAAACACGCCAATAGTTTAAAAAAGAATTATCAACCCAACTGATAACTAATCATTTCTTGTTACTGATTACTTTTGCCTGGTGTCATTAATTTTGCTGAAACTTTAAATATCTAGCGATAATCTGTAATTGCAGGGGTTATGTGAGACTTGGGAGCATTTTTATTCCATCCAAAAAACGACAACAGCACTAGTACAGTGCCTGTTTGGAAAGGGTCTACAGCTTGTCCTGTGGTATTGCTGCTTGTAGCTTTCTCCAGAACTATTGTACCCCAAATGAACTTAAAAGAAGGTCCCCAGGCACTTAATTTGCAACCCCACGATATAGGGTCTGACTTTTGTTTAATATGTAGTGTCAGCAAAAATGCTGTTTTATTGAGTTTTCTCTCAGCAAAATGCTCTGAGTAAAGTTAAACTGGACTTTTATAGTGAGGGGTAGACACAAGAGCCAGCGTTATGGCAGCACTTTTTTTAACTCAACCTTTTATTGTACGGCCATTTCGTTTTATTCAGTTAATTCATATCCCATATCGAATGTTGTCCAAAATGCTCCAAATTCTAAACGCTAGGTTCATAGGGTACCCAGGAAACCGAGTGTTAAGTAGATGAGATGAACGGTTCATGAGATATTTGGAAGATATTTGTACTTGTTTTCTTTATTAGTCAACAGTGGAGCTCAAAAGGAAATGTAGTGAGAGAAGGGCATTGATGGCATACACTAGTCCTTGGCTGGATACGATCTCTAGACTGCTGGGCGCCCACTTTCTCCACACAATTGATACTTTTTAAATAGTTTCTGGCCTTTTAGAAAAAAAAATACAAATTCATATTAGTCCTGTATTTATTAGAAAGTACTCAAACTCTAATCACTTTGTTCAGAGCATTATGGGCCTCCATACAAATTGTCATATCCCCCCCTGCTTGTAAAGTAGGTAAACCATTTGGAGTCTCATTCAATTTGTGCTTTGAAGTACATGGTACATGCCCGACCAAAACATGTTTGTCTTTATTTGGCCTTTGTGCCTTTTGAGGCATATTTTAAAAATCAATTAGATTACATAATTTACTGGCTGCTCTAGAGCCATCATACTTTGCCTTTTTTTTTATTGTAGAGTTTTCTTCATCCGTCTGTTTAAGGCTCAATGGTTATTCAGGAACCAGAGAACATAACGTTTGGGTTGTAACTGCTTGGCTGACACTGTATTAGATGTCGAATGATAATTTGATCATTCATTTTTATACATTCAGCACTGGGAACACATCTGTAGCATTAATGCTGATTGTAGAAATACCAATTCTACTACACTAGATAAAATCAGTCTCCTCTGATTTCTAGCTTCAGGAGTGGTTCATGTAAAGCATATTCATTTGATGATGAATAAGTAGCTGCTTTACACTGATCTCGCACGACTGCATTGTAGCCAGTGAAGAAAGAAGTACTAAAATCTTTAAAAAAAAAAAAAAAAAGAGAGCAGAAGTACAAAATATTACAGTGTGAAAATACTTTTACAAATAAAAGTGCTAATTTAAAGGAGCAAAAGTAACAATCCTCATTATGCAGACAGGACCCATGCCAGTGTTAATCAGCCTGTTAATGTCCAATGAGCTGTGGAGGAGCTAATTCAAGATATTACATATATGTTTAGGTAGTTATATTTTGCATTGTAATTTATATAATCTATACATTTTCAAAATCATCTGTAAAGTACTGATGTGTCTTTGTAATGTAGTGGAGTGAAATTATAAAGTGGCATACATTCAAATACTTAAGTAAAGTACACGTACCTCAGAATTCTGATTGTTGTAGGCCTCCTTTTATGAAGACTGAGTAATCTGTGTTCAAACAAATATCTAATGAATGCAAATAGATACAATTGTCTGGTGTTTACCAATTAGTAAATGCCTGCTGTGTGTTTCGCAGCACATCCCTTCACACACTGTAGTAATTACTGGCCAATAAGGACCACTGCCTCCTCTCAAAGGCTGGATTCATGAGTGTGGGGTGGAGTGATGTGTGAATTAGGCCTGAAAAGCTTAATTTAGACTCCACTACTGTGCCCGCGCACACAGGGCCTCCCTGTTGTGGACTTAAACTGTGCCCTGAGTAATTGTCTTCAAGTCAGCTCAACAGTGTACACAGAAATGCACATTCTTCTGTAGTTTCCCAAGCCTTTCCACACTCCCTTATTTTGCCTTGAGAAAGCGCTGACCTTAGCCATCAGGGTGGCGTGCGTGCGTATGTGCGTGCGTCTCTCATTCTCTTGGCAACACGCCTAGTGCCTTTCCATTAACCAACACAGTGATCTTTCAGTTGCAGGGACTGAAAGGCAACTTTTGCAGTGGGTTGTGCGTGGGAGTTGTCTGTGAGCTCAAAAATCAGTATGTGACGGTACATATCTGCATCCATGGGCACTCTTTGACAGTTAAGGGTGTGACTGTTTGTTTGCTCTTTAAAATATTGTTCACATTTCATTACCGGCCAGTCATCATATATAAACTCATGCTGTGGGGCTAAAACCCTCAGACCTTTAATTTTTAATTCAAGAGTGGATCCCAAATATGCCATTCTGACATTTGGGGAAATAGTGAATTGTCCATCCAAAAAAAAAAACATGAAGTCACTGTTGAATATTTCACTTAACAGTGAGAAGGCTGACTGAAAAAAAAGATATGATAGTGATAAAAGTGATTTTAACTAACTTGAAGCTACTTGATGGAAAAGTGTATGTGAAGGAGATAACTGTTTTTTTTTTTTAAATATTGCCATTTAATATTGGACGGTTTTGACAGCAGAAATAGACAAAAGGGACAAAAGGACACGTGTGACCATTAGATGGTGCCAAATACGTTAACTCAAGACTTCCCATTAAAAGACGCACTGACTAGAGTATTAAGGTCGCAGATGTTTGTTGACCCTTCCTCAGGTGAAGCTCACACAGCAGCCTCTGAGCAGGCCCAGTGATGTCTGCGTGTTTCCGGGTGGTTGGTTAGAATTCAGCTCATGTTTGGAGGTCACTGCTCCTCTATGCAAATCAACCCTCTGCTCCTTAAGAGCCCTCTGTTCTGCTCCAAGGGTCGCTGCAGAGTGCCAGGCCGCGGAAACACCAGCGGTTGTCAGGGAAGCTTTTGCGCAACAAGCCCGTGGAGGAGGGAGGCTGAATCTCATTAGATTTCATCCGATGAAGAAGGTACATTGTGCCGAGGTCCTGAATCCAACAAGAAGAGCTCTGGAAGTCAGATGTGGAAAATATGCCATGTGACCGGTGCCAATGTTCAAAATATGCTATCTACAATTCTCTTTTATATTTATGCGCTCACCCGGTTAGTATTTATTGCCACCGGCAGCATCATTAAGAAGCGGCATGTTTTCACAGTCTACAGGCCGGTACAAGTCTGATCTTAAATGTGGGTATGACGATAACATTTATTAAGAAATGTGTGCAGGTGAAAGGTGCGTTTAGGCACGTGTGCCATGACCATGCGCGCAATAGCTGTTCACCGTCAAGAGAGACCACTCTCCAAAGTTACGGATTTGTGTTTGTTTCCTAGCTTTTTTTTGTCGATATATTTGTGAATAACTTCAATGTCACCATCCGTAGCGGAGCGGTATTTTAATTACGTTTCCCATTCAGAGGCCACCCGAGCAAAACTGTGAAAAGCAGTTTAATTGGCACAGCGGAGCTTTGAAGCGAGCAGAGGCCTGAAACTGGAGGAGGAGAACCAGCGAGGTGCTACAAAAGGTAGGGAGGAAACAGAAACCCCACAGAGGAGAACTGAAACGCATTCAGGTTAATCCCATGTCATGCGCAAATGTGACATAATTTGAAAAAAAGTTTGGGTTGGTCTGCTCAGCAGGTTGCGCAAAGTGTATAGAGAGAGAGAGAAAGGGATGAGCGCATCGGTGCGCGCTGGGAATCATCCGGACAAGAGCTGAAAGACGGATATTCCCTGCCTCAGGACACACCCTCCACTCTCTCTCTCTCTCTCTCTCTCTCTCTCTCTCTCTCTCTCTCTCTCTCTCTCTCTCTCTCTCATTGTTTTCCCACACTGAATCTGTCGCCGCCGGGCTTCGTATTGGGTGAACAAATGACCAACCCGCCGCGTAGAAGAGAAGAGCGCAACGTGAAATCATTTCACACCGATCAACTTCGGTGCCCAAAGTAGCATGAATATAGATGCTATTAGGTTTCTTCTTTTCGTTTTTGTGTGCGTGGATCAGGCTTGAAGAGAGACAGAAGAAAAAGAAGAAGAGAGAGTGTGAGCTAATTGGGATGAGAGTTCAAGTCAAGTGAGCCGGCAGATTGGACATTTAAAGCCTCTTAACGCAGGTGGTGGGAGGAATACGGCGCGAGGGGAGTTTGTTTATGCAACGCATTGTGGGTGTTTTTGAGCATGTGTGATTCCCAGTGGTAATCCACACTGGACACAGCGTCAAGGGGGTGATCAGGTGCGCGTTTGTGGGTCGCTGGGTGGGGGATTAATTGTAACCGAAGACAGACGTAGTTATGGTTTCTCTGACCTGGACGGGATGAAGTAGCTCTGTGGGAGTTTCAGGGTTTAAGACCGGAGAGGAGGAGAGCTGGGCGGACGGACGGACGGACGCAGGGAGGGAGGAGGAGGGGGACACCACCACCGCCAAAGCGCACAACACGGTCCCCAATCCCATGACGCAAGGATGGAGAGCACAAGAGCGCACGGGATAACTCGGCTCGAGCCTAGAAACGGGAGCGGAAAGATCACCGGGAAGCCAGACATGAGGAGTGTCCGACTCCGGGGACACCTCCACCTGGAGCGGACTGTGATTTTTCTCATCGCGCTCACGATACAATCGCAGGTAAGCCACCGATTAAGTGCTATTTCGGGCGGTATGCACTTAAACCCCCGGAGCTGACTTTTTAACTGACAACAACACACACGGTCACTTCCCTTTTTGTGTTGTCCTCATTCTGCTTCTACATGGCGCTGTGCCCACCTGTTGTTTCAGCCCGCTGGTGTCTATTATCCCACGCACCAGAGAACTACTGTAATCCTGTTTTAGGAGCATCGGATGCAAATATAACCGCAAACGTGCGTTGGCATTATACAGAAGTCAGAGTTTATTATTCCACCCTTTACCAATAATGAGGCACAACAAACACATGAAACAGGTTACAGCTGCTGCATGTGATTTATTTCGGGGATTTTAGTATTAAATCCATACATTATTTTTGAGGGACTGATGCCTTCTCAAAGAAATAATGGAGGAGACATTACACCTTAATTACGCACCACACACCCTCTGTTCAGCGTCCTTCCATTCACTGATTGACTGCATCTGCATTTCTCTGCATCTCCATCTTTAACCCGTTTGCCTGCTAATGCCTTGTCAGTTTTATTTTATTTTTACGTTATTTGCAATTCTCAGCCACTTTCCTGTCCCCTCTGTCTTTATATGTCATGGTTGCATGGACACAGACTTTTTGTGTGTGTGTCATAGTGTTTTATATATAAGATAGATAGATAACAGCAGAGCCATTGCAATAACCTGTATAAATGATTCTGACAAGCTGCTTACGGCATTATGGGCATTATTTTGGCAGCATGGACATATTTGGATCTGCTGGCCTGATCAGGGTGCCTATGATGTGTGACAGGACCCAGCAAAGTGTGTGTGTGTGTGTGTCTGTGTGTGTTTTCTGAACACTGAGCTCACATCCAGCATCTGTGTCTTGGGTGTGTGTGGAGCCCGGGGCCACAGCCGAATAAACTCCGGGGCGTGTGAATATTGAACGTTCGAGCAGCTCTGCGTCTCTCTCTTTGCACCTCTGCAACCTCTTCACAGCTGAAGAACAACACGCGCTCCATTCCCTCCATTCTCTGACTGCACTGCAGTGAGAAACACACTGTTGGTCCTCTGCTGCTGCTAGGGACTATTTATTAATGCAGGTGACAGGAGACCATGTTCATGAAGATGCACTCTCAGAGCCGAGTGATCCATAAGTGAAGCTTATTGACTGTCCAGCGGTCACTACGTTGTCTGTTGTCCAGTTTTATTCTTCCCTCCCAAGGCTCACACTATGCTGCAGTGTGAGCCTTGGAGATATTGCGACGTGAGTTTCAAATTTTAAAAATTCATTTTCAGTTTGCCAGACTCATTTGATTAGTTTACACTTCATCAGATGTCTTTCAAATGTGTCTGACATCAGAAGCTTAACCTTTTTCCACATAAAACAGCATGTATTTGTCGTTTTAATAAGCAAATCAATTGGAAGTACATTTTGGTCTTAAAGGTCACCCAAAAACAACCAGAGTTCAATAGATCTGTAGTTTCAGTGTGATTAGCTGAGGTGTTGAGATACTGACTGAAGCACAATGGCACAGGGCTGAAACTAACATATTTTCCTTATCAATTAATCTGCCAAATACTAACAAACTTTACTAATTATTTGGTCTATAACATGTCAGAAAAAAATTATAAATGCTGACACACCTCCCCAGTTCTAAACAATTATTCTAAACCTAAAGATGTACAAAGAAGGCGCCCAGATAGCTCAGTTGGTAGAGCGGGCGCCCATATATAGAGGTTTACTCCTAGACGCAGCGGACCCGGGTTTGACTCCGACTTGCAGCCCTTTGCTGCATGTCATCCCCCCTCTCTCTCCCCTTTCATGTCTTCAGCTGTCCTGTCAAATAAAGGCCTAAAATGCCACAAAAATAGCTTAAAATAAGACAAAGACAAACAGGAAGTCTTCACATGTGAGGGGCTGAACACACCTTATATTACTGAAATGGTGAACCATGTTGTCCAAACGGTTTCTATACATGTTCTGCTAATCGAATAATAGATTAAATAATTGTTTCATACAATGGCATTTGAGGAGAAACAAATTGCATTTGAACGCAATCATGCCTTTTCAGATATGGGATATTTAGGCACAAAGAAACTCAATTAAAGCGTTCACAGCGAGGTCTGTTGATTATTGTGAGAACCCTGAGATATTCAAAACATTTGATTTTTGAAACATATTGATCAGATGTCATTCCACGTCATTTTCTTTCTTTCTGTTTGTTTGCTTTGTTTGGCAGTGTTAATGTGAACTACAGCTGTTCTGTCGAAACTGCAGCACTGTGCTTAAGAGGAAAAAATGTGCTTTTTATGGTTTTGAACTTTTCCTTTAACCTTTAAATGCTCTTGTTCAAACTGCTGCACTGCCTTTTAACAGTCTCACCTGCATTTCACAGTAGAACAGCGTTCTGGTAGTGACCCGTGAATGTCTTTAGATGGAGATGATTTGTTTGTGAGACACCCTGGGTTTTGGGTGTAGTGATCCTTTAACTGCCCAAAGCTTTCCTGCAGGGACGGTCTGAGCCTCAGCTTGGTCTCTCTCCCTGTGTCTGTCTCGCTTTCTCTCTCTCTCTCTCTCTCTCTCTCTCTCCCTCCCCGTCTCCCCATGTGTCTCTCTCCTGTGTGTGTGTGTCTCTCTCTCTCTCTCTCTCTCTCTCTCTCTCTGTCTGTCTCTCTTTCTCTCTCCCCCCCGTGTCTGTCTGTCTGTCGCTCTCCCTTTTTCAGCCTTTCTCTCTATCTGTCTGTCTCTCTCTCTCCCCTTCTCTCCCTGTGCATGTGTGTGTCTCCCTCTCCCTGTGACTGTCTCTCTCTCTCTCTCTCTCTCTCTCTCTTTCTCTGCCTCTCTCTCTGGGTCTTTCTCTCTGGTCCGACTGAGCGCTGAAATGCTGGTATGCAGGGAATGGTTTGGGCAGCGAGAGGAGGAGAGGAAGAAAGGAGAATGTAGAGTGATGAGCGCCACTGTATCTCCACAAGCCTTTTGATGTAGACCAGTTCAACCCCCCTACCCCTCCATCCCCCTGACCCCTCCCACCTCACCCCCTCTCAGCTCAGGGACAGGGGCAGGAGAGGGACACGCAAACCAAACACAATGGGGTGACTGAGATTCTTGCTCAGTGTTGGGCAGCAGACACATGAAAGCTTGTTGGTTGTCGAGATTTCTGTCCACGATGAAGCGTACAACACCGCTGGGGATACATGACTCTCATTCCTGGACTTAATGAGCGATAATTACGTTCAGTGTTTGTGCAAGAATGCCAAAAAGGGCTGTGAATTATTCAGATTTATTCATCATTACAGGTTTCATGAAAAACTGAGATAACAGTGGCTTCATTTTCTTGTTGTTGCAATGGAAGAAGCCAAAGCCATTGTTTTATTCTGCTACAGTGACATACACACAGACAGGAGCACACATACACACACATACCTGACCCCGGTGCTCTGAGACTCCCAGGGGGTCTTGTTAACTCTAGTGTGTGTGTGTGTGTGTGTGTGTGTGTGTGTGTGTGTGTGTGTGTGTCCTCAGTCCATCTTTAAACAGGGAGGGAACACAGAGAAAAGAAAGGGAGGCGGATGAAAAGGAGCATGGCAACAATGTAGAAAAGAGTTGATAACCACAGAAAGAGAAATGACAGGAGCTTGTTCCCAGATAGAGAAAGAAGGGAGGAGGAGTCCCCTTAGTGTCATCGTCCCCTGGGAAGCGAGAGTGAGACCCCGAAATAAGAAGGGAGTGGCGGTGACACAAAGATGGAGTAAAAAAAGACAGACAAGGAAGTTGAGAGCTAAACAGGATTATATAGCAGGAATGTTATCTGTGCATGATTTGAATGATAAAGAAAAGATGTTTCCTCTATTGGAGGTCAGGCAGAGTTGTGGGAATCCAAGTTGTGTCCTCATTTCTTTTTTCTCTCTCACTTGCTCTCTGATTGTCTTGTTACATACTGATAAACACATTGCACAAAACATGAAAGTCCGCTATCAAACACTTTATGAAGAGAAGCCAGAAATCACACACACTTGTATATTTTATCTAGTCAATGATGTCTTTATCAGGTGAAATTGCTGTTATCTATCTTACCTATTGAAGGACGAGATGTGTGAAGAGATTCTGGTTGGTTTAGTTTCTGGTACCATGCATCTGTCATTAATAACTGTGTTTTGTTTCCTTCAAAGTGAAAAAAAAAGACAAAAGGTGGTTCTGCACAAAAGTTGGACAAACCATCAGTTAAAGTTTGGGGGCCAAAAATGGGATGGGATGTTCTTATGTGCCGGACTATTTCTTGTGTGATTTTCTGGAGTCTCTGCTGAAAGTTAGAACTTTACCTAACTTTATCTAACTCTCGGCAAGAAAGCTCATAAGAGAATTACACGAAATGTCGCAATTGTCCTTCCTTTCTGTCCTTTAGAGACTTGAACTCCTGTCCATATCAAATTAGCTATTGTTCCACTCATTTTCATTTCTCACTGAAGGCTTCTTTCATTTTTCTTTCTGAAATGCTTTTTGTCCATTTTTGAAGCTTTATTGATATCTACATCTTTCCTATAGCAAAACTCTAATACTTTCTTATTTTAAAACCCACACCCCCTTTAACTTTGTTAGCCACAACCTCCAGACAGACAGACATTTTTAGGCACACTCAGATAAACCTGACTTTAAAGTGTACAGTGTGCAGAGTCTGGTGTCCTAACCTTTACTAACCCACACATTCAATCCATCTGTTGACGTTTTGTGATTTTGCATCACTATATACCAGTGAGAACTTGCATATTGTCTTGCTGTACTGCATCTGTTTAATGATAGATAATATGAACGTATACTCTCTCTCCTTCGCCCCCTTTTCCTCTTCTCTCCGCTCCACCCTCCTCCTCTCTCTGGACAGGCTGTGTGTGCAGTTGGGATGTTCGAGCTTCAGATCCATTACTTCCAGAACCCCCTCGGCCTTCTGCAGACGGGAGACTGCTGTGACCTCCAGGCCAATGGGGGGCAGCGCTGCTCTGCCAGGGACCAATGTGACACTTTCTTCCAAGCCTGCCTCAAGGAGTACCAAGCCCGGGTCATCCCAACTGGAGCCTGCACCTTTGGGTCGGGCAGCACAGGGATCCTGGGTGGAAACTCCCAGACTCTCCACCACCGAGGATATGACGGAGGAGGAGGAGGAGGAGGAGGAGGAGGAGGAGGAGGAGAGGATGGGACTAATGGACACATTGTCATTCCCTTCAAATACGCATGGCCAGTAAGTACATGGGTAGTGCTGGTTATCAGGTTACCAAGGGAACAGGCTAAGCTTCAAGTACAACAATACACTCAAACTGAGGCTAGAGTAGAATAACAATGACGAGTTCAGACTCACATGCATTCTACACCTTTTCTGTCATTTTGGTACTTGAGGGCTGGATGACAAAAAAAGAAAAGAAAAAAGCACCATAACCAGAACTCTTTTTATTTATATAGTAGGCTATATCACAATATCTGTTTAGGTATGGAAAAAATGCCCCTGTGTAATTGACTAGTTAATGACACATCCTACTGCCTGATAATAGAAAGTCAAATTGAATGAGTCATTCTTGGAGACATTTTATTTTTTTTGGGATTGCTTGGATTTGTAGTTTTAATTTAGACCATAAAATTATGGATCAAATTCTAGCGGTGTGCCAACATGCCTTTACAAAGAATTAGAACTTAATAATTAATATATAGTTAATAGCATTTAGCTCAAAGCACCACTGCTCAGTTAGATACTACATTTTCACATCTTTAGATCTCTACAGAATTCTTCAAATGTATCAATTTGAGGAAGAAATTTCACTCTTTGTTCACCACCACCCGTATACAGGAATCACAAGCACATTACATTTTAAAATGTCACGTTAAGATTGGGAACTGTTTAGACCGTCATTTGATAAGATGATCAGATGAGTTTTTACCACCTTAGCTAAACATTTTTTGCTATTTACTACGTGCAGTAATGTTTCTCATCCCTTGATCTCCTCAGAGTCACGTCTTTTCCTGTCCTCTTCCTCCCTCCCTCCTTTACTCCATTCATCCTGAACTTTCTGCACTCAAGTTAAAATCGTTGGTCTTTTCGTTCCTTCCTTCGGGGCGTATCGAGCAATCTGTGTCTCGATCAAACATCACACTGCTGGCTGCTCTGTCTTGTTCTCGTTAAATAGCAGAGCAATTAATCTACCATTAGCACAACACTAGGCGAGTGGGGACGAGAAGGCGGTATTGATTATTCAATGCACCTTTCTTTTTCCTCCTCCAGTCCTCTCTCACTCTCTTTATTTTTTCCTGATTATTAGTTATTGGTTTTTTATGATACTAAATTGAACCTTTTTGTTTTTTTTGACTGTTGATCAGACAAAACAAGACAAAAAGACATCAACTTACCATCTGGGATGGATACTTTTACATGTTACATATATTTTATCAAAACGATTAATCAATTAAAATAGAAAATGAAGTTATAAAATAAAGGTTGATGAAAACAATAATATGTATATCTTTTAATTTCAGTTTGTTTTGTTAGCTTTGAGCCCTAAAATGCTTACAAGGGCAGGAAAGTGAGAAACAGTAACAGCAGTGAGCGACACAAATATGCTCATATGGCAGAGCTCTTAAAGCCAAAAAATCTATCAGTCCATCCCTCTATCATCACCCATTAGTCGCGTCTTTACTGGACTTTTTATATCAGCAATTAATGCTTATTTATCAATAAAAAGGAGTTAGAGAGAATAAAGCGACTTGGCAAGGACACAAAGGAGTGAACCTCAATTTTTCTTGGGTTTGCAGAGATTTTTGTTTGCTTCTTAGTTTCTTTTAGTCTTTTAGCCTTTGATCGCTCTCAGCATGGTTGGCTTCTATCTCATAATGAAAGTATTACAGAAATGGCAACAAAAGACCCTGTGGCTCTAATTCAATTCATATTGTGTTGTAATAATGTTTCTAATATCGCACAAAACCCAAGTGAAGCTTGGCGTGACACACACACACACACACACACACACACACACACACACATACACAAGAATGTAACACACAGTTGGCTTAGGTTTCTTCTTCTTGATTAGTATCAGCCCATTTACCTGTGAGACTCTCTGTCCCAGAGTCAATTATCCTCCCGTATCTGTGCACAGTTTGCTTTTGTGTGCGCTTCTGTGTGTGTGTGTGTGTGTGTGTGTGTGTGTGTGTGTGAGAGAGAGTGCTGTATGCATACTGCGTGTGTGTCACACTTTTTCTTCTGTACGTCTGGGAGGTGTGTGATTGGCAGGTATAGGAGTGTGAGAAAGTTCTCCATCAGAAAGCCTACCTGGATCAGTTTCAGGGAGAGAGAGAGAGAGAGAGAGAGAGAGAGAGAGAGAGAGAGAGAGAGAGAGAGAGAGAGAGAGAGAGAGAGAGAGAGAGAGACTTTATTTACGTATTTATAATTTGTACAATTTCACAATAAATCAAAGTGCTAATGTATTAAAATCTCAACTCCTCCTCAACAACAGAACAAAGAATATCATTAAAACACCAACGCTGTTTAAAAGCATCAATGTCTCCAATGTGTTTATAAAACCTGATCTCTAACCAGGTCTGGCCCTGATGTTGCAGAGCCAGACTGCTTTGGCCTTTGGGGGAGAGAGAGAGAGAGAGAGAGAGAGAGAGAGAGAGAGAGAGAGAGCTAGGACACACAGTTGCAGCGTCACTGCATTTTGGGCTAAAAGACTTGCTTTATCTGGCCATCTCTGGGAGGTGGAAGGTGGAGGAGGGGGAGAGAGTGATCCCCCTGCCCCAGGTGAGGGGATGAACAGGTGAGCGTAGTCATTATGAGGAAAGGTGAGCTCTTTCTGTCCCCTGCCCTCCCTCACTTGTTCTTTCTCTCTTTCTTCCACTAATCTCTTCAGGGAAATGTGTGCAGTTGTATGTGTGTGTGTCTGTCTGTGTTTGCTTCTGAATTTTTCTCTATGTGTGTTCTTAACTTTGGCTGAGCAAGTCCAAACATCACTTTACCCTCAGTAGCCTCTTAAAGGCATGTGATGTAATAGTCACGTGCTAGACATTTATCAAAGCAACACAAATTGCTATCATAGTTGACTTACTTTGGGAAAATGAATTCCATGAATTCATATGAAAACTAGAATGACACAGAGGATGTGATACAATGTCTCTGCTGTTTTTCTTGTCCAGATTTTGCTTTGCCTCTTTTTAGATTTCTTTGTTTAAAAGGGACAACGCACATTAATCAACATGAGTACAGAGTCCAACATGTAACTGTGCCAGATTTAGCCATACAGGCTCATTTTCATCTGCAGTCCCTAGCAGGTTAATGCCTTAAAACAATAGATACGCTACAACAATACAACAAATAGACAAGTAAAATGACACAACCACTATTCCAGGTTATGACAACTGGCAGGTTGATGGTATGAGAAAAAGCATAACACAAGTATCATAAACAGTAGACACAGGTAAAAAGTGCATAGACACACATTAGAATGCATCAACAACACATGAGCACACAGAGACACCACTGTAGCGATAAAGACAAACACATGATTCTGGAATATGGCAGCATATTTGAGTAGACAATAACCAATGTTTTATGGATTTGGAGAAGGATTTGATAGATGTGATGTTCCTTAGTTCTGTGGGTATGGTATTCCATGTATAGGCTGCTTTGAAAGGAAAAAGCGGACTATCCAAAACTACTTTTTCTACATGGTATTTTACAATCCCCTCTTGTAGATGCTCTGGTGGATGAGTTTAGATTTTGTTGAATGAATTTATTGAGTGGAGGGGGAGCCACACCATGAAAATGTTTTATATACAAGTAAAATATGCCTCCTGGTCATCAGTAATCTTACAGATAGTCTGAGCAGCGTGGCTTCATTTTGACCCCAGCGTTAGAATCACAGACACTCAGCTGTCTGGGACATTTTAGGTGCGTTGCTGGGGAAAGTTCAAAGACTTCATAAATGCGAGGTCATTTCTTTAAGCCCTCTCTCGGTTGGTGGTTTCACTGTTGAATCTGTTTGGACGACAAGGGGAAACAGAGCGACCTGCCAAGAGAAAGGGTTGTTTCTTCCTGATAAATTCATTCATCTGACAGAAGTGGGAACAAGTCAGTGAAAGAATCAGGAGGATGAATGGAAATCTAAAAAAATAAGGCAAACAGACACAAGTACACATGCAGTGCGAACATGACACATGACCAGGTGGTGCTTATTCCTCTGTAGTATGTATAGATCCAGCATAAAACCACAGTTTACCAGACATTGTGGAACTGAATGTGAGGTTTCCTGACCTTTTGTCACACAGAAGTATTTCATCAAAGGTCTGGTTAAGGCCTCCTCTATTGTTAAAACAACCTCTTACAAATGACAATATGATAGGTGCTAAAGAAATACTGTTAACATGAAATGAATAGAGTGAAGTCCCCACCGTTTATAATCCTAATGTCAAGCTCGTTCATGGTCAGGTTTACTGCCAGAGGCCACAGCTGACTGTTCCTGGGAAAGACGTGAGTGTGTGTGTTTGCATAGATATGAGTCTTATATATTTGTGTTATCACAAACTGAGCTAAATGCTAATTCATGCAGCACATTCGGATCGTGAAGAAGATACAGTCTGTAGATATCTCATTTTGTTCTGATGTTTGGTATCCACTAACAAAGTATTATGTCTTATATGTTAGTGCTACATACTATTATGTGTTTTGAATTTAAAGAGGCTCAGGTTTTTTTAAGTCACATATGACATACAGTAACTACAGTTACTGTAAACGTCTCCAGTTTACTACTCAGATACTTTGCATAGGTAAAAGTATACTAATAGCACAATGTAAAAATGCTCTGTAATAAAAAAAAAAATAGGTCCAGCATTATTAAAACTTTCACTTAAAGCTGCTGTAATCCATATTTTTAATTGGTGTAAATAATACTATTACTATCACCTCTAATCACCTAACTCTGCAGTTCTCCTCAGCTCTATAAAAGCTTTCAAATCTGACACGTAACTGTCAAATAATATAGAGTAAAAAGTACAATATTCCCTCTGCAATGTAGATGTAAATAGCATTACGTGGTAATACTCAGAAGTACAGGTCCCTCAATATACTTGAGTACATTTACTTTTCCACCAATGGCAGTTTTTTTTTTGCATGTCTTTCTTGATGTTTTCTGTCTTTATCTATACTGTCAAAGATCCAATATAGACAATATTGCTAATAAATAAAATTTTAAAGACTGCATTCCATCATATTAACTCATCAAATAGTGGATTCACTAGATAATGTGGACAGTTGTCACTGGAACTACCTTACTGCCAAGAAAATGCAACATAGTAATAGATAAGTGTAGATAATTGTTCACAGCGAGGTCTGCAGAATATCCAGAATAATCATGACATTGTTTCTGAAAAGACACAGTGTTGTTGAGTTTCTTCGAGTGTCATTTGTTGATGGGTTGAGCACCACAAATTACATTCCTTTCACTTGTATTGTGTTGGAGTGGCGGCAGACGTGTTAGTGGCAAATAACTGAGAACCTCGACATATAAAATGTAAACCAAACCGTGCATGGCTCCACACCAGGAAGGAGTGAAAGAGAAAATGTGTAATTTAATTGAAGCTATCTACGCTTGCATTTAGCTGAACAAAGCACTTCCTCTTCAGTGGGATTCTTTCCAGGCAGCTTCTTGTCACCAAGCTCTGAGCTCAACATGCAAAGTTCTGCCATAATGCAAATATGTTCAGGTGTAGCTGCTGTGAGTCTTCCCATCAGTCTCTCTCTGCTCTACTGTTATTCTATTGTCTTGTCTTGTGTTTCTTTATTTATGTTGTGTAGAAAGGCTGAAGTGAACTCATTAAAACAGTGGTAGTAAAAGTACCAATGCAACAATATAAAAATACTCAAAAAAATACTTTCTTTTTCAAGTAAGTAAGTACAGAGGTGTTATCAGCAAAATATACCTAAAATGGTCGATATGACTGATATATTATTATTGGCCTATATTACGAGGTAAGTAGTATTTTACTGCTGTAGGTGGTTGAGGTAGAGCGATTTTTAATGACTTTTCATGGTTTGGTAATTTAGTCCAGTTGTTCCACTGAGGGGTCGGGCCCCCTCCAAAGTGTCACAAGATAAATTTGATCTTGAATGTAAATGTTACAACCAAGCATGAAAATTCACAATTTTATGGGTAGTTTTGGGCTGGACTATTTCTCAGCCAAATTGTCGTGTGTACTAAATAAATGAGGTATATTGTGTCTGTTAGTTGGTGAACTTTAGATGTGCAAGTAGGTGGTAGTATTTTGTCCCCTTCAAATAGCTCAAGCTAGCTGTTTCACCCTATTTCAAGTCTTTATGCTAAGCTAAGCTAACCATCTGTAGTAGTATAAAGTATCATAAAATGAAAATACTCAACTGCATTGCACTTAAATACAGTGCTATTACTGTCAATTGATCAGAAGAGAATTTTTAAACCATTAAATAGGACACACACACACATTGTTATAACCTGTGCATTCCTGCTGTGTGGGAGCCGAACAGGGGGAAGTCAGTGAAGGGAAACGAAAGGATAGGAGAATAGTTGGAGCTTTCTTTCTCTCCAAAGTCTCTCTTTCACTCTTTCTCCTCCTGTCGTTTGTGCTCTCCTCTCTTTTGTCCCCTAAATGACTCTCCTACACAGCCTTGCATACCTGTATGTACGCTGATACTGTTGTGCACACCGTTTGTACACACAAACCTGAAGGCCTGTACACACACACACACACACACACACACACACACACACTCTTTTTGTCTCTACAGACACGCAAACACACAGATCACAAATTCATCAGCCAACACACACAAAACAAAAAGAAGGTTAATTCCATCGGGATCTGAAGCTTGTGTTTTTTGGAGATAAGTTAATAACTCGGGGGTAAACGTCTCTAGGGAAGCGTGTTTTAATGATTTCATTTGTGTGCAAATTGGATTGAGGGTAGGAGTCTCTTTATTAGGAGAAAAAAGAGGCAAAGGAACCTTGATTTACATGATCACAGTGAAATTACATTCTCTGGATGTCATTGTTTGTCATTGAATGCAGATATACAATTGTTTATTCACAGGTGTAATCACAGCAAATAGTTGACTTTATTCCATTGATCTCTTTCTCTTCTTGTCATATCTCCTCGATCTCCTCTCTCTAACATCTCCCACACACACCCTCTAACGCTCCCTCTCTCTCTCTCTCATTGTAAACCTTTTGTTCTCGGTGTCACTGCCCTCCAGTGATGTTCACCCACATCAAGTCCCGGTGGATTACACAGAGCAGGCAGATATATAGTGTAGCTGTCATAGATCCTCCCTCTTCTCTCTGTGGTTTCTTGTGCTGCCCAAAGCTTGACAGGAGCAACCACAAACATTTTTTGTGAGCCGTCACATTGTGAAACATATTCTGACCAGAGTCTTCAGTAATGATTTCAACCCTGTCCCATGATGCCTCTCCAGCTCTCTGTCATTCCTATCCACTGAGATAAACATCTTCCTTACCCACAGTATACATCAATGTGTCCTATTATCGCATTATAATGCTGTGCTCTCATATCTGTCTGTCTGGTGGGTTTACTGGCTATGATTCCTGCTATCTATCTATCTATCTATCTATACACACACACACACACACACACACACACACACACACACACACACACACACACACACACACACACACACACACACACACACACACACTATTCTGTTCAGACAGACACCACTCCCAGACTATTTTCTCACTCATATTGCCTCTCTCTGAAAGTTCAGCCGTGGATGTGAAGCATCCAGACAAGGTAATTTCCTGCGGAAGTCGGAGAGGAGGAGGAGGGGGGGTTTATAGGGGATGAGGGTAGTCGGTCTGGGCTGCGTTGGGGGATGTGAGAGAGGGGTTGAAGGTGGTAGAAAGAGTTGAGATTAATGAGCAAAAGGGCAAAGTTGATGTAAGCGTTGTGGAGTGGAGACCGAGAAAGAAGGAGGAAGTGAGAGTTAGGAGGGGATGGGCGGTTCAGTGGATGATCTCAGTGTGGGACACAAGTGTTTTGGGTGGAGGTGTAGATGTAGACAGGGAGGTGTGTGTGTCATAGTGTCTTACTCACCCTGCTGAGAGAGTCATAAGCAGCAGGAGGTGAAGGAGGGAACAGATGATGAGTAGGAGGACAGGATGGAGATGGGGCAGGGCGACATGGGGGATGAGGACACGTCATGTCAAGAGACCTCTGTTGTACTATAGCGCTTGAAGCAGCCGCGTCGTTTAGTTGAAGTTACTTAACTCTGCAGGAATGTGACTGCCAGACAGACAGAGAGGGAACAAAGATGCAGAGACAAATATTTTTTTCTAGGAAAGAATCAGAGTACTGAGTTTGAAGGAAAACAGAGGGATGATTAGATGGCATTGATGGCAGTGGGTGAATGGAAAGTAAGTGAGGGCCAAGAGGGGAAGATAAAGGCAGCTGCTAATTATGTCCAGAATGAAAGAAAAACAGAAGAGACGATGAGAACGCGAGAACAGAGACCTTTAATTATAGGGACAGGGTCATGGGAGCAGGGTGGGCTGGATGGCTGTGTGTGTGTGTGTGTGTGTGTGTGTGTGTGTGTGTGTGTGTGTGTGTGTGTGTGTGTGTGTGTGTGTGTGTGTGTGTGTGTGTGTGTGTGTGTGTGTGTGTGTGTGTGTGTGTGTGTGTGTGTGTGTGTGTGTGTTTCACCTGAGGGCATGGCCAGCATTGGATAATATCCACAGAGACTTTAAATTCACAAATTAGCCACCCAAACATCATGTATATCTTATTCTCCTGTGCACTGAACACTTCCCTAATACAAAAACATTGATTTTTCTTCTTTGTTATTGTAAGCAAAGAATCAATCAATAACACAATAATCACGTTTGACACGAGTCTGCTTTTAGTATGAGTTTGGGGCCTCAGTGTCCAGATAACATTTTATTTTATACTTCAGAGTGGAAATCAATCGTAAATCAGTTTTCTTCTCAGCTTTTTGCAGTGTTCTTTACATAACATGAAACTGACAGCATGGTTCCATATACTTCCACATCTACTGTATGAGCTTTGCCACTGGAATAGTAATGGCATTGTTACTGTGGTTACCTCCAGTAGTAATTTGCAGTGCAGGTGAGGTGTCAGCCATCCAATCGGGCTCAGGCACAGCTGCTGCCATGACAACCTTTTGCATGTTTGTTTGTGTGTGAGTTGTCTTTTGTGTTTGTGCGAGTCTGTAATTACTTGAGCTTTCTAATGGTAAGGGTGAGAGTAGGCAGGTGTACGAATGAACAAATGTTCAGCTGCAGATTGGCAACATTTGCTGTTAATTTAATTTTCTCAGCTACAGCTGTGTGTGTGTGTGTGTGTGTGTTTGCATACAAGATTTGTATTGTGCTGTCTGACTGCACTGATGTTTTATATGTGCATAAAGGCTTAAATGCATTTGTTTGATTACTGTATGCAGGCTTTACTTGATGCTTATGAGTTTAGAGCTGTGAGACTAACACAAGTGTTTGGCAGTCGTTGATTATATGTTAGAATTGATACTGTTTGACATAGAGCCCAACATTTTTTTAAAGGCAGTAAAAGATTAGAATATGAGTCAAAAATAAAAGTAATGCTGTTTTAATAATGGTCTATTATAATAGAGTGTTAAAGTACAATTCCGGCGTAAAGCGAACCTAGGGGTTATTAACTGATGTGTACCTACTCTGTCACTCTCTGGGACATGTTTTCATGCTAATCGAATGAGTTTGGAGCTTTGATGAGGCTACCGCGGACTGCTGGTTAGCTTACAATGCTAGTATTTGGGGCACGGGGACACTCAAATTAAATTGTTATTTAATACCACTAAAAAGGCTCGAAATATCACCACACCTTAACGTTAGCATAATGAGGGTCCCTAAATGTGAACCAAAGCATTGACAACATTGTAAGTGTACAGATAGTTTATTAAGAAGATAGATTATCAAGACAGTCGCATTCATGTTTACTTGCGGGAGCCATCTTGGAAACCAGTCATGACTAGTCGAAAAACGAGCGCCGTGCAAATGAGTCTGAGATTCCCATACTGTCTATGGAGATTCCACGTTGCACGGCATTCGTCATGACTGCCCCAAATACTAGCATTGTAAGCTAACCAGCGGTCCGCGGTAGCCTCGTCAAAGCTCCAAACTCATTCGATTAGCATGAAAACATGTCCCAGAGAGCGACAGAGTAGGTACACATCAGTTAATAACCCCTAGGTTTGTTTTGCGCCGGAATTGTCCTTAAAAAGAAATATAAAGAATCATAATATTCTTTTAACCACCAAACAGTTGTAAAATGAATTAAAACTTTTAACTTAAAACAGCATCTCCCCACCCATAACTAATCACTGCTCTAGACAGACATGGACATGCCCATCTCATTATTATATATGCATTAGGAAAATTGTAAATGTAGTCAATGTGACAATTTGTTTTCCTTGTAGTTTGTAACAAGTTATACATTTCTTTTGTAGAAACAGGAAAACTACAGACTAATGAAATAAATTGTTACTCAGTCACTTTCGGGGCTCTGTAGCTGGTAGCTATTGTTAATCATTAAAGCACCAAATCCTCTTGTCTAAAATGATGAATGACACATTTTCTTTACTACAATCTCCATTGTAGTACGTAGACTAATATTTTCAGGGCTGAATGAAAGCATTGTATATGGAAAAATAAAGATTAGTAATCTACCCGGGTAATATTGGATACCTGTGTGTGTCTGAATTGTGGGTGTGTGTGTGTGAGTGTGTGTGAGTGTGTACATGCATTAGTGTGTGAGCTCTGAGGGGAAATTCCTCTCTCGTGGCTGGGAGTTCTTCCTGTTGTAGAGCTGTGTTTGTACAGCCTGGCTTTGTCGGGATATCCTACCCTGCCCATGTCTGAGAGAGAGAGCGAGAGAGAGATGGAAGGGAGGGATGGCAGGGGGGAGGGATATAGAGTATGGGGTCAGGCAGAGAAACTGGAGGTGTGACAGAGACAGTGGTAGGAAGTTTGGAGGATGAAAATCAAGGTTGATTTTTGATTAAATAGAATTTGACATGGCATCACAAATGTCTGCAGGGTTGAATTAGCATAGTTTGCTCTAATCCAGAGCTTTACCGCTATTAGACTGATGTGAGGCTGGAGGCGAAGGGACAGGGCCAGACGACCAGACAGCCTACAGCATAAAGGAAGGGATGATTTATCGTCAGGACTAACGGTTTGATGTTTGATGTCTTTTTCTTTGGAAAACCCCTGTTCTCTCTCTGGCCATGCCAGGCTCATTAGCTGAGTCCGGCTGCAGTCATGTTCCTCTCAGCACAAAGCTAATACACAAATGATTACTTGTCTGATGTACAGTATCTGATATTTTGTGTACAAATTTATGTCTGATTTAAAAAATAAATAAATACAATATGTTATAGAAACATGAAATAGTGATGTCTCACACAGTATTAAACTATCAACAGTTTTCGAGATACTGTGCAGAGTTTAGACGGGAAGTTTACTAGACTATTCCCCCAGTACATAATCAAATAAGATAAGATGTAGCTAAAAATGGACAAGAGTTAAATCCAATTTCCTCTTTCTCTTTTCAGTGAGAGAAACTCAATTTAAATACTTTTCCACTGCAGACTTTTTGATTTGTCAAACACAGTTGTAACTAATTAACTACTTTTAAGTGCCTGCAACAGAGCTCATCGGTAATGATTTTAGTTCCACCTGTGCTTTGCCTGCTATGACAAATCATAATGTCTCTGTGAAATGGTCTGTGAATCATAATCATTTGGGAACAATAAAGAAACAAGAGAACAACATTTAATGTACAAAATAGACAGCTTT
This sequence comes from Perca flavescens, assembly GCF_004354835.1. NCBI lineage: Eukaryota > Metazoa > Chordata > Actinopteri > Perciformes > Percidae > Perca > Perca flavescens. The sequence continues at coordinate 15,131,210 of NC_041333.1, forward strand.
TTTTGACGGAGAGGAAAAGAAAAACGTCTGATGGTCATCAAGCAAACATGTCAGTCAAATCCAAAACATGACAAAGCCTGGCTCATTCTGATTAACCTGTCAGTATAGTAGGAGAGTTTCCATTTTAAACAACTAAACTAAACTAAAAGAAAACAGTTTTGTTAGGTGTTGCAGTCAATTTACACCTCAAGGGCTGGGCGGGACATATTTTCATCATTGCAAGTTGACATTAATTGACAGTCTCACTGCTCCACTTCACATCTGCCTGCCATCATTGCATCTTGAAGGCTTGTTCCAGTTTTTGTAAGCTTGTCAACCTAAGTCAGAAGTGATCTAATATAGCTTAATATGTAACTTTTATAAGCATAACATTTAGCCTGCTCTGTCAAGCTTAAAGCACAGCTGAGGCTGGCTGGAAATAGGAACAAGTGGAGATTTAGACATTTAGTTTGAGGCACTTCATGAATAACCGGAGTCATCCATCCTGAATGTTCAAAGATTTCTCGTTTGAATCTGACGGTGGCAGATCGCAAGTTATTCACTGTGAAGTTCAAATCATAAGAATCATTCAGAAACATTTCAGCTCTGAACTGTGAAAGAAGACATAACACTTTGTTCAATATGTTTTTATCCCTGTTTTGAAAGATCCTCTGCGGGGCCAATTCTCCATCTCCTCTATAATGATCACACCACACACACATAGCCTTAATACAGCACACACACACGCACACACACACACACACACACACGCACCTTTCCCATATGTCATTTCCGCTGCTTTCAGAATGAGGTAAAAATATCACTTCATGGTTGACTGTGATCGTATCAGCTTCTTCCTTTTGATGTTTACAGTTTGATTATCCCCTCCGTCGCCTGGCCTCTAATGGCTGCAGTACGGTGGCCGACAGGAGCTAACACACTGCAACTTAATGAAACACACGCAAATAGACAAAACACAAGCAAATTAAGAAAACATCTTCATAAATTTGACAACACATGCGCAGCATTTAGAAAACGCGCTGCAAATACCCACACACAACCAAATACACAAACGCGCTGCAAATGCACAAACAATGCAAAAAGAAAAGCACACAATCCCCGAAAACAAATGCAACACAAAAACGCTGCATATTACACAACGTTCTCCCCCACGGGGAGAGTGGGTTCTGCCTTTTTATTACCACGAGTTTACCGACAACGTCTCTGCTGATTGGGTATCACCTGTGACCTGAGCCAATAAACTAGAGACACACCCACCAAACGAGAGAAAACATATCTCAAACATAGACTTAATATTTACGGTCTATGATCTCAAAGCAGTTGCACACCGTGTCACAACGGTGCACACCATTCTGAGATTGAACTGTCCCGACTCTCTCTCTCTCTCTCTCTCTCTCTCTCTCTCTCTCCCTCCCTCTCCCTCTCTCTCTCTGTCTTTCTCTCAGTAGTATCGAAAGGGATTGTGTGCTTTTCTTTTTGCATTGTTTCTGTTTTTGGAGTTTGTGTGCTTTTCTTTTTGCATCGTTTCTGTATTTGCAGCGCGTTTGTGTATTTGGTGGTGTTGTGTGTATTTGCAGCGCGTTTGCTACATGCTGCGCATGTGTTGTCAAATTGATGAAGATGTTTTCTTAATTTGCTTGTGTTTTGTCTAATTGTGTGTTTCATTAAGTTGCAGTGTGTTAGCCCCTGTCGGCCACCGTATCGCAGGTCTCTGACGTAACAGACTTTGTGATTGCAAAACAAATTGCTATGGTGTGTGTGTGCGTGCGTGTGCGTGTGTGTGTGTGTGTGTGTGTGTGTTTGTGTATGTTTTGGAAAGGTTGTCAGGAAGGGTTTATTGTGGGTGATTCTCTTAATCTTTTTAAACACGTATTACGAGTCTTATCAGTGGTTGTTGTGATTTTAATTTGGTAACCATGGTTAGTTTGACCCTACCTGGCTGCCATACAGGAACCCCTAACCTTAGCAACAGGGCTTACCAAAGATACACCCTTCCTGTATCAATAACAATATCATAACTTACCTGGCCGTGTGCACTTGTGGGTGAAGAGGTGATTGTGTGAGGGGGAGGGGGTGAATAAGAGAACAAAAGAAAAGAAAACGGCTCTGGTCTTCCCACAGGCAGAGGGTGCGGGCAGAAAGAGGGAGAGGCGCATACGGTGGATGGAAGGAAGGGTAAGGAAAGGGGGAGGGAAGGGGGAGGACGATTGAAAAGTTGATAAGAGGATAAGAGGTCTGTGAGTGGCCCAACAGTGAGGTAATGCTGTGTGTGCACTTTGTAGTAGTGGGCAGTTAATCATAACCATTCTGATTCCAAAAATCGCTCCAACTCAAGAAGCATTATTAAGCAGCGTCAACTTTTCAACTGTCCACCGCAAGACTGACATGATGCTAATGCTAAATCGGCGGAGTAGGCCTACTTATTAAAAGGTTAAAACTGTGTATTGTTCCCCTGACAAAAAAAGTATGTTATACAAGTTATCAATTCTACCAAAGAGACCGTTTCCCTCTAAACATTTCTGATTGTTTAATTTAATAATTGTTTGAGGCCCCAAGAGGTAAAATCATACAATATTTCCAAAAGAATATATGTTAAATTGCACTGTAAAGTCAAAAAATATGTGCACTACAATATAGTTTTTTCTTTTAACCTTTCCCAGTAATCATCTTCAGATGTATCTTCTGACCCAGTGGAGGAACCACTGGACTTAAATACCTGACTGTACATGAAGTAGTTAAAACTAGCTCCACCTCTAACGGCTACAGCCGTAAAACACTACTTAGACATTGTTGCATCAGTATTAATAATCTAATGATATAAATATACATGGGACATTTTCCTGCAGAACAAATAGGCTACTTTTACTTCTGATAAATGAGGTACTTGGTACTTTTAAGTAAGTAAAGTATCTGAATACTTCTTAAACTTTTAATTCTGTAGAGAACTAATGTGATTGTAATCGACTGCAGGATTTTGCAGTGTAAAGATGTGAATCATGAATACTAAACATTACTTCAGGTGAGAGTTTTAAGCGACCCCAGCTGGTCCATCTGCTCGGCTACCTGCTAACTGCCGGCCTTAATGAACTGTCTGCGAGCCCTGTGCAACCCAGCACATCTCATTAGCTCCATGACTTCTCTGTGTGTGGGTGTTTGTCCACTTCCCCTTCTATCTTTCTTATCTTATCACCCTCTTTCTATTCTGTGCTCTCTCTCTCTTTTATCTCAACATCCTTTTGTTTCACCTCCCTCTGACCTCTTTGTTCTCTATCACATATCAGAAAATCTGACAAACTCCAGGAGGCCCACAAATCGTTGCACGGTTGCATTTCTCCTCTTTTTCCCTTTTTCTTTACATACGCCCTACACAATTATCCTTTCTACCTCTTTTCTCAGTCCTTTTCTCCTTCTGTACAATCACTTTTCCTACCATCTCCTCATCTGTGGCAGTACAGATATACTGGATGTACCTCCACTTGAAGCAAATCCCTGACTCAGTGTTTTCCGCACCACCAATTTTCTCTCCCCTAACATTTTGCACCTTCACTGCAACCCTTCATCTTCTCTTCTCCTCCTGGCATGTCGCCTCTTTTTCGCCTCCAGCTAACGTTAGCGTTGCTGCTGACCTCCTGCCCTTAACCTCCCTCCAAATCCCTCACTCACCTCCTTTGCCCATCACCCGCTTCCTACAGTATCTGTCTCCCTCCCTCAGTTTCCTCTCCTCCCACTCAACCCCCCCTCTGGCAGCATACGCTCTCGCAGCAAAGACGTGACTACACATCCATGTAGCCCTTTAGGAGAAACCTTAACAACAATGCACAGCGATTTACATGACAGGCGCTGGTGTGTTTCACAGAAGGAGGATGGTTGGATGGATGGTGAGAGAGAGTCGTAGGGGAAAGAGTTGGTCTGAATTATTCATTTCTGATCTATAAGGTGAACGAATGCATCAGAAAAGAGAAAGACAAAAGAAAAAACACCTATTCTCTGTTATCTCTCCAGAGTGTGATATCTCTGTAAGCTCAAAGTCATTGTTTGAAGATGTCCAGCTTATGACCGAGTCCTCTGCTTGTGTACTGCAGGATGGCTGTATATATGCGGACTTAATCTATGATAAAGCTAATAATTTTAATAAAATATATAGATTTAGTCACATAGACTGTAACTGCTGCAACCTGCCCCGTCTATCCAGGATTACCTTGCGTGCAGCAGGACAGAGTAAAAAAGAGCACAATAAAGCATTACAGCTGCTTCAAGAGGGTGTTCATTAAATTGAGCAGGAGTTTTTTTTTGGACAGCCTTCCTCACCACACTGATGTAATGCCCTCTGTGTGTGTGTGTGTGTGTGTGTGTGTGTGTGTGTGTGTGTGTGTGTGGGTGCAGGGTGCAGGTTGAGGTTTTCTTGAATCAGCACCCAGCTGCAGCCTTGGCTCGTTCAGGCACTGAATCACTTCTGATTTTTTTTTTTAAAGGCTTAGTGCACTGACGATCGAAACAAACACTTTTCCCAGCGGTGGAATGAAACTAGGAACATTTACTCAAGTAATGCACGCGCTTACAGTCTTGACAGTCTCTTTACTTGAGTATTTCTATTTTATGCTACATCCTATTTCTAGTATACATTAATTCCACTGCTGTAGTTACTACGTATCTTTCAAATCAAGATTTTATGTGTAAAGCATGATCAGTTTGTAAGATATGATCTATTTGCACGGATTAAACTATGCAGTGGTATATCACAACATTAAATTCTTGCTCACACGTTAATGCATAGAAGTATACAATGGTGCAATTTTGCATAGTGAGTACCTTAACTTTTTAATGAAGTATTTTTATACAGTGTGATTTGCTTCTTTCACTTATGGAAAAGATTTTTTTTCAATGCTTTATTTGAATACACCTATTGCATTATGCATAAAGGACATTATGCATACAGGATTCAGTTACAGAGGTTATTTTCTGACACTTAAAATGAGAGATAACTCTGCATGCGCCAGACAGTAAGCCTACCAATTGTAACCTACTAACGGTAAGTGATGCCCTATAGACATAGTAGATATCAGTATCACTACATCATCTTCATAATCCTCTACATTCATACCCTAGCACCCTGATGTTTGCAACCAGGAAGTGGTGTACTAAAATTATCTTTATCAGCAAAACCAACATCATTGATTTTTGGTGTTTAATGTGATTTATAACTCAAACATGTAAATCCGTGGCACATGTTAAACATATGTTCTCTCTGTGTTTTCTTCACAGAAGTCCTTCTCACTGGTGTTGGAGGCTCTGGACTACGACAACGACACATCAGGTGAAGCTGCAATGTGTGTGTGTGTGTGTGTGTGTGTGTGTGTGTGTGTGTGTGTGTGTGTGTGTGTGTGTGTGTGTGTTTGAATGTGTGTTTGTGTGTCTGTGTTGCTGTTTTGAATGTGTATGATTCTCCTCCTTAGACATATTCTGCTTATTTTGTAACAGCTATATAAGTTGTACAACCTTAATTTCATGCTTTTCTGTAGCCTGTGGTTATCCCACTGTCTCCATGTCAGATAAAATCTGATACTGCCACGTGTGCTATATATGTTTGGTCAAACTAGGGCATCTCAGCTAAGCTACATAGCTTTTATCATGATTAGTTGTTATGATTGTATTTAGCCACCTCCTTATTGATGGAGGTATAGTCTTGCATTGCCAGATCTATCTCCACAGAATTATGTCAGCACTGGAGTATGGCCTGGCTACACCTGAATATAGGGAGAAAAAAATTACATATTTATGCAAGTAGCTTACACTTAGCTTTAAGCATGAGTAGTTGGTGTCAACTCTTTTCTCCATTAGGATTGTTTTAAGCCCCTGTATTACTGGTGTGGTATATCAAACTCAACAACTAAGATGTTGTAGGATCATAATACTTTTTTTTTTTTTAAAGCTGGTATATTAGCTTTAACTAGCCAGAGTGCAGTAACAGCATTAATGGTTTTATCTGTTTTTTTGTTGTTGTTGTTTTTTTTTTTTTAATTACTGTACTAATTTCTATAATAATAATTTATATATGGTAATACAGATGTCAAAAAGTCAGATTCTGGTCTTAATGAACTGTGTGTTGCCTTTGTCGGGCAGTATTTTCCCCCATATCTATCTTATTTATAAGTTTAGTTTTCAACAAGCAACATTTCCATTGAGACAAACAATTCACAAGAGCTTGTTTACAAGCATGTGTGGTTGAACATGGTGAAACAATGTAAAAATATCTTAGAAAGTCTTTTATCCAGACCCTTTAATTTCCTGCTCGTCTCCTTGTTGTTTCTCCTCGTAATCAGGAAAAGCTCCATGACAGGGAATGTGAGCTGCATGCTATAAAAAGCAAAACACACACACACACACACACACACAGAAAGAGACAGATGTTCCTATGTCTTCCTCATTCCTGTCATGCCACAATCCTCTCTTTCATCCCACCATCCTCTACCTCGCTCTCAGCCAGTCATGTCCAAAAGATTGCTGGGATAGTGAGAAACCGGGAACTGCACCAGAGATCCTTCTTCTCTGTGTTTGTCTCTCCTTGTCTCTCCTTCCCTCTCCTTCCCTCTGCCCTCTAGCTCTGCTCTTACATCTGTGTTTGCATTATCTGTCATTTCCACCTGAGCTGCTGACAGCCTTTACATTGGGTCTAAAGCCATTCACTAGGCGGGCAGCTTAAGCTCAGCCCAAACACGGGCGTCCTGTAGCAGTCTGACTGGACTTATCAGGCCCTGCTGCTAATCAGAAAGGATTACCGAGCACCTATGCACCTTCTGAAACAGTCCTTGGAAATAGTGAGAAAATATGATGTCCTTTGAGCGTCGACAGTATGACCTTCACTGGTTTTGTTTAACATGTAGCTGGTGTTAATGTGCAAGGCATAACTTTGTCTATTAAAGGATAATTCCAGTTTATAACTTTGATCTTATTTCTACAGCTTTGGTCCTCGTTTTTATTGGTTATGATAACATTTTCCGCACCGGTAGTGACAGTAATTGCGAGATCTGGGAAAACACAAGAAACAAAAGCAGTCAGAAAGATTGTAAACAGTTGAGCCAGATTATCTAAACCCCTTTTATTTGGAAACCTAAAATGTTGGTAATAATCCATCATTGAATAGGAAAACATGCATTCACGCAAAGCTTTAGTAAGTGGGTCACTGTAAGTAGGTAAGTTGAACCAGGATGTTGGTTGATATATTCACTTTCTCTTCCATAAAAGTTTGGCTAACCTGGGGCTCACTTTTGCAAAAGCGATGTGTGAGCGCTGCTTAGTTTAGATCTTTTTAATTTGCATTTACCCTCAGTTGCCAGTTTATTAGGTACACCTATTTAAAAGTGATACAATCTATTACAGCCCTGAAATAAAACCTTTAGAGATGTGTTGATTCACTTTATGATCATTTTGGAGGATTTAGTTTGTGGTGCAGATGAACGATATTGTCTTATACTGACAGGTGTTTCTGTGGTTTACCCTTATTGATATAAATTGGGTAGACAAAATAAGCTAAACGATGTGAGAAAGTGGCAAGACCATGTAAGTGTATATTACCGTTGTGATACTTGATACTTGTGATTTGTGATACTTGATACTGATATTTACAACATGGACACACAGGATATTCCGTCCTGGGTAGTGAAACATGTCAAAATGAGCAGGAGGAAATTATTTCATGTTGCAAATCAGAGCTTGCATGTGGCAAATGTGGTGAAATAAGGCCCCAACGGTTTGTTTTAAAAACTGTGATCGTCTAATCGCTTGTGATTCTTGCCCCATCTCACTAATTTTTTTTAAAATGTCCCCCTCTTCCCAGATCTTAGCATTTAAAGGCATCTTGTAGTTTTCTCGTAAACAAACAAAGTTATTTATCACCAGAACACTTTGTGTGTATGTAACTTGTTGATTTGTCATTTGTCCTTTGTCATAAAACATTTGTAGAGCTGATTTTTGGAAGATTTTAAAAACCTACATTGCTAGCATTCTTCTTCTTCTTCGCATTTTGTGGCTCATGCTATATTTCTCTGCACATTTACACCAGCAACAGTTGATAAGTGGATTAGCATGAAACCATTGACACAACTGTTTACCATGCACAGGGATGCAAATGCATGCGTGTGTGCACAAGATAAAAGCATTGCTCCATATAGCCCTACTAGTGGTCCAAAACTACACACAGAGTACTTTTAATTTAGCTTCTATAATGAACCAGAATTATGTTAAAACAGCAGCAGTTACATTTTTCTCTACGTTCTTCCTTCTGTTCACATATTTATAGGGTCATTTTGAGTGCAGATTTGCTACTGTGTTCTCAACTGTATTGACGTATCACTTAAAGCCACAAAATTGCCACCCCCGCTGGAGAGAAAGTGAAATTCAATATTAGAAGCGCCATAATCGAGACCAGCTTGTCTATAAAACTCAAGACACATGTTTAGACTCAGTGCCAGATGAGAATCCTTTCATCGGGAAATCCTTCACTAGAATCAAAAACAAAAACAAGACTGCTCTGAGATTACCCACATAAATCAAATATAGATGGGACAGCTGATCTATTGGCTTCCATAGGTCTACTGTATTGATTTGTTGCTTCAGGTGATGTGGAATAGCAAGTCCAAGGGAGGCGTTTTCTCTCGTGCAGTGTTTTTTCAGCCACTGTCAAGGGCAGGTACTTCACAGCCAGTAGCAGGCAGTTGGTGGACAATCACCCTGGGCCAGAGAAAGTGATTTAGGTGTTCCTGCTACCCACCGACACAATCCCTGTGTGTCCTCTGCTTAAATTCTGTTTGCCTTTCTGGAAAGTGTCATTTTGAAAAAAGTTTACGGCTTCTTGTTAGGTTTTGCCACCTAATATTTGAGCGTCTCTCTCTCTTGTTTTCCCCATTTACCGCTTGCTACTTATGCTCACTTGTTATTGTGCCATCACATCTCTCTCATACACCTTCCCTGCTATGCTGGCTGATAAAGTGGTTATTTCTTCTTCTTCTCTTCTCTTTTTCTTTTCTGGCAGAGTAATGGTGATGATAAAATTAGCCATTTGTCATGCCAGAGTCATACAATAATGAAAAACCCACAAATCACTGCAGTAGTTTAAGGAGTATTTTGACGACAGGCCTGTGGAGGAACGGGGGAACGGCTGAGCTAACAGGGCACTCAGCGTCCACTCTGTTCCCATTCCTCTTTTACTCTCTTAAACACACACACACACACACACACACACACACACACACACGGACAAACACATACACGGCCAATATGTGTCCCTGTTTTCATTCCTTTGTGTCAAACCACAGTGATCTCATCTCTCCATCAGGCGGTTTGCTATGTGTGTGCGCTAATAGCTTCCTTTTTGGCTCTGTTCACCTCTGTCTATCTGTTTCGCACACACACACACACACACACACACACACACACACACACACACACAGTATACCCTCCCTCTGTCCATCACTGACCAGTGTTGGGAGTAACGCGTTACAAAAGTAACGCAATTACAGTAATGTATTCCTTTTTGCTGTAACGCAGTAATATAACGCATTACTAATTCAATTTCGGTAATATTATTACCCGTTACAATCTCAGTAACGCGAGTTACAACGCATTTTAACGCAACATTTTTTAAGAATTTCCCAACACCGCGAATCATTTGTTCACAGGAAAAAAAAAGCCGTGAGTATTATTTCATAACATCTGTGTCCCAACAGGTGACGGTACGTCAGCGCGGACAGCAGTGTGTCCGAGCTGCTGATAGATTTAAACATGTCGGGAATTAATGTTTAGTCTTGTTACACGTAAATCACTGCAGTTTATCAGCCGTGGAGAGTAATGGTGCGTTCTTCTTGTCTTGTAATCGCGACTAGTAGCTCGAGTGTGACGTCACATCCATGTCGGAAAACGAGTAAAACCGTGGGTTGTTGCGTTCTTTTTGTCACACAATACTACGAGTCGGAGAAAAGATGGATTTTTGTAAAATTTTTAGTAACATTTAGGATTCTATTCACCCAGTTATTGACATATTACACAAATATATTTCACAGTTTGATAAATGGAAATTACGTTTTGATTAACGTTAACGTTAGGCTACTGCTCTGCTTTCTGCTCAAGACTCGGCTTAAAGCCATTGTTGTCATATAGTAACCGAGCGTCTCTAGCCAATTTCAGCTGCACAAGCTACAAAATAACTAATCAGGCGGTATTTAACTCTGTAGCGACATGCCTATAGGTAGCAGTATACAGTGCTATGTGTACGACTTCTTCATTTGGTTACAACAAAGACAAAAGTGCTTAAAATGGTAGAAAACCACAATGTTTACTACGTGTGATGCACGACGTAGCCATCTTTGAAAGTGAACTCGGGGTCCTCGGAGTTCAGACGACTTGACGAGTTGTATACGACCTCGGTGGCGTTCTTTTTGCAACTTCCGGTTCGTAACTCCGGAAAACAACTCCTAAATCGACTTCGGTGGACAAAAAGAACGCACCATAACTCTGCCTGTAGTGGAATGGCTTGACGACCAAAACAGCTTGTCTTTTACTGTGACCATTTACTGTTCAATATGTTTCTGTCATGAACGGTAATAATTATTACAGTTGCAGTTTTACAAATAATAAAGTGAGCAACTTAGCTTGACGGACATGTTGTATCCATAGGTTGCATCCATAGACATGCATAACAGTTGCATCTCAGTAAGCTAGCAAGAGTACACAAGGTACACAACCGACAACTTCCGTGTAGGCTACTTATCAGCTGTAATCAAGTACTGTAAATAATGTAAATAGTGAGTTTTAATCACACTATAATTGACAATTCTCTTTAGACTGTTTTAAACTAAACAACATGAATTTCTTATTCAAGTGCTTTAAACAAACATTTTACAAGAATGCCGTACTTCAACACAACTGTAAGGTACTTTTAATTGAGTATTTTCATTTTCTCCTACTTGCCTATTGTAAGTTTTACTTATCTATTTTTTATTGCTTTAGTTACTTTGCATATTCATATTAATTATACAAAATATTATGAATAATCTGTGATGTATTAAAGTGGATAAAGATGAGACTTTATTGATCCAGTGGTTCAATTCACAAGCTAGCTGCCAAGTTAAACTTCCGCTGTTATTTTGGTGAAAGTAACTCAAAAGTAATGCAAAAGTAGTGTAACGCATTACAATTCAGAGACAGTAATATTGTAATATAACTATTACTCTCAAATGACAGTAACTAGTAATCTATAATGTATTACATTTTGGAACTAACTTGCCCAACACTGTCACTGACTTACTTCCAACAAGGCTTCCTTTTCTGCATTACTATCTCGCAATCTTTCCCTTTATCCTCACCATCATCTCTTAAATACACACATACATACATTGAGACACACAGATATACCCACACACACACATATTCTCGGTGCTTTGTGTGTGTTAATACCCTGTCAGAGGAGATTATAACTGAATTGGGGATGACAGCGCCTCTGGGAAATCCCCTCCAGGGGTCATGAGCAGCAGGCGCTGCCCCAGCCGGGCCTCATTTGGTCCTCTCTGGTGTTCAGGCTGCCCTCTCTCTTTCTCTGCAGACCCCCGACCCCTTTACTCTGGTCCTATAGTTGGCCCCTTGTCTCCATCAGTATTCATATTGGATTTGTTTCTTTAGTTTGCTCCCCAAATCCTTAAGACAAGAAAATATGGATTATAGTCACAATGGATCAAATGGCTATGAGTAATGTGAAACGGGTGACGAACTCACAGAGATTTACCACCCGACTCAGTAGTTTCTCTCAGGTCTGCGTAGGTTTTTACTTTCAGTTCAGTGTTCTGGCATAAAACTTTAGTGTTTTGGTTAAGCCTCAATGCTCTCATCAGTGTTGTTTCCAGCAGCAGCAGGGAGCTGTTTTTAGCAACAAAGCTCTAAAAACTGCAGCTAAAGAGCCAAATATTCTCTTCAGGAGTTGCTGTCCAAAACAGAGGAGATTGAATACTGGGCTTTCATATGCCAGGTGGCCAGAAACTCCAAATGAATGCCAACATTGCTCCATAACTGCTGAATGTGTAACATGTGTCTGCTGCAGGTTTAAGCAATGTTTTTCTAAAAATATAAAATAATGGTGGATCATGTTTTAATCTAAATCTTAAAATTCTGAAAAGTCTGTCCTTCCTTCCTCCCTTAGGTCAATTGATTGAGCGAGTCCTCCTCTCTTCCATGTTGAACCCTGGTGAACAGTGGCAGACGTACCGACACCACGGGCGGTCTCTCAGCCTTCATTACCGGCTTCGCTTCCGCTGTGATTCAAACTACTACGGACCTTTCTGCAACAAGTTCTGCAGGGCCCGCGATGACTTCTTCGGTCACTTCAACTGTGACCCCAGTGGCTCCAAGGTCTGCATGGAGGGCTGGACGGGGCCAGAGTGCAAAGAAGGTGAGAGGGGAAACTTAAATCTGTAGTGTGTTAGAGTGCATGACAACATACTGTATGTCCACCTGTATAACCCCCATACAACTGCAACAAGTTGTTTTTACATGTCAGTTTATGTCCAAATAAAAGAAACGAGACATGTTAATTGAGAGCTTTAGGTGTTTGTAGGTGGATTCTGTTACCTTTGGACAGAACCAGGCTAGCTTTTCTAGTCTTTGTGCTAAAATAAGCTAACCTGCCGCTGGCTTGGCTTCCTATTAATGAAAGTGGAGTAAGTTTTCCCATCTAACTCTCGACAAAAACACATATGTCCCAAAATGTCGAACGGTTCCTTTAACACCAAGTCTGCATCGCAGTTATTGTTGCGAGGTTGTGCAATGGGTCAATGAGTTATCTGACAAAAATAAGTATAAAAGCAAATAGTAAGCAAATTGACTTTCATACTATATGGAAATTAATGGAAATAAAAATTTGTAAAACACAAGGGGTTGGACTCTTTTCTTCTCCGGAGTTGCCCAGGGTGTGAGGCGCCGGGCGGGTGTGGGGATACTCACAAGCCCCCGGCTGAGCGCCGCTGTGTTGGAGTTTACCCCGGTGGACGAGAGGGTCGCCTCCCACGCCTGCGGGTTGTGGGGGGGAAAACTCTGACTGTTGTTTGTGCATATGCACCAAACAGGAGTTCGGAGTATTCGGCCTTCTTGGAGACCTTGACTGGAGTCCTGCATGGGGCTCCAGTGGGGGACTCCATTGTTCTGCTGGGGGACTTCAACGCACACGTGGGCAATGATGGAGACACCTGGAGGCGTGATTGGGAGGAACGGCCTCCTGATCTAAACCAGAGTGGTTGTTTGTTGTTGGACTTCTGTGCTAGTCATGGATTGTCTATAACGAACACCATGTTCGAACATAGGGATGCTCATAAGTGTACCTGGTACCAGAGCACCCTAGGCCGAAGGTCAATGATCGATTTCATAATCGTTTCATCTGATCTGAGGCCGTATGTTTTGGACACTCGGGTGAAGAGAGGGGCAGAGCTGTCAACCGATCACCATCTGGTGGTGAGTTGGGTCAGGGGTGGGGAAGACTCTGGACAGACCTGGTAAGCCCAAAGCGTGTAGTGCGGGTAAATTGGGAACGCGTCTGGAGGAGGCCCTGTCCGACAGACTTTCAACTCACACCTCCGGGCGGAGCTTTTTCGTGCATCCCTGTGGAGGCTGGGGGCATTGAACCCGAGTGGACAATGTTCAAAGTTTCCATTGCTGAAGCTGCGGCGAGGAGCTGTGGTCTTAGGATCTTAGGTGCCTCAAGGGGCGGTAACCCACGAACACCGTGGTGGACACCAGTGGTCAGGGAAGCCGTCCGACTGAAGAAGGAGTCCTTCCGGGATATGTTATCTCGGAGGACTCCGGAGGCAGTTGCAGGGTACCGAAGGGCCCGAAGGGCTGCAGCCTCTGCCGTGAAAGAGGCAAAGCAGCGGGTGTGGGAGAAGTTTGGAGAAGACATGGAGAAGGACTTTTCGGTCGGCACCAAAGTGTTTCTGGAAAACTGTTCGCCACCTCAGGAGGGGAAGCGGGGAACCATCCAAGCTGTGTACAGTAAGGATGGGACACTGTTGACCTCCACTGAGGAGGTAATAGGGCGGTGGAGGGAGCACTTTGAGGAACTCCTGAATCCGACTAATCGCCCTCTATGTTAGAGGCAGAGCTGGAGGATAACGGGGATTGTCGTCGATTTCCCAGGCGGAAGTCACTGATGTAGTCAAACAACTACACAGTGGCAAAGCCCGGGATTGATGAGATCCGTCCAGAAATGCTCAAGGCTCTGGGTGTGGAGGGGTTGTCCTGGTTGACACGCCTCTTCAACATTGCGTGGAAGTCTGGGACGGTGCCAAAGGAGTGGCAGACTGGGGTGGTGGTTCCTCTTTTTAAAAAGGGGGACCAGAGGGTGTGTGCCAATTATAGGGGTATCACACTTCTCAGCCTCCCTGGTAAAGTCTACTCCAAGGTGCTGGAAAGGAGGGTTCGGCCGATAGTCGAACCTCGGGTTGAGGAGGAACAATGCGGATTCCGTCCTGGTCGTGGAACAACGGACCAGCTCTTCACTCTCGCAAGGATCCTGGAGGGAGCCTGGGAGTATGCCCAACCGGTCTACATGTGTTTTGTGGATTTGGAGAAGGCGTATGACCGGGTCCCCGGGAGATACTGTGGGAGGTGCTGCGGGAGTATGGGGTGAGGGGGTCTCTACTCAGGGCCATCCAATCTCTGTATGACCAAAGTGAGAGCTGTGTCCGGGTTCTCGGTAGTAAGTCGGACTCGTTTCAGGTGAGGGTTGGCCTCCGCCAGGGCTGCGCTTTGTCACCAATCATGTTTGTAATATTTATGGACAGGATATCGAGGCGTAGTCGGGGTGGGGAGGGGTTGCAGTTTGGTGGGCTGGGGATCTCATCGCTGCTCTTTGCAGATGATGTGGTCCTGATGGCATCATCGGCCTGCGACCTTCAGCACTCACTGGATCGGGTTCGCAACCGAGTGTGAAGCGGTTGGGATGAGGATCAGCACCTCTAAATCGGAGGCCATGGTTCTCAGCAGGAAACCGATGGAATGCCTTCTCCAGGTAGGGAATGAGTCCTTACCCCAAGTGAAGGAGTTCAAGTACCTTGGGGTTTTGTTCGCGAGTGAGGGGACAATGGAGCGGGAGATTGGTCGGAGAATCGGCGCAGCGGGTGCGGTATTGCATTCAATCTATCGCACCGTTGTGACGAAAAAGAGAGCTGAGCCAGAAGGCAAAGCTCTCGATCTACCGGGTCAGTTTTCGTTCCTACCCTCACCTATGGTCATGAAGGCTGGGTCATGACCGAAAGAACGAGATCCAGGGTACAAGCGGCGAAATGGGTTTCCTCAGGAGGGTGGCTGGCGTCTCCCTTAGAGATAGGGTGAGAAGCTCAGTCATCCGTGAGGAGCTCGGAGAGAGCCGCTGCTCCTTTGCGTCGAAAAGGAGCCAGTTGAGGTGGTTCGGGCATCTGGTAAGGATGCCCCTGGGCGCCTCCCTAGGGAGGTGTTCCAGGCACGCCCAGCTGGGAGGAGGCCTCGGGAAGACCCAGGACTAGGTGGAGGGATTATATCTCCAACCTGGCCTGGGAACGCCTCAGGATCCCCAGTCGGAGCTGGTTAATGTTGCTCGGGAAAGGGAAGTTTGGGGTCCCCTGCTGGAGCTGCTCCCCCCGCGACCCGACACCGGATAAGCGGACAAAGATGGATGGATGGATGGATGGAAAACACAAGCGTAGTTTTCAAAACACTCAGTTATGATATAAAGTAAAGAATGTGTATATATAGGGCATTAAAAAACAGAAAATGATGTGAATGCTTTACAGAGAAATGTACAATGCAATTAAAGGTCCCATGGCATGAAAATTTCACTTTATGAGGTTTTTTAACATTAATATGCGTTCCCCCAGCCTGCCTATGGTCCCCCAGAGGCTAGAAATGGTGATAAGTGTAAACCGAGCCCTGGGTATCCTGCTCTGCCTTTGAGAAAATGAAAGCTCAGATGGGCCGATCTGGAATCTTGCTCCTTATGACCTCATAAGGAGCAAGGTTACCTCCCCTTTCTCTGCTTTGCCCACCCAGAGAATTTGGCCCACCCATGAGAGAGAGACATCATGGCTTTCAAACGAGCAAAGTGGCAGTTGGTCAAGGCCACACACACACACCCCCCCCCCCCCCCTCCACCTCCCCCATCCTTCTCTCCTCCTCAATAGCTACAGACACAGAAATGACACATCCTAAGTAAAGCTCATTATGGGACTGGCTCTAGTGGCTGTAATTCTGCACCAAGGCTGAAATTTGGGAAAGAGACTTCAGATACAATATTAGGGGACCACTAAGGTCTATATAAAAGCATCCAAAGAGCACCATGTCATGAGACCTTTAAACATACCAAGGAAAAAAAAAGGTACATTTGTGTAACGACAACTATAAAGCCATCATATAGTTGTATTAAAAATGTAAGGGATTTAAAAGTGTTAATTTATGGACACACACGCACGTTTGTTGCTAGAAAATATTCATCTACTATTTTCCGGGTGACTTGAGGCCACTGTTGAGAAAAAAATAGAAAATGTTTTTGCTTTCCATTTATTTTCCCTCTTTCCCTGCAGGGGGTTTCCTCTGTAGTGATCCTTTCCAAGGTTTCCTAAAAAGGTTTTCCATCAGGTTGTCCTTTCCTTTCTGATCTTGGCCTCTGAAGCCTTGTAAAACTCTTATTGGGATTAATGGCTGTTAAAATAAACTTGAGCCACGAACCAGTGTCATCAGCTTTAAATGGTAGATGTGTTGTTTTGGATTTACACAAACACATGCACAAACTCTAAAATCTGTCAGGTAAAACAAGGCTCGGACCCAAAAAATGCAGAGTAGGCCTAGAGGATTTAGTGGACAGTGTGTGCATGTGTGAGTGTGTGTGTGGGGGGGATTATTCTCTGTCTGTCTGTGACTCATCAGCTGGATGCCCATGCTGTGTGACCTCGGAGGAGCACTGCCATCATTTTGCGAATGTAAAAGTGAATGGAGGAAACCAGAGTTGAAACCATGGAAACCCTGAAGGACAAATGGCTAGTTTACGGACATCCTGCAGCCTTGCCCATCCCGCCCGTGTCTCACTAAATCTGACTTCCTCCTCAGCAGGTCGCTGATTGGACTGCAGAGATGCAGGAAGTCTGAAAAATTAACCGCGGTCCCTCTGTTACCCCCTGCAGTTTACTGGCCATGACCAAGTTCAGGGAGTTTTCAATCTCTTCAGCTGGAAACCTTAAGTAGCTAAACTGTTGAAGTAAATAGTCTCACAATCAAATATTGAGGTAATATTGAGATTTTCTTGAGGTGACAGTACCTCCATGCATCATCTACCTTATAACACCTATCTCATGATGCACTATAAAGCGTGTGTTTTGCATATCTGGTGATATCTGCGGTTATTTTGTTAGCATTAGCAGTGATCCAGATATATTCAGTGTAGATTGCAGGTTTTAATGACCTGTAACTCAACTGAATATTACTTCAGCTTCATAGTTGCTGATTTCTAGTCTATAATATTGTGTGTGTGTGTGTGTGTGTGTGTGTGTGTGTGTGTGTGTGTGTGTGTGTGTGTGTGTGTGTGTGTGTGTGTGTGTGTGTGCGCGCATATGCTTTGTTCACAGCGGTGTGTAGGCAGGGGTGTCATCAGGTCCACGGCTTCTGTACTGCGCCTGCAGAATGCAAGTAAGTCCGAAGAACGTAAGAGAGAAAACTTGATAATTATGAATTAAATAATTTACATAGATGACAGTTAAGTAGCAGATACGATATGATTGATCCAATGATATGATTTAAAAATTAGTGCCACAATGTAGGCAGATACAGTCACTAGATGACTGTGTCTAGATGAATGTAGCCGCTCACTACATGTAGTGTCTACTAAACTAGACAGTGATACAAAGCCTGCTGTTTCCTGAACCTTTTCTCTCTTCATTCAGTCATTCACAGATGATACCCATTATGTCTGGCGTAGCTAAAATCCAATATTCACGTGTGTATATATATATATATATATATATATATATATATATATATATATATATATATAAAATGCTATTTTTTAACCTAAACCTGGATTAGATGCCTGGAGTTTAAATTCCATATGTCGGTATGTGACTTAAAGGAACTGGTTCAGAACAGATACTATCAATACCATGAACGTGATACGAACAAACGTCTCTTTGCTTTTCCTCTTCAGGTGTCATTATGGCTGGAAGGGCCCTCTGTGTGACCAGTGTGTGACGTTCCCTGGCTGTGTGTACGGAAGCTGCACCGAGCCCTGGCAGTGTGCATGCGACGTTAACTGGGGAGGACTACTGTGTGACAAAGGTCAGATATGGGACCCATTAAAAGTTGAATGTTTTGAAGTAAGAATGAAAGAAGGCCCAGATGTACTAACATGGGCGTTTCATTTCTGTGTGTTGATCTGTTTTCCTTCTTCTGATTGATTTAACATCCCAAAACATACAACGTAAAACAAAAGCTCCTTCAAGGCTTAACCCTCCATGCTTTAACTTTTCCCACCACACTGTAGCAAAGTTCCTCCAACATTATCCCAGAATATAACAGCCCTCCTCCCACCTCTGTCCCAGTGTGGGAGCTGGGAACCGGGGGAGCCCACGGGACGGTGTATTGTGCAGAGGAAAGGCGATAGCCTTGGGTAAGGTGAATGTGAGCGGGGCTGGGCTCTTAGCTAGGTGGGGTCATAACCTGTTTGTGTATTCAAAAAGGCTCTGCAAAGAGCTGTGGTGAGACAAAGAGACTGTGGGAGATCATTAGAGAAAGCTTTAATCAGCCTCAACACTGGAGTCAACAGGCCCGGCCGCTACTGGCCTGCACAGTCAGCACACTGATAAACGACCTGGATACACACTTCAGCCTCTGTGTGTGTGTGTGTGTGTGTGTGTGTGTGTGTGTGTGTGTGTGTGTGTGTGTGTGTGTGTGTGTGTGTGTGTGTGTGTGTGTGTGTGTGTGTGTGTGTGTGTGTGTGTGTGTGTGTGTGTGTGTGTGTGTGTGTGTGTGTGTGTGTGTGTGTGTGTGTGTGCAGGTAATAAAAGAATGAAAGAACTGATAGAAAGTATAGTTGCCTTTCCCCATTTGAGGCACTACTGATGCTCTACCTCTCAATTCAGGCTATATAAAGAATTTTATCTCTTGTGTTTGAACATTGTGTGTGTGTGTGTGTGTGTGTGTGTGTGTGTGTGTGTGTGTGTGTGTGTGTGTGTGTGTGTGTGTGTGTGTGTGTGTGTTACGCTCTTCACTTGAGACAAAGTCAAGCTGAAGTGAACCTGGATCCATCTGCATAGTTGTTCCTTTTGATCCATTTATACTTTTTTTCCCTGCCGTTTTGTGCTGTTAACTGAAATCGAAAAGCATACATTAATCATGCTTTTTTACGGTTTCAGACCTGAACTACTGTGGCACCCACCAGCCCTGCAAGAACAGTGGGACCTGCACAAACACAGAGCCAAACGAGTACCACTGTGAATGCCAGGAAGGTTTCAGAGGACGCAACTGTGACATCGGTGAGTGTGGCTTCACCATACTGTACAGCCAATGAACCAAACTGTATGTGGATACAGCAGATAACGTTTGTCTACATCAATGAAAGAGATGCTCAGTAAGAAAAGGGATAACAATATATGGCAGAGGGAGCAAAAGTTAAGGTCAAAATAACATATACATCAATATATACAACAACGAAAATACCTAATGTAAAAACAATATAGATAAAGAACACATTCCGATTCATTCTTTAGCTGATTTCATACCATACACATGCTTGCCATAACAAAAATGTCACTTCATGCCAACATGTTTTTTTTAGTATTATGTTATATAAAAATATTCACATTTTAAAAGTTGAATCAAATCTGTTGCTTCTCAAAACACACACAAGGAGAAAAAGAAAGAAAGTAGAAACATCCTCTTAGGAGATTGTAGGAATTCAGCTTCATTTTGAGAATAAGCAACCTGCACCACCTTTAATTTTACATTGTAAACTGGCACTACAATATCAACTGTCAGTACCTATGTGGGTGTGCCGGGCCTTTGAATTATATCCTCTTTTGTCATTGTCATCTGTCCGTCTTTTTCTCCTCTCATCAGTGGAGCATGCGTGTTTGTCGTCCCCGTGTATGAATGGAGCCACCTGTTTGGAAGACCCGACGGGCTTCAGCTGCACCTGTACCGACGGCTGGACCGGACACATGTGCACTGATGGTGATTGCCAATGCCACACACACAACACACACAGAAACACACATACACTCCTCACGCACACAACTCTGAGCTGAGGGGCTGGGCAGTGTGAGATTGTCTGTGATTTGGTGTTTAATTTGGATCAAAGCCAGTGAGTGACTCTAATCAATCCAACAGAGGAAGCTAAATTAGCCTGAACACAAACAGCAATCAGTGTTCTTTCTCGCCCTGTGTCTGGCTTTGTGTCTGTGTGTGTGTGTGTGTGTGTGTGTGTGTGTGTGTGTGTGTGTGTGTGTGTGTGTGTGTGTGTGTGTGTGTGCACAGGCATGAATTTGCATTGCCAAGAAAATGTGAGGTCGAGCATCTTTGATCAACTTTATTGCTTAACTTTAGATAAAACTGAGTTAAGCGTGTGTTTCTTTTAATGGCAGTGAATCAAGACTTCTAGTGGTTAATTCTTGCAGGTCTCGTTCAGACATAGTGTTCTGCATCAAAATACATCCAGACTTTGATCTAGATGAGGTAGATTGAGTTCACGAATGTCAGACAGGTATGAGTGTTGAGTAAAACGAGGAAAACACTGAATCCCAAATTGCTCCTGATGTAATGTGGAGAAAGTACTACTTAGATCTGAAATACAAAGAAGATGCCGATAATGGCTGTGCAGGTAGGCTACTGGCTACAAGAAAGGAACACAAGTATAAATGTTGCAAGACTATAGTGTATCAATTGCATTCCCTATATAGGCTCAAACCATCAGACACACATGCAGACCAGAATACTAAAACACTATCAGCACAGACTTTAATCCCACATCTGAGAATTTGTGCAGCGACATCCGGTTCCCTCGTGTTGTGTGTTTATGGGGAAAAAATAAAAAGTTGTTTTGGGAGTAAAGCGTCTGCCAAATGAATGTAATGTTATCAGATTTTGTTTCCTCTATGAGGAAACTGAGACCACTTCTAAACATTAAAACAATACACACTTGTGTTTAGAACAGGAATGATATGTTGTTATTGGCATTTGTCCTCATCAGTTGTGGTGACAGTAGTTTGCTGTACAGTAGCCTGATTTTTCTCCTAAAAATATGTAATGCTAGACTACTACTCATATAAGACGGAGCAATTCTCAGACACAACAATGGCATGATGGCATTCAATCCGGTCCAAGAAAGAACATTTTAACCAATATACCATATGAGGAACTTGTACTTGGATTTTTACAGTGCTGAACTTCTGACGGCAACCGCCGGGCAGAAGTAACACCAAAAACTTTGGGAAAACGCTCTTGCAGATAGGTTGTAAGGGCGGTTGTCAGGGCGGTTGCCGCGCAGCATTGCGAAACCTGCAAGAGATGATCAAAATTGAAGAAGCCATAATATCCTGACTTTTATTTTCAAGTATGACCTCAGAAATGTTGGATCATTTCCCATGATCCCAATCCTATAATCCGAGCTATCTCTGATGACATTGTCGGGGTTATTTTCTCAAACTTTAGGAAGCAGAAGACATTAAACAATGGAGTGCCCCTTTAAGATGACACTAAGTTGCCTCCAGAAATCAGCTTCCACAGACACATTTGTAAGCACATTTAGTCAGAGGACTATTGTTAAAGAAAGCATTGAGTCCCTCAATTTAACATAGTTTGATCTGTCTACGTCTTGATCCCCGGTACACACTGTATTAAATTCTACAGCAGCCCTTATGCCTTGTAAGATTTCCCACCTCCGTGTTGTCAAGCGTGACTAAAGGTCAAACAAGGTTTTTTCCGCAAAGTAACAACTGAGCTGTCACAACAGTCTGTCTTGGGCTTGATCATGATGTCCGTGTCCTGTATACAGCAGGAATGTGTGTGTGTGTGTGTGTGTGTGTGTGTGTGTGTGTGTGTGTGTGTGTGTGTGTGTGTGTGTGTGTGTGTGTGTGTGTGTGTGTGTTTGTGTGAGATTGGATCATGAAGGTTGCGGTCTGTTTTAGCTGCGTGTGTAAACAAGCAGCGTTCCACATCTTCTGCTTTCACCTCCATCAGGATAAACAGCGCTGCACGTCGGTCGCTGGCTTGTGAACACTTTTTTCTACAGAGGGAGAGAGGGTAAGAGAGGAGAGGGACAAACAGAGAAATAAAGTAATAGTTTATTTTTGCTCTTGTTATTTGTTGCTGTCTATGTATGCGTTGTGTGGGTCTCTCTGGGGAATACACAGTGAGAGGATTGTCAGGCTTGCAGGGAATGACAACCATAACCACAACACAGCTCTGCGTTCAGACTAAGATTTATATGTATAACCGATATTAATTAAAGGCTTCTTTGTTTGTTATGAATTCTTCGTCTAGTTTTGGGAGAAGTGCCGCTAGCTTGACTGGGTTATTATTGCTCAGGGTTGGAGTCAGGGTCAAGAGGATGGAAACTGGTTGTTCTGCAGGGTTAGGTAAATGAAAAAAGGTTATGAGAGAGACAGAGAGCTCTTGACCGAAGATGTATACCACAGAGTCATGCATGGGAATAGTTATGATGGCACTACTGCATAAATATGCCATGTTTAATAGGAAGTCATGCATGGTTAACCCCTAAAATGAGAGCTTCTCTCCATCTCTTTTTCCTCACATTCCCTCTGTGTCTTTATCTGTTTTTAATTCCTTTTCAGATGAGGGGAGCCAGGCGGGGCAGCTCCATTTTCCCCCCTTTTTCTCATTTCTTTTATTTGAATTCCCTCGTTCCTCCCTTCTCTCTGGGAAAGGTTTGAGGTGACAGCCATGTACGTGCAGCAGATGATTGCATTTATCACTGTTTGCACAGAAACCAGAGCAGCAGAAAAGAGAATGAAAACATGGGCCACCAAAGAATCCGCATACCATGCTACACTTCAGATCACACATGTCCACACGGTGGCATCGCACAAACTCGGACACACACAACATTTCTCTTTGATATTCACACACATATTCCCATTACACTGACCAGTAGTTCATGTGCAATATTTTCCCTTTCCAGCTGTGAGGCGGTGTGATCGGAGCCCTTGCGGACGTGGAGCAACATGTCAGGAGACTCCTGGAGGATACCGATGCCTCTGCCCTCCTGGATGGACTGGCAGGACGTGCCAGCTGGGTCAGTGGATCACAAATAACAGCCATAACACATTTTACATGTATTTTATATAGAGGGAAAATGCCTCTGAATAATGCAGTCTGTTATGCCTATTGTTCTATATGTTTTAAATATACATATAAATAGTGTTGGGCAAGTTACTTCCAAAATGTAATACATTATAGATTACTAGTTACTGTCATTTGAGAGTAATTAGTTATATTACAATATTACTGTCTCTGAATTGTAATGCGTTACACTACTTTTGCATTACTTTTGAGTTACTTTCACCAAAATAACAGCGGAAGTTTAACTTGGCAGCTAGCTTGTGAATTTAACCACTGGATCAATAAAGTCTCATCTTTATCCACTTTAATACATCACAGATTATTCATAATATTTTGTATAATTAATATGAATATGCAAAGTAACTAAAGCAATAAAAAATAGATAAGTAAAACTTACAATAGGCAAGTAGGAGAAAATGAAAATACTCAATTAAAAGTACCTTACAGTTGTGTTGAAGTACGGCATTCTTGTAAAATGTTTGTTTAAAGCACCTGAATAAGAAATTCATGTTGTTTATAGTGTTTAAAACAGTCTAAAGGGAATTGTCAATTATAGTGTGATTAAAACTCACTATTTACATTATTTACAGTACTTGATTACAGCTGATATGTGAAAAGGTACACAACCTTATTTGTTGAACAGTAATTTAGTTTTACTGCGAACCGTCGCAGGAAGTGCTTTTATTTTGAAGTAGGCTACACGGAAGTTGTCGGTTGTGTACCTTGTGTACTCTTGCTAGCTTACTGAGATGCAACATGAGTTGCTCACTTTATTATTTGTAAAACTGCAACTGTAATAATTATTACCGTTCATGACAGAAACATATTGAACAGTAAATGGTCACAGTAAAAGACAAGCCTTTTTGGTCGTCAAGCGATTCAACTACAGGCAGTTACTCTCCACCGCTGATAAACTGCAGTGATTTACGTGTAAGCAAGCCTAAACATTAATTCCCGACATGTTTAAATCTATCAGTACCGTCACCTGTTGGGACACAGATGTTATGAAATAATACTCACGGCTTTTTTTTCCTGTGAACAAATGATTCGCGGTGTTGTGAAATTCTTAAAAAATGTTGCGTTAAAATGCGTTGTAACTCGCGTTACTGAGATTGTAACGGGTAATAATATTACCGAAATTGAATTAGTAATGCGTTATATTACTGCGTTACAGCAAAAAGGAATACATTACTGCAATTGCGTTACTTTTGTAACGCGTTACTCCCAACACTGCATATAAATGTATATCAAAACACAATGGGAATGTAGCTTTGCTGCTGAATAAATAAAAGCAAAAGTAAGAGTAAAAGTAAGGCTAGGCATTGTATTGGTTGAATTAGTCAACATGATTGAAATTTCATATTGACATTGCAGAGATTCAGGCTTTTGATAAAAAGGGATAATCATCCCAATCATGATTTTAGCAAATAAAATACACATACAGTATTAGAAAGATAAACCATGCTATATCATGCCGTGAATACATTTTGATCATTGTTTTCTCAATGTCAATTAATGTCCATTCAGCAGCTGTTCTGGAGCGTTCAACTGGAAATCTTAACTAGTTATTGAAGGTTTTGTTACATGTAGCTGAATGCAAAATGGTGGAACACAGTTCATTGGTTTGAACATCAGTTTAATTGCTTGTATTTTGTATGCCATTTGCATATATATTTTATATATTGTGATATTCCATACGTATGTTGATAGTTTTAAATATATCCTAATTAATATTTGCTTATGTCCAGCCATAAGCAAAAGTAATGTAATAGAAGCAAGTAACCTAAAAGTCAAATAGAGACACAATTATTGTTTTTGACGAAGAGGACCAATTTAATGCCAAAACTTTGCATTGCACAACTAATCAATACAATATTACATTTTAATCTAAGATTGACAGATGAAAAGACACTTAAATTGGTGCAAAGGGATTTTATCTGAGTGTAATGCTTCAAAAGTTTAGCATATTGGGTTTTTTGTAACAGAGATCATTTTTCATCATTAAAGTATGTCACTACAGTTACATACAGGGTTCTATTAATGAGAAAATCTGATATTAACTATCCTCAAATGAATCTATTTGTAGAAGTTTTAACACTGATCCTCAAACAAACAAAATCTATCTGAGCTGTAATTCACAGCTGGTTTCAAAAGCTGTTTCAATGACCAATATGTGATTATTTGAAGTGAAATATGCATTTAATGCACAAATTAAAAAGGGAGAAAAAAGCCGATGGCATTTTAATTCTCCTATCAACCCATCCTGACTGTGAATCAGTATTCTCTAAATGCACTGTCACGTCTCTTTGGGCCACATTTGCTCATATTGACAAGTATACTCCCAGAGGGTTGTTGTGTTAGATAGTACAGCAGAGGGAATATTGTATAAAATCAGGTCTCACAGACACACATACACACACATACACACACACACACACACACACACACACACACACACAGAAGACATATTATATACACACATACAGTGGCTTGGGGGTTATGAAGTAAAAAGTGAGACATATTTCAGGATGACAGCCTCTCCTACTCCTCTGTGTTAAAGTGATATGTCACTCTGACACTTGATAATCCCCCATAGTTCCACATCACAGGTCAGTAGCTCATAGTATCACACACACACACACACACACACACACACACACACACACACACACACACACACACACACACACACACACACACACTCAATGTTCAAACACAAGTGATAAAACTCTTTATAGCCTGAACTGAGAGGCAGAGCATCAGTAGTGCCTCAAATGGGGAAAGGCAACTATACTTTCTATCAGTTCTTTCACTCTTTTATTACCTGACTTCTGTCCCCACATTTTTATATTGGTTTAGATTACCTTTAACTGACTGACTACTTCCTTTTCATTCATTCAGCGTTTCTTTCAAACCTCCTCTTGCAATGCAACCTCCTCTTGCTTTAAGAGCCAAGCCCTCAGGGTTTCCTGTCTTTTTACACTCACCCAACACGACAAAGGGTGGGAACGGGGGGGGGCATAAACAGGTGCATAAACAGGAAAGATGTAAGAAGATGCTGCCAGGCATTACTTTGGATGTACTGTGCATTTGTAAGCATAATATTTGATAAAGGCAAACACTCTGTCTCCAAGTGTTGGTGTGCATCCAGCAATTCCCCACTTCACAGTTCAATTCAAGCATCTACTTCAAAATTGAATTTAACAGGTGACTGAAGATTGCCGGGGCCCAGTAGGAGACATGAGAATTAAATTCAGTAGTTTTATGGGATGTTTTATCTCATTTCAGTGAGAGGTTTAACAAGATTAGACTGACATGATTCCATCAATAATACAATTCTGTGACAAATGATTAAAATTATGATTTAAAGTATCCAAATACATATGAGCAGAATACTGATGGAAAGTATGTTGGCATGGCAATCATCTGGAGCCACACACACATCCATACATTTCTACAGATGTTGGGTAACAAACTGCACACAAAAAAAAAAAAAATACTGCTACTGTTGTCTGCGGTTGAAAGGTAGCGTGTCGATGTAGAACTAAAGAGGAACTGATGTAGCAAGTGCTCAGTGTATCACTGGTTTAGATCTGTCAGATATATTACATGTGAAGTCTTCAGTAGAGATGAAATGTTGTTCATCAGATCAGTGTTTATAGAAACTTTTTGTTTCTCCCTGTAGACACCAATGAGTGTGAAATGAGTATATGCGTCCACGCCCGCTCTTGTCGCAACCTGATCGGTGGATACTTGTGTGACTGCCTTCCTGGATGGACGGGGCCTAATTGTGACATCAGTGAGTATAAAAGGGAATGGAAAGACATAAAAGAGGGAAGAAGTGATTGTCCTGTGGCAGGTAGTGAAAGATGAAGAGCCTCAGTGGATTGTGTTTAAACAGCAGTTCCCCTGCAGCTCAAACTCCCTGTCGGCTGGAGATCATTTTACTCCCAGTCCAGTTCTATCTATCAGGGTATCAATGCAATACTCTAAAAATGGAACACTAACCAAAAAGTGTGTATGAAGTTTTTGACTATTATCTCCTGTAGCTCGCTCACCCATCACTGTATAAAGGTGCAATCTGACATCCTGGTTGCACAGTAATGCAACATCTGTAATCCCAGTCTGTTCTCTTTTTACTTTGTATATTGTTGTTTACAATGTACACAGACATATCCTATTTATGTGCGATAGTAAATTAGTGTTTCTGGTTACTCTGATTTCTAGGGAACAGCAGCTGTCAGGGTTTGTGTTTGAACGGCGGTCGTTGTGAGGTGAGAGTCCTGGCTCTGCTGCCTTTTTCTCTCTCTGTCTAATTTGCCTTTCATCTCTGCATCATCAGTCACAGCACTGACCCGCTTCATTGTCTTCCTCTCACTCTCTCATATTTAGTGTAATGACAAATTGTCGCCTTTCTTCCTGTCACTCCATTATCTGTTACTTAAATTGTAATCATATTCTCTCTTTATTGCCCTTTCCCGCCACTTTATTTAATCGTTGCTCTCTCTGTTTTACATACATATAAATAACACACACTCTATGCTGTCCCACATAGGACCAGTTGTCAGGGTCCAGATGCTTGTGTCCACCTGGTTTCTCTGGGAAATATTGCGGAAATGGTCCAAGTCCCTGTGACAGCGCCCCCTGTCTGCATGGAGGACAGTGTGTGGAGAAGGATGGAAGGACCTTCACCTGCAACTGTCCCACGGGATATTCAGGAGTCTTCTGTGAGGTTGGACAAACTTCATATATGTTAATTTAAGGCTAGCTTAGTCTGCAGAATGAAAACATGACAGTAAAAGGCATACAGTGATCATTAGATATGGGCGGTGGAGGAAGTCATCCAAGTCCTTTTCAATCTGCAAAACATCATAGTGTGTAATTACAAAAAGAAATGTTGAACAGTCAAACACAAATACAAATATCAATAATAAATTCAAAAAAAAATATTACGTTATTTAGATGTTCTTAATTAAACCTTGAAAACTCACATTACACTTACATTTCTGAATATTTGATTTTAAACTGTTCCAAAGAAAGGGACCTCTATATTTTACGGTATAGGCCTACTGATAACAAGAAAGTATGCCAGTAAGTTAGCCTACATAAAAGTCATTGACTTGTTAGACGTGTTAGAATGTAAATGAAAACAACTTAGCCTCAGATAGCTGGAATAATGTCTGGAATAATGTGATCTGTCAAAATGGATGTAACTGTAACTGTTTTGTTATTTTTTTCCTATGATTTCAGATTGCGTTGGATCTGTGCAATCCTAACCCCTGCCAGCAGGGGGTACCCTGTCACAGCATGGAAGGCAGATACATGTGTACATGCCCCGAGGGTTACTATGGTAACAAGTGCATTAGCATAAAAAATCCCTGCATTGGTCAACACTGTCAAGGTAAGAAAAATGTTGTGTGTCTTAAAAAGTACAAAATCTCTATGAAGTCTAGACTGACCTCTGTCTCTGCCTCCATGTCTGTAGATGCCATGTCTGACACGACTAACGGGGGTGTCAGCTTCTACATCATCCTGGTGAGCGTCTTAGCTTTGGTGACGGTCTGTGGCTGTGCTGCCTGTGCCTTCATCTTCTCCCACCTCCATCGAAAGCGGAAAAAGCAGCAGGCCATCCCACAGGAAGAAGGCATCAATAACCAGAGGGAGTTTGTAAACCTCATCAGAAACGTGGACCGTCCCGTGACCCTCCTGCCCCCCGCCACCCCGATCGCACACCCTCCAGCCCCTCCTGCTCCAGGCTCACGTTGCTACGAGGAGATTGAACTGACCCTGCCGCCCTCCCCTGCACCTTCACACCCGTCTCCAGCACCAAAGCCAGCCCACGGCCCCAAACTGGACATTTCAAACCGCGAGAGGGAGAAGTTGAACCGCTTTCACTACACAGACAACCAGGAGCTGGAGGCCTGACCCTTAACTTTTGAGCCTCTGAGGAGCTTTTTTTTTTTTATTTAATTTTGCGTTCTTCGCACTCTCTCGCTCACAGGGACCTGTTTCCAGACCCTAAGACCTTTATGTGCTCAGATAGATCATTGAAGGCTGCTAAGTAGAAGGGTCAAAGGTCTTGTGCTGTGTTGCCGTCTTTTACCTAATTAACTATGAGAAGAAGCAGCATGTTTGACTGAAAGACTCATCAGACTCTTACATTGATTTTGGAGACTTAAAGCTTTGGAGTGCCTAAGATACCGTCAAGAGTAACTAGAGGATCATCGTCTAGGAGCCTCTCAACCTGTCTCCTGGTCCATGATGCCATCTGATAGGTGTTCGGACCTCCACTTCTGTTTCAGACTGAACTCTGACAGACAGAGAGATCATTGAATGGATACTTATTTAACACTCAGTGTGTTTGTGTTTGTGTGTGTGTGTGTGTGTGTGTGTGTGTGTGTGTGTGTGTGTGTGTGTGTGTGTGTGTGTGTGTGTGTGTGTGTGTGTGTGTGTGTGTGTGTGTGTGGAAGAGAGAATGTATATTATGAGTGTATGTGGGGGGGAAAAGGAAAGACCGTTTACTTTAAGAAAAGAAAACAAAGTGCATATACTTGTCAAAGAGGCTGCATACTCCTGCTCCAAAGGCTTTTAAGCCTTTTGAAAACTGTTTTAAAACTATACACTGTTGCCTGTATTGTCTCTGTAATACTACAGCTTGTCAAAGATGTATGATTTTTTTCATACCTGTGTGTAAAATAGCTTTTTTTGTACATGAATATATTGTACATATTGATGCCCTTTTTGTACTGTGGTTTGGTCTGAAAGTATCACTGTATTACTTTGCTCTGTTTGTCCCATTTCACTTTCCATTTGGAGCAACCAGCACATGTGGATTGTAATAAAAGTGCATTTACCAACTCTATTTCATTATTTTTATTGCCTATAATCATTAATCACCAGCATTATAGTCGATGCTAGAGAGAGGTGTCAGTGTTGCCATACAGAGATTATTCATTATTGTCTTTTGCAAGAAGGCGTAAATTGCTCATCACCTTGTTTATATGTGCATTACAAGTGCTGATTGTTAAAATCATTGTCAGACGCCCATGGAAAAATATTTCATGAGGGAGCACCAAAGAATACATACTGTAGTATTTTGAAGTTCTTATTTCCTGCATATTAGTTTGCAATTCAAGTGAGTTACAAGGGCAAACAGTGTGCAGGCTCATTTGTCACAGTCCAACCCCTTTGGTGGGTCCATCTTTACAAATGTATGCTTCCATAGGGCCCATATACACTATATGCTAAATCTGCCAGGCTGAGTTTTATAAAATTGTGTAAATGGTGCAGAAGGGATGAGAATATTTCCATTTTACTGTATGAAATTATGC
Source organism: Perca flavescens (assembly GCF_004354835.1). Classification (NCBI taxonomy): domain Eukaryota; kingdom Metazoa; phylum Chordata; class Actinopteri; order Perciformes; family Percidae; genus Perca; species Perca flavescens. Next base: position 15,161,893 of record NC_041333.1, read on the forward strand.
AGCCATTAAAAAAAAAAACACAGTTTTGGGGTTTTGAATATTTATTTTACTGTAAGTATCATACAGCAACAGTGAAGTGTTGGAACAAACAAATACAGTGTGGGATTCTTTTTTTTTTTTTTTCTTTAAAGCAACTTAATCAAGGTTTAAAGGGTTACAAATGTAAATAGTGTTGGGTTCACCTAATCAGAAAAAGGTGCAGCAGTACAGTATACAGACTTAGATACAGAAAATCAGCGCCATGTCAAAAGGGATACCATAACATTAAAAAAGAAATACATTGAAATGATTTCAAAAGTAATATGACTAATTATGATGGTATTTGAAAGAAATCACGGTCTTCTTACCCTTTGTGTTTTTCCATTTTTCGGATGCTATGACAAGAAACATTATCAGTGTCAGTGGATCACTGTATGCACAAGGTCTCTCTCTCTTTTTTCCTCTATCTCTCTGAAACACATTCACAAACAATGATGTGGACAGTGCCAGGAAAAAAGAAAGGAAAACCACCCGTTGACCCCAGTCTTTCTCAAGAACAACTGTTTTATTGTTTTTTGGGGGCTTTTTTCCCTTTATTTCAGAGTGAGAGACAGTGGATAGACAGGAAAGGTGGGAGAGAGATGGGGGATGACACGCAGCAAAGGGCCACAGGTCGGATTTGAACCCGTGCCGCTGCAAAGTTCTCAGCCTACATGGGGCGCACGCTTTTACTGGGTCACCCCGACAGTGTGGTATTTTTAACTTTGAGTTTGTATTATAAGGGTATTTTCAATGAGTGCAATACTTTAGCTATAACAGAAACAGCTAAAATATACTATCTAAACATAAAGAACAAACATATAAAACAAAAAATGTGTCTGGTATTGTACTGTATGTAAACTCCAACCCAATTCATCCATGTGTGTCATGACGATAATGATGAATTTGCTGTAAGATGTGAAAGTGTGTGAAAGGAAGGGTTTTGTGTGTTGGGGCAGTGTAAAGTGGCTGCACGGTCACAGCAGCAGCAGTTAATGGGCAAATGGATGTGACAAATGTGATCTTTGACCTGTGCAAACAGCCACTGGCTGGAAATGAACACGGGCTTCCTGCCACCACCCTGGTCAAGAGGAAATGTAGGAAATAAGAGTTTACACACACACACACACACGCACATGCACACACTACTCTATGCATAGGACCCTCTCTACACCTGTCAGACCCCAGCACGCAGATTAGAGAGTTTTCGTTCAGATGGGTGCCTTCGTCAAAATGTTTCATCTTGATATCTGTTTACCTTTTATATCCCACATGTTGATCGTCCTAAAGACATTTGAGGATGTCATATTGGGCTTTGGAAAACACAAATCGACATTTTTCACTATTTTCTGACATTTTATAGACCAAACAACTAATGGATTAATCGAGAAAAAAATCGAGAAAAGAATCGAGAAAATAATGTTTAGTTGCAGCCCTATATAGGGTAATGTGGGGTTTAAGCAACAATTGACTTTTCATTGGGGTCAATGTCTATTGTATATGACACAGACTGTTACAATGACGTGCACCTATGAGCAGGATTTATGTTAATTCTCACATAGTTAGAGTTAGTCACATTAGAGTTAGTTTCACATTGCCAGACCTATCTCCACAGGGCTTCTGGGTTGACACAATAAGTATTTCTTCACAAAATAGAGTTTGAGGGTTAAGTTATTCAATTTTATTCAACACAATTTATTTAATTTTACCAGGATAATCTCAAAATTAAGATTGACTTCAAAGTTATAGGCAACTCTCCTGTCTTACAGGGACATCTTGTGGCGTCAGCAGGTATAACCACTGAGTCAATTTCTTTTGATACAGTGTAGGTTCTCACTTTCTAATATGGTCAATAAATACCATTTATCAAGATCCATATATAATATATGTACATGGGCACTTATTAGATGTACACATTCTTACAACATGGCAAAAAAACTAAATAAAAAATGAAAAAAATGTTAATGTGAGAAACCAACTGGCAAGCAGGTATGTGAGAGGGAACTAATAAATCAAACGACTTCTGTACAAACATTGTGATAAAACCCATTAAACACCATTAAGAATCAGGGCTCAAATGAGGCCAAATGCTGCAAAATGTAAACTGAATGGAAATCTAAATGAAAATATCTATAAGAACAAGGTCATGATCCACTTCCTTTTCCTTGAGCTTTCAGCTGCATCACATCTTTATCAGCACATTTTTTTACAGTTTGCTTATTTTTCAAGACAGCAGTATAAGCCTGTTTTGACTAGTGGTGGAAGAAGTATTCAGATATTTTACTAAAGTAAAAGTGGATATAGTGTGCTATACTCTGTTAAGTATTAGTCCTGCAATCAAACAATTAAATTAAATTCAAATTGCTTTATTGGCATGAATGTCAGAAATAACAATATTGCCAAAGCATCAAGGATAATAATGTGAGAAGAAATACATACATACAATTTATTGAGTAAACTAAAATATATACATTTAAAAAATAAAAACAGGAAAGCAACAACAGTATATCAATACACAGTAAAATCCCTAGTGTCAAATGTAAGAAAGAAAACAAAGACAAAAAAAAAAAAAAAAAAAAAAAAAAGAACATGAAAAAACATGAAACAAATCATTGAAGTAGAGGACTAAATGGGAAGGCAGAGTAAACTGTGGGGAGATTAACTAAAAATATTAGGTGTTGTTGTGCTGGTTGTCTCTCAGGCTGTGACATGCACTCACAAATCTCACTGCTTCTACAGCGCTCACACTATTTTCTCCAAGTAGATTTTGCATTTTTGTCAGCTCAGAGAGTGAATAAAAATCTGGGAGTTTACATTTAATTTTTGTAAGAAACTGAGTTCTGATGTCAGTATATGTGCTACATTGAAGCAGGAAGCGTTGCTTTGTCTCCACCTGTCTCTGTGGACAGAGCTGACATAGCCTGTCTTCTCGAGGCAGCCAGGTCTGTCTGTGGCGGCCGGTTTCCACAGCCAGACTGTGTCCACTCAGCCTGAACCTGCTCAGAGTCTTTCTGAGTCTGTGGGTATGGTGCTCAGGTATTCAGCTACCGTGTACTCTCGGTTTAGGGCTAGGTAACAATCCATTTTGCTTTGACATTTAGTAGTGTCTTTCCAATAGGTCATGTATTTCTGTTTTGGTTGGGCCGGATGGTTTGGGGGGTGTCCTGAGGCTCTGGGGGCTGTGAAATGAGGGATCTGAGGGGGGTGTCCTGAGGCTCTGGGGGCTGTGAGGTGAGGGAGCTGAGGGACAGGTCTAGCTAACTGATGGGGGTCGCTTGTTTTCAGGTGGTTGTAGAATTTGATAGATTTTTTTTCAATTGTAATTTGGAGGGGATATTGACCTAGTTCTGCTCAGCAGGTGTTATTTGGAATGTGTCTTGGTAGGTGTAGAAGGTTTCTGCAAAATTCTACATGGAATTTCTCAATTGGGTGATTGTCCCAGTCAGTAAATTTTAAATGTCTACTGAGCGGGCCCCATATTTCGCTGCAGTATAGAGCGATGGGTTCTATTACTGATTTGAATATTTTTAACCAAATTTTAATTGGAATGTCTGTTTTGATTTTTCATTAATTGCATAAAATGCTTTTCTTGATTTGTCTCTCAGCTCATTCACACCCATTTGAAAACTACCTGATGAACTAATATTGAGACCTCTGTTCTAATTGAACTGTATTTAGATAGAATAGATGTTTACTGTAATTCCCAGATCTTTTCTGGAAAATCTGAATTTTGATTTAGGTTGACAGTCAGAGCCCATGTCTGACAGAAACTGTGCAGGAGGTCCAGGTGTTGTTGTAGGCCTTCTTTTGTAGGACAGCAGGACTAGCCTACATCATCAGCATATAACAAACATTTGATGTCAGTATCTCCCAGAATGATACCAGGGGAGAAAGTTCCAGATTTTTTGCCAATTAATTTATATAAATGTTGAACAGAGTCGGGGACAGGCAAAAACAAACTCTGACTTTAGTAAAAGTATAAGCAAGTTAAGCATCAAATTCAAAATATACTTAAAGTACCAATATTAAAACTACTCATTATGCAGAATGGATCATTTCAGAATCATACATATTAGGCTATATTATTCGATTGGATTCATTAATGTATTAAGGTATATGTGGAGCTAATTTGAATATGATAAAGGCACACATGCTGTCTTTTGTTTATCATTCTAGCTATAAAAAAAAATGCAGCGCCACCCCTTATGCTGAGTTCGGTACTGCACAGACTACTTACAACAGGCGGAGAAGAAGAAGGAGGCGTGATTGAGTGTGACACTACGCTAACGTCGTTTTCGGCTGACCGAAAACAACCCCAGTGTGTGTTGGTGGTCAGTAAAACAGGTACACAGTGGATTTTAAAACAATACTGAATGTGTTGGTTAGCTGTATTTCATGGTTCGTTGTTTAAAGAGGCTGCAACGTTACAATACACGCGTTGTTCCTAACGTCTTTGCGTTCTAGCTAGGCTAGGCTAGCTGTGATGCTAACAGGCGAACGGCAGGCAGAATAACGTTAGGCCCAGGCTGTATGCGCAATCAGGCCGATGTGTATGCTAACAAACTCTTCGATAACTTTGAAACATTGCCATTTCACACATTTAAAGCGATATGACGGAGGAGAAAATGTCAGGATTATATTAAGTTTAAAATATATAAACAGTGCTGGGGTATAACTTTAATGACAACGACAGTATTATATAGTTAGCTAGATACTATGGTTAGCTACGTTAGCACTTCAGGTGCAGGCGGTTTATCTGCTACTGTTAACGTTAATCTACAAACACAGCTAATGCATGTTAAACGGAAAGGCAATTAACTTAACTCCAAAGCTCAAACATAACATGGTTGTGCCATTTGATAATATACAGTAGCTGTAGTTAATATTATACAGTCACAAATGGTGGCTGCAATAAACTCTCTGTCTAACAAGGTAATTGGAAGTTTAGAAAAGCATTGGCAGTATTGTGCAAACATGTATCAGCTTTTATTTTGTCTGTTTAGTTTGTTGGCTTAAATGCCACTTTCCTTTGCAACACGAAATAGTATTTGCTACGGTAAGGGCCACGTTAAGACACACAGGACTGACTAAAACCATCAATTTAGCGTACATAAGTAAGTATTTAGTTAGGACTGAGTGATAAGGAACACATACCAGTAAGTATATGAATATAAGTTACTTGATACTAGTAAATATATGAATATAAGATATCTGATATCAATAAATATATTACCTAGACATTACAATCACATTATCTACTTTCACTTTTGAGTATTAAAGAGAAAAAAATGTAAAATAAATCTAACTAGGGCTAGGGCTGCAACTAACGATTATTTTCATTGTCGATTAATCTGATGATTATTTTCTCGATTAGTTGTTTGGTCTATAAAATGTCAGAAAATGGTGAAAAATGTTATCCGTGTTTTCCAAAAGCCCAAATTGACATCCTCAAATGTCTTTGTTTTGTCCACAACTCAAATATGTTCAGTTTACTGTCATAGAGGAATGAAGAAACTATAAAATATTCACATTTAAGAAGCTGGAATCAAATAATTTTTACTTTTGTTGACCCTCTGCATTATGCTCTCAGATGTAATGATTGTGGTTTATTTACGATAAAACGTATAAAACGATCTTTTGTACATCTGACTTCTGTCTCTTTCCATTGTTGTCCTACATTTCCTCATGTCTGTGTGTGCTCCCTCTTTCTTCTTTCCCATGTTTTTTCTCTTTTTGCCTCCCTACAGCAGCCGTGCCCCGCCGCGCCCCCACCCCCAGCGGTGCCGTCATGTGGCAAGAGGCCCGCAAACATGAGCGCAAGCTCCGTGGCATGATGGTAGATTACAAGCGCAGAGGGGAGAGACGACGAGAGTACTATGAGAAGATAGTAAGAGACATCTATCTATCTATCTATCTATCTATCTATCTATCTATCTGAGCAATGTATGCAGACATACTTGAATATTATTTCTGCTACAGAGGGAGCTATGTGGAAGCAAGCCTTAGTGGATCTGATGCTCTGGGCCCAAAGTGCTCTGAGCTTTCTCTAAAAAGATGAGATCTGGAGCACACAGTTACCATAGTGATGGCGATGAGCTCATCAGAGAGCAGTGAACACAGATAGACATTCCCTATTGGAAAAAACATTTGGTTATAAACTAGGGCTGCACTATATGACGATAAATGAACGATAATTAAAAAAAATTGTGATTTGACGGCGGACGCTGCGTTTTTTAAATGTTTTTGTGTAACGTTTTAAAAAGTCTTTTGCATGATAAAAATGTAAATAGACTATACAATCTATTTCTTAACTGCTAATTAACTTGTTAGTCCTGTGGACTTGTCAGTCCCCCAAGCGGTTTCAGGAGAGTGGCAGCATGTGTCTGACAATGCACAAAACATCAACACCGGTACAAGCCTACAACTGTCCGCGGACACTGAGTGTGGAAAGTGTGTCAGAGCCTCCCAGACGGGTGAACTGTGACTCTGTTTCCTGCTTGTCAGTCAACGGTTGATGATGTGTTAACATTTAATTTCAATTGTTCTTTCTTTTGCAAGGCTGGCTGCCAAAAATCGCCACTTACTAGCTAATTAATTAGCCTGAGTTAAACGCTAGCAGTCAGTAAACAGAAGGTAGTGGTAGTTATAAAAATGAAGAATGCAGAACATAAGACAGCTTTTCACACTAAGAATCTGGAATATGCAATGGCACATCATTATGTGAATGTCAAGCACGGATCAGCCTCTGACCTGAAATTCTGGGGTATTGAACATATATTTTTATGACATATTTATGCTGTGACAATATGGCATTGGCTAGACGTAAGAAACAATGAGAGACAGCTATAAGCTGGGCTTAGGCACTAAACGTCTAGACCACCACTACCTCTTCTTGCTCTGATGAAGACATGCTTATGTCGAAACTGTACCTTTTTATTAAAAGCTCTTAATCGTTTGCTCCAGATCTCATCTCTCTTTATCCTGCCTCTGTTGTTCTGTCTGTTAAGGCACAGGTCTGAGCTTTATGTTGGCTGATGCGTTGGCCTCCTGTTGGCCTTCTATTTCTGACAGTTGGCTTTTATTCTAGCTGTCTACACAGAGCCTAATTTAGACCTGAGATGACACATGAATGCACTAAGCTGTCTTGCATCAGCATTTTGAACAAACAAAAAAAATGTATAAGTTGAGTTTAGCCTCACTTCACAAGACACTGTAAAGCACTACGTAGACAAGCCTAAATTGTCCTTCCGGTTTTAATAGAAAATTGAGGAGTTAATGGGCTGTACTCGGTACAAGGTGAAACTTGGAAAATTAGAGTATCGTGTAAAAGTTCATTTATTTCAGTAATTCAACTTAAAAGGTGAAACTAATATTATATGGACTCGTTACATGCAAAGCGAGATATTACAAGCCTTTATTTGATATAATTTTGATGATTATGGCTTACAGCTTATGAAAACCCCAAATTCAAAATCTCAGAAAATTTGAATATTGTGAAAAGGTTCAATATTGTAGGCTCAAAGGGTTCCACTCTAATCAGCTTATTAATCCAAAACCCCTGCAAAGAGTTCCTGAGCCTTTTATATGGTCTCTCAGTCTGGTTCAGTAGAATTCACAATCATGGGAGAGACTGCTGACCTGACAGTTATGCAGAAAACCATCATCAACACCCTCCACAAGGAGGGAAAGCCTCAAAAGGTATTTGCAAAAGAAGTTGGATGTTCTCTAAGCACATTAATAGAAAGTTAAGTGGAAGGGAAAAGTGTGGAAGAAAAAGGTGCACAAGCAGAAAGGATGACTGCACTCTGGAGAGGATTGTCAGGAAAAGGCCATTCAAAGGTGTGGGGGAGCTTCACAAGGAGTGGACTGAGGCTGGAGTTACTGCATCAAGAGCCACCACACACAGACGTATCCAGGACATTCAAATGTCGTATTCCTCTTGTCAAGCCGCTCCTGAACAACAGACAACGCCTGGTCTGTTGTTCAGTGGTCCAAACTCCTCTTTTATGATGAGAGCAAATTTTGCATCTCATTTGGAAACCAAGGTCCCAGAGTCTGGAGGAAGAATGGAGAGGCACCCAATCCAAGATGCTTGAAGTCCAGTGTAAAATTTCCATAGTCTGTGTTGATTTGGGGAGCCATGTCCTCTGCTGGTGTTGGTCCACTCTGCTTTATTAAGTCCAGAGTCAACGCAGCCGTCTACCAGGACATTTTAGAGCACTCCATGCTTCCTTCAGCAGACAAGCTTTATGGAGATGCTGACTTCACCTACCCACACTGCTAAAAGTACCGAAACCTTGTTCAATGGGATTACTGTGCTTGATTGGCCAGCAAATTCGCCTGACCTGAACCCCATAGATAATCTATGGGTCATTGCCAAGAGAAAGATGAGACATGAGACCAAACAATGCAGAAGAGCTGAAGGGCGCTACTGAAGCATCCTGGTCTTCCATAACACCTCAGCAGTGCCACAGGCTGATCGCATACATGCCACGCCGCATTGAGGCAGTAATTCATGCAAAAGGGGCCCAAACCAAGTACTGGGTACATATGCATGATTATACTTTTCAGAGGGCAGACATTTCTGCATTTAAAATTGTTTTTATTCATTGATTTCATGTAATATTCTAATTTTCTGTGATTTAGAATTTTTTTATATATATATATTTATATATATATATATATATATATATATATATATATATATATATATATATATATATATATATATATATAAGCTGTAGGCCATAATTGCCAAAATCATAACAAATAAAGGCTTGTAATATCTTGCTTTGCATGTAATGAGTCTATATAATATATTAGTTTCACCTTTTAAGTTAAATTACTGAAATAAATGAACTCTTGCACGATATTCTAATTTTATATAGCTTTAACTATTTGGTTAGTTACTTTATTTAGTTCGATATAAGATGCCATTTTATTGCATATACTGCCCCTTGTTTTGTCTCAACAGAAAAAAGATCCAGCTCAGTTTCTCCAGGTTCATGGCCGAGCCTACAAGATCCATCTGGATCCTGCTGTGGCGCTGGCTGCAGAGAGCCCCATCAACATGTGAGGAAACGCACACACACGCGCACCAGATGTGCAGTGTTTTTGGGATCTTGGTGATCAGATTATACCCTTTTCTCTTGTTTGTGAAAAGGATGCCATGGCAAGGAGATGCCAACAACATGATTGACAGGTTTGATGTACGGGCTCACCTGGACTACATCCCCACCTACACACCTCCACTGCTCAACACTTCGTAAGTCTTAAAATAAGTTAAAGTTACATCTAACTAGGGCTGAACAATTAATTGCATTTGCAATAATATTGTGATATGTTAAAACGCGATTTCCTAAGCGCAAAGGCTGCGATTTGGTCATGTGGCTCGCGAGAGCAAAGCAGGCTGCACTCCACAGAGAAAGCATCAACTTGGCATGCTACCACTACGCCGTACCTTGACCTGTTGTAAAGTTTCTTTCAAGCCTCAGGCTTGAAAGAAATTTTAGTCCCAAATAGCACCTTTGGAGTCCTTGAAAAACGCTATACAAATTACATTTTTTATTATTATTAAATAGGAACAGTATGTCACTTGTGTGGGACTATTTTGGTTTAAAAAAAGCAGATGATGCGCAGCTTCAGGTACGTTGCTACCTCACGGGGTAACACTATGAACCTATATCACCACTTAAAAAAATAAATACACAAAGCCAGCTACGACAGTTGCATGGCTAAAATGCCCGAACACCAGTTTCTCAAGTAAGCAAAATACCACGTTTTTTTTTCTACATATTGAGCATTGTTGGAGGGAGCCTGAGATCCAACATTTTCATTGCCAACAACTGTTTCTCTGTATTTGTTTGTACATATGACAATAAAGAAAATCAAACTTGTTATTGTATATACAATACAACCATTAAGTAATTTAACAGGTCATCGATGAAATTATCATTTCATTTTCTTCTTCTGCACTGCTTCAGGCTCTGTTAGAAGCCAAAATGCTCAGAAAAAGTGGTCAAATGTAAAACAACCTTTGACTCTTTGTCTCGTACAGAACCCCGGAGCAGGAGATGGAGGAGAGAAAGTCCAATTATGAGCGATACAGAGGCCTAGTGCAGAATGACTTTGCCAACAGTAAGTATCACAAACTTCATACATAACGTTAACATTTGGTTTCATGTTGCAACACTGTGTTCTTAATGTTGCCTATTATAGTCTGTTAACCTGCCCTCGGCGGGTATATTTTGCAATTGTGTTGTGCTCTTAAATTCTCTGCTGTCCTCCTACAGTCTCTGAGGAGCAGTGTTTATACCAGATATACCTGGATGAGCTGTACGGTGGCCTGCAGAAACCAAATGAGGATGAGAAGAAAAAGTATGTCATTGTAATGCTATAAAAATGGTTGTTTCATCCCCACTGTGCATTTAAATCCATGGGTCTTAGAGTGTCTTGGTTGGCTATGTATTAATAAATCCTCCCCGTTGTACAGACTGGCTGAAAAGAAGGCCACTATTGGTTACACCTACGAAGACAGCACTGTGACGGAGCCTGACCCTGAGTCAGAGAAAGATGAAGAGAATTCAGAAAACAGTGAATCCGAAGAGGATGAGGGCATCCCAGATATTGGTGAGGAAATGGGTTTGGCACACAGATTTATGCATCAGGAAAATAAAAACTTCAGAGGCAAACCCCCAAAAAACAACAGTTAGGCAGCTTCAGAAACAGGATGCAGAGTAGAAATGTGCACCTGGGTATAACAACCGCCTTCATTAAATATATGTAGAAATAATAATTCAACAACAAATAATAGCACGGCAACTCAATGATATTTTCTTCTTTATTTTTCACCTACTTACCTCAGGATCCTCTGTATATCATGTAGGGCTGTCCCAAACGATTATTTTTTAAACGATTAATCTAGCGATTATTTTTTCGATACATTTTTCAATGAGCGATTATTTTCCCATTGCTCAATTATTAATAATTTACACAAAACTAATTTCAATAAGGTTCAAATCTCTATTTATTAAAATTGTTTAACACTGCACTGTTCAAGTAAAATGAATTTTTAGTGCAACCTGAAGCCAGATGTAGGCTATCAATCCAACCACAACATAAAATCACTTTCAGGAGGAATACAAAAATAAAAACTTAAAGTTATTCGGAGCAAGTGCAAAAAGAGTAGTGTATGAGAGATTAACCTGTATTTGCTTTTTTAACAGTAGGTAAAATAATGAATACGCTCTTGTTTAACATCCAATCTCTTTTCCCTTTAATTTAACTTTATTTGTATCTAAATGCTGGTTAAGCACTGTAGGGGGGAGAAGTTGGACAGTTTTTTTTTTTTTTTTTTGTCTCGTTCCAGTGATTGGCACATCTGGATGATGGCGTCGGATATGTGTTAGCATGTTAGATGTATTTCCACTCACATACCCAACAACTGCTGAACAACGCCGACACACAGTCCTCGTCTTATCCACCACTCTCTCGCCTGTAGCCTACTACTGTAAATGGACGATCCGAAGACCAACGTTTTCAAGGCGAGGACGGCATGAGACGAGAAGACATGACACGGGAGGCTCCAGACAGCAGCCATATAGTCTCGAAGTTTTGCCAAACTTGCGATCTTAAAGAGGCCGGTGGGGAACTCTTGTGGGTCGCCACCACTCGCCATACACGTCCTTTCGTGTTGCTATCTCGAAGTCGCTCACTGGAACATCGACCTGACAAAAAACTGCATGTAGGCGGAGCATGAGGCGGAGCATGAGGCGGAGGAGCTTGGCTAGCTTCAGAGCTAAGGCGGGGCTACATATCAGGTGTCCCTAGAACCTGCGTATCTAACAGTAGTTCCGCATTACATTAATTAATTTGCACGCAAGTTTTATTTATTTATTTTATTTAGTGACTCGTCGACGCAAATTATTTGTGTCGACGCATTTATGTAATCGATTACGTCGACGAATCGTCCCAGCCCTAATATCATGTTTCTGTGTTAAAAAGCTTTGTGTCATGTTGTGTGTCCGTACAGATGTGGAGGTTGATGTGGATGAGTTGAACCAGGAACAAGTGTTGGACCTCAACAAAATGGCAACCCCATATGGAATGGCTGAAGGAGACTTTGTCAGGTAACATCTCAGTAATTGTATCAGCGTGTCTTAAAGATCAAATGTAGAGCAAAGCTCCGTAATGTGCTAGGATACTGCTGTCTGAGTTTTGTTTACATAAACAAATGAGAAATTCAGTGGTGAAACGGTCTTGGTAGAATTTTAGATTAGCTAATATGAACTTCAAAAACAACTTATTACATTGGCATTATTTATCTTTTTTACTTATATTAAAGGGGAACTTTGGCATTTTTCAAACTGGACCCTATTTTCCCATGTTTTTGTATCTTTCCATAATGTTGACTGTATGGGTACTCTGCCATCTAGTGGTTCTTCATTCTGTTTAAGCAATTGGCAGGTGAGATAAGTTATTACATTTTAAATATGATTTAAATTTGATCATATCGCCTTAGCAATAAACAAGCCGTTCTTTAATGTCGCAGACTGTCGTTTTGTGGTCTAACTATCTGTTTAGGCACCATTTAGGCACCAGTATCAGAAAAAACCCAAATGATACCCAACCCTAGTTGTCAGACACTAATGACGATTGGTTCACAGCTGTCGGTTGCAGCGCTCTCATTCAATACTGGATCAATTTAAAACCTTGTTATCGCCATTAGTCACTTACACATAGGAAAATGGCATCCAGGTTGAACAATACTGATGTTTCTACTTAACAACGCAGTGAGGAGACCAAAACCCCCCAAAAAAATCATTGTCAGTGTAGCCACAACCTTATTGGGCTTCATCACGTAGAACTCCATTATCAATCAAAAACATATAAGAGCAGTGTTTCCCACAGGTTGAGAATTAACTTGTGGAGGTGGGTGGCGCAGATTCTGACGGAGTGGCGTGTGATTGTTGTTCAGTAGTAAACTAGTCACACAAACTATTTATTAAAAAGGGACTCCATAAGACAGTAAAGAAAGAAAGAACTATTAACATATTAAACCAAACTAGAAGATGAAGTGTAGCCTATGATGTGCTTTGTCAATTAAATCTGGTTGGCTTGTCAATTAAATTTTAAGGTTCAGCAGATAAAATACCTGATTAACGTTACCCGGACCTGAAATGTTATATGTATTAACAACTTAACTTTAAAACCATACTATGATCCATACAGAAAGTTGTGTTATTGTAAATCTTACAATAGTTGGTTAGCAGTTAGCTCCAGTTAACTCCATTATATAGATCAGCTCGAGTGGCGCACACTACTGCGGAGAGGGTGAACAATCAAACTCTGTTTATGGCGCTTTCACAGCGGTGTGGCTGCAGCACTTTTACTGTTTATCAGTACATTTAATCCAGCAAGCCACAACACCACAAGCAGCATGCTGCGCTGTGTCATGCACACAGCGCGCGACTGCACGAGGGGAAGGGGCTGGAGGCTGCTGGTCTGTGTGTATAAAATGACATTGTTACTTGGGGGGGGGGGGAGAATGTAATCTGGATTTTATCTACCTGGGCGGGCCACCCAAGTTTAACCTGTGTATGGGAAACACTTAAGAGTGATATAATTAATTTGTATTGGATATATTCCATCATTGCATTGAACACTGTAGCCAAAAACCTTTGTGTGAATGCATTCACAGGCTCTAATAAGTAGTTTACTGTATTGCAGTCACTGAGTATGCTCGCGGATGTGGTTTTGAACTAAGAGGAATAAATTGAACTTCCATGTTCATAGGAATGAAGGAATAGTTTACCCAAAATCAATTGTATGGCTCTGTCATGTGCTTTTCATGCTTGTATTTTATTAAGCTGTTAAATATATATTAAATGAGTAAACATTTTACACTGTTGACATAATGATTATTTATTGTAACACTATTAACATGATACCTGTTTATTAGGATGTTGAGGAAAGACAAGGAGGAAGTGGAGGCCATCAAACATGCCAAGGCTCTAGAGGCGGAGAAGGCCATGTATTCTGTAAGATAACATCCACTGAGGTGTGTGTGTGTCTGTGATTGGTATATTAGACTCTTTGAGTGACATATTTGGTCATTTCAGGGCCGCCGTTCTCGCAGACAAAGGAGAGAGTTCAGAGAGAAGAGACTAAAAGGTAGACAGATCAGCCCACCAAGGTAAATTATCTTATTCTTTTCTAGTTTTTTTTTTTCTTTCCTTCCATTAAATGTCCACTTACCTCATAGCACGTTTAACTTATGTCCTCATTCTCCTGTTTATCAGCTATGCCAGGAGAGACAGCCCAACATACGATCCCTATAAACGGTATGTTGATTATTTTGTCCTTCTTGTTCTTAATTTCCTGATTTTTAGTTGAGTCTGTATGTATGTTTGAACTTCATTTTCTAATCTCTCTTTCAGGCCAGAGTCGGAGTCTAGCTCTGAGTCGCGGTCACGCTCTCGTTCTCCCGGTCCAGAGAAGATCACCTTCATCACCAGCTATGGAGGCAGCGATGATGAGGCTGCAGCAGCAGCAGCAGCAGCAGCAGCAGCAGCTGCAGCAGCAGCAGCAACAACACAAACAGCCGCTCCTCACTCGGGACACGCCCCCTCCAACTTGCAGCACCCTGCAGGTCATAGCAGGGGCTCCCGGTCGGTAACTTTCCGTCTTCCTGGCTTTTCATAGTTATTTTCTTCTTACAGTCAAATTGTTGTTAGAATGACCACAGCTGTTGAGGCAGAAAGAATACTGATGATGAAATACAGATTTTTGTGGTAGGTGAGGTGGATCACAGTTTTTAAATCAACTAAAATGTCAGTGCCAAGACTTGGTGTTGAATAAAAAATTCCTATTCTGCATGTGATCAGAGAAAATGTGCTTGATTGGATAGTTTTTTGAGTAGAGCAATGCCAGTATATGAGATTTTGATACTTGCTTATTTATACCTCTCTACAAAGTCAAGCATGTGACAGTAAAAAAATTTAAAAACAAGAAAACCGAAGTATTCTGAAGATAGCCTAGGTGCTGGGCTGGTGGTGTTACTAAAACTGCGTGTCTCTGTTTGTCCAGGAGACGAAGGTCATCCTCCAGTCGCTCCCCTTCCTCCTCCTCCCGCTCCTCATCTCGGTCTTCCTCTCGCTCTTCTTCCCGTTCACGTCGTGCCAGACGTGGACGCGGGGGAAGGGAGGGGCGGCGATCCCGGACCCGCTCACGGTCGAGACGGCGTTCCAGATCTCACTCCCGGGGGAGAGGAGGAAACGGAGGGGCCGCATCCTGGAGGAGACGTGACCGGACACGATCGCGGTCTAACGAGCGAGAGCGAGAGAGGGACAGGGACAGGGACAGGGACCGTGACAGGAGACGATACTCGTCGCGCAGACGGACAAGGTAAGACTCCCCTATGTCTCCCAACAGTGCTTTAGTTATTGTTTTACAACGCGCATGTCATCGATAAAAGCTCTCTTTCTGTCAACTGTTAGGTCCCGTTCCAGCTCACGGCAGGGGGGCAGTTCGAGGCGAAGGGGTCGAAGCAGTGGAGGCCACCGGCGGGGAGACAGCGGTAGCCGCAGTCCCTCTCAGTCCCCCAGTCGCCCCAACCACAGTCCCTCCCCTCACAGAGGAGCCCAGCCCTCTACCAACACCGTCTGTGACAAGCTAAGAAAGTAAGAAGACATTTAAACACTGTGGCAAAGACCACTACACTGAAAAACTGTTGGAAAAATATCTTAACTCTTGAGGAGAGGCAATAGCTGAGGCTGCATCATAATCATTCAGCACCATTTTACCCACCTGGGAATATTATACTCTGCAGTTCATCACCAAAATGTAAACTTTTCTTTGAATATACCAAAGAGTGGTATAATTTAAAGGTCCAATGTGTAGGAATTTTTCCCATCTAGCGTTGAGATTATGTATCGCAATCAACTCTCTCGCACCATGCAGTTCAAAGTACATACACAAATTTTTCTTTTTCTGGGCGAAAAAGACCTGTTCCTGAAATTTGGATTTTGAATACGTGTGGTTCTCCCATGTTTCCTCATTCAAACTTGCCGGGAAGCTACGATACCCACGAGCAGCATTAGCAGCACCTGTGAATTTATCATGTGACGGCGAAAGGCGGAGCAGTATGTCCTGTATGTCCCTTACCGGCTAACGTATTTCAAGACGGCGCATGAATATGGAGCGTCTACCCCAGTTCATGTGAATGTAAAATTTCAAGCCAAAAAGAATACTTGGAATTGATGGTGGAGGTAAATATTCATGAAAAAGGACAAGTTTGTCAACGGGCAACACAGATTTTGATAATGAACAACTAAACACGTTACACACTGGACCTTTTTAACATGTAGCTGTATAGTATTTTCATTTGAAGTCACTTTGAGAATTGCAATGTTTACTTCAGTGCTTTTTGAGCGTGTGTGGTTGTTCACTTGAAACTGTTTATGAACACATTGACATTATGTTATTAGTTATTAAGCCATTAGAATAATTTATGAATGTATTTATCCCCCTATGTATACCATACCATGACATGATAAATAAACAATATTTTCTTTGATAGATCAAGATGTCTTCATCACCCCAGCTGATTGTCTTTTCTCTCCCTGTGTCCAGGCCTGATACTCCGGGTGGTAAAGAGACGGGAGCTGCCAAAGTCAGTAAGAATTTGATCTAGCTGGGTTTCTTGCTAAAGCCTACGCCTCCCTCATCCCTGACAGGCTGACATGGTTGTCCACCAGACTGGGATGTAGAAGCCATTGTTGCCCACAGAAAATAAAATGATGATGTGATTTCTTTTTTTTTTTTTTTTTTTTTTTTTTTTTTTTTTTCTCTTTCCCAACAAAGTGCACATGCACTGCAGTCAAATCCTTTCATCTATTTTTTAATATCCATTACAGTATTCTTCACCTTCTCAAATGTTTTGCTATGAAGAATGTGAACTTGCAAACACTGAAAAATGACCGACTGAGTTAATGCTGCCATCTCTCTATGGAGTGAACATTTCAGCACCCTGTGAAGTCATTATTGTCTTGATTGGGCTTTTAGTGTGGGTTGTGCATGCATGTATACATATACATGTGGGTGAGAGAGTGCAGTGTCTTTATATCCGTTAGTAGTCTCGTATAAGCAGCAGTATGGCCCTAAGAGGAAAAGATGACTTATTTTGCTACTGACCATGTGTCTTGTTACAACTTGTGAATCAGTATCGGCCAAGTGATCCTTCATAGTGACAGAAAAAGATTGATTAATCAGATGGGTGTGATCTGGACAGCCGTTTTTGGGCTTGTTTTAACAAGCAGCTGTGCACGCTCTTATTAAAATGAAGTGCTTTTTGTCCGGGATACAGATTGAAGACTTGAGATGAGAGTTAAAGAAATAGTTGGACATTTTGGGAAATACACTCTTGCAGAGAGTTAGACAGGACGATCGATACAACTCCCCTGTCTTTACACTAAATATGAAGCTACTGGGGGTAGTCTTATTAACTAAGCTTAATTAACACATGTCTGTGTTTGTTTAATTTGTACAAACCAAAGTGTAAAACAACCTATCACTCTTATATGGGTTGTTATGTTCCTGCCTATTTCTAGATTAAACAAACATGTTAATTAGTCAGCTTTAGAGGTGCTAGTAGGTCAATATTGTTACCTTTGGACAGAGCCAGGCTCGCTGCTTCCTTCTGTTTCCAGCTAAGCTACCCGTAGTAGCTTCATATTTTGTGTATTGACATGAGAGTGGTATCAATCTTGGATATCTAACTCTGAACAAGAGGAAATATTTCCCAAAATGTCAGACTATTCCTTTAAGACTAAATAATGTATAATTTGTTGTTATATTCTAACATTCTGGACCATTTGCTGTTCTGAACCAGCTTCTCTTCTTACTGCATTTCCTGGCAAAGAAGAAAAGATTTGAATATACTTCCAAAAGTCAAATAGAGTTGAAGTTCTAATCTTCTTTGCACTGTTGTGACCTGCAGTTTTTCTTGCTTGGCCAGGTTTAAATGGCCCAGTGATGGGTGTGTCAGTAACAAAATGCCACTGGCTCTTTCTGAACTTTCGGAATTCAACGGACCTAAACTTGCCCTTCTTTCACTTTCTGACCCTGTCTCCTCCTTTTGCTGTCCCACTCCCCTTATCTTTCTGACATTGTACATATAGATATATTTAAGTATCGGTATAAAGGTTAATGTAACGGATCCTGTCCTGCTTCTAAACTATCCTACAGCAACAGTTGGCCTCTGTCCACACACATATATATGCACAGGCAGCCAGTAAGATTCAAGTGTGCTTGTTTACTCAACAAACATCACACACAATACATTTATTTGCAGTCTTTTTAACTCCACCAGCTACTGTACATAAATGTGATAGAACCAAAATTGTATGACCGCACAATGCTTTTGATCTATCTCTTACACACACACACACACACACACACACAGACACTTTTATCAGGCTGTGAAAGGATGTGCTAACACAACTGTTTTGCCTGCAGCCCAAGATGACCCCACAGGAGCGGCTGAAGCTACGAATGCAGAAGGCGCTCAACAAGCAGTGTGAGTACAACTGAGCAGAGTGCACGTGTTTCTTGCACAAGTTAAGAAACCTGTTGAGATGTATCTGTTTTGTCACGTTATGCTAATTATAACAAGTTGTTCAATTTCCTTTTTATTTTTTCTTCCATTCTGCAGCCAAGGCGGATAAACGGGCTGCTCAGGTTAAGATCCAGCAGCAGGAACACAAACGACAGGTGTGTCTGTTTTTTTCTGTGCATGCACTTGAATTTCAGGCTGAAACAGAGACTCTGTTATCCTGTAACTACCCTCATTGCTGTGTTTAATTTTACAGGAGCGAGAGGGAGAGCTACGAGCCATGGCACGCAAGATACGCATGAAGTAAGTGGGTGTGTGTGTGTGTACAGTTTGGTACTTGTGTGTTGCAATTGTATGACCCAGAGGCTCTGTGTTTAGGGAGCGTGAGAGACGTGAGAAAGAGAGAGATGAATGGGAAAGACAGTACGGGCGACAGAGCCACTCGCCTTCTCCTTCCAAATATGGTAAGACTTTCTGATCACAAATACCCATATGAATCTAATATAATAATAATTTGGTGTGTGTGAGAGAGAAATTAGCTAAACATCTGATTTGCTGGCCTCAGTTTCTGCTCTTGACAGTTGTATAGGCTTTAAGATGTTCTGGCTTGCTATTGTTTTGATGGTGTCTCTGTGTCCTCTGTTCCTTCAGGCCGAGAGCACAACTCACACAGAAGGTATGTGAGAAGCCACAAGAGTCTGCACAGCTCCGATGAAGCAGAATGAATAATGGGAGTCTTTCACATTAATGCATAAACACTATCTTAAAGGCTCATTACAATGCCTTTTATATGCAACACTAATGCTACTTGGCTTTTTCGTTGCTCAACTACAAAATCAGTGTGTCAAGTCTTGAGAGAGGTCAGGCCAAGAACGGAAATAATCCAGTACATGTTAAAGAAGTACTTTAATGCTGGAAAGAGGGTCTGTTCATAAAACTGGGCTGTCTATGCAGTAGAATGGCACAAACATTTTTGAAATTTGTGCTACATGACCAGAGAAACCTGCGAAAAGAAGCTGTGATATTCCCTTTGGCTCAAAAGGTAGAAAACCTACAATTACTAGAATGCACTGTGCCACACCGGACCACTAAACGCTCCCGCTGGTGGTGACATAATGCGACACCCATCGTGTCGCATTATGTCGTATAACAGTTAAACGGTAAGCTGAAATATCTTTCCAAAAACATTTTAGGCGAGAAATAGGCAATGCCTACCCTTTGTTTTTACACGGTAAACGGTATATAGCCCACTTCCTGTTACCAAACTGTCATATTTCAGCCAAACTGTGCACTAAAATATATTTCTAAAAACTTTTTAGGCGAAAGATAGGAAATACAGTAACCAAATCTTGGGAGAAAAGAGGGAGAGGGGCGGCTATCTCTCTTGATCTGCTTCTATACTCTTAGTGTCCGTATCCTTAAAGGTGCTCTAAGTGATGTCACGTGTTTTTTAGGCTACATTTTTTGTCACATACAGTAAACCTCTCACTATCTGCGAGCTGCCTGTCCCCTGAACACTGTTTAAAAAAAAAAAAAAAAAAAATACCGCGTACTCTGTAGACATCCCAGGCTTCACAAACGCAAACAAAAACAAACTGTGCCAACCTGAGGCCTGTACTACGAAGCAAGATTTGGCGTTAACGAGGTAACTTCAGGTTCAACCCGGTGTATCACGACAGTGGATCACTTGTTACCGGGTTAAATCGCTGTGGTAACTTAAGCTGAACACCTAACCTGCACGGGAAATTAGAGATCAACCGGTGTAAAAGCACCGCCTACTGACCAATCAATACTCGATTGATAACAGCGTCACCGTTCTTAGATGATCTGGAGCTCTGTGCGCGGAGAGAGATTGAGAGAGAGAGGGTGCGCTCATAAAAGTTAAAACATTTAGAGACAACCCCTAACATTCCCCGATATCCCCCGGTATTTTTATGAAAGATATAGATTTTCAGCGGAGGGAGTTATGTGTAGGCTATTTGTCGGCTTGTTGAGCCGTGTGTTGCCAATGCGCACATCGGTTTGAATTATGTTTTATATTTTTTTATTTGCTCAAACGATCACTTACCACTGCAGGTTGCAACTGAAATAAAAGGCTAAAGCAACGACAGTTTATGGAAAACACAAGTGTAATTATGGTCAGATCTTCTGCCTGACTGATGGCAAAATGATATTGATAAGCGTTGTGATTTATGCATAACAGCGTCGGCTATTTTTTTGACAGCTTTCCTTCCTGTTGTAGGAAGCAGCAACTGTATTGCGTCTTGCCTGTAAAATTGTGTCTGTGTTCTTCATATTTATGTAGAATTATAGTTTGCTCTTCTTATGTAAAATATCCGGCTCTGGTAGAGGTTTGCGATTGGCCGTGCTGTGCAAACACCGGCTCTTTTATGTGAACGCGCGCGTCGCCGGATTGGGAAACCCTGGGTTGATTGAAGTAGTTGTTAACCACCGTCGTGACGTAGCTTATGCGGGGCCGCAGATGTTAGGTGAAGCCGGGTAACTGAAATAAATCCAGGGCATGTTGATCTTGATTCGTAGTACAGGCCTCAGCACCACGAAACATAAGTCTTCCAGCGTTCAGCCAATAACCGACAAGAAGGACTTGGGGGTGGGGGTTGGGGGTTTTAGTTTGCGGAAGCACTGAAGGCAGCGAGCGGGGACGGGATGAGGAGGAGGGAGGGGTGAGCTAGCCTCGTTTAGTTTGAAAATACTTTGAATGTCAACAAGAAGTACCGTCACCCAACATCACTTTGAGCACCTTTAAGTACAGTGTGTAGTTTGAACGGGCCCTAGGGCCAGCAGCAAACTTCCAAGTGGAGCATCTTGTGTCAAACACATCACTTAGTGGTTGTCCTGCTGGCCTGTGGGCAGATCTGGGCACTGGTAAGATGGAGGGACGTTTACAGTAGTTAATTTACACTTACTACCAACAATATTATGATACAAAGTTGGTTGAATATCGGCAAAGTATCCCTTTTAAAATCTAAATTGAGAGAATATACCTCCAAACCTGCAAATTCTTTTCCCTCACAGAAACTACTTTTAGAAAAGTTTTATATTCAAGTGTTAAGTAGAGCCCAACTGCATTAATGCCCATATTTAAGATTTAAAAAAGATAATTTTGTTTTTTTAAAGAATTGTAACCAAAATATTGTTCTCAATTACGTTTAGTTATAATGCAGACACCGTTTCTCAATTACCTTAAACATATCTTTGTCGTTTCTGTGCTTAATACACCAGTATATCTGCAATATTCTAATGTGTATATATATTATTTTTTTCCCCCAGGAGGTCACGGTCACGGTCTCGGTCACGGAGTCCATACTACCGATACTGAGCGGCGTAAAACATCCTACAGTATCTTTTTAGTAAAGGACTGTCATTGGCGCACATACTGTCCAACAAACGGCCTATTAACATGGAAATATGAAGAGATGGACTGACTATGGCACATATCTTTACCTGAACGCTATGATCTTTGGTATGGTGTCTACAGAATATAACATTTTGGCTGTGATGATACCTTTTAGTTTCACTAATTACACCACTGATTGGTTGAGCCAAGCGTAATTTGTTCTGCCTGTTTCCTTTTTGCTTCATCTTGTAAAGACACTGCAGGTTTATTAAATGAGTTTCTGGTTTCTTCTTTTGCATGCTCCTTTTTTTCTTTTTCTGCATGAACAGTTCTTCTCATTTCTTAATTTGCATTTCAAAGTACATAGTACTAAGCAATCCATCAGCCTTTTGCTTTTCTCTAACAAACACTCACACTAAAGACCATTTTAAACAACTTTCATGAGCTGATATTTATATACATCCATTTCAAACTTCTTTATTAAAGAATACACAGTTCATCTCTATCTACCACTCTTTTTATACTCTGTCCTCTGCCAACCGGTAACAGCAACAGATAACTTTTTGTTGTCAGTAATGTGGAATGTTAAATGCAGAAAAACAAATAAAACGGACTTTGAAATTATTTGTTCATTTTTTTCTTTCAAACCTTTATAATCCCTGTTGCTTTTATAGGTTTTACACAAAGAAATGCTGTACATTTGGGTTTAGTTAAATATTAAATATATTTTTATTTTATTTTATTTATTTGACAGGGACAATGCAAAAAGACATAGTGTCAAAACAAAGCTGGTCACTGAAGTGCTGCATTAAAAGTTTATAGCAGATGCTAATTTTCAACTCCAGTCCCTGGTTGGGCTTTTATACACAATAACATTTAATCTAAACATGATATATAAACAACTGCAGTCCTAATAAAAAGAATCTAAACATGAGATAAAAACATGCATATCATATACAATTCTTACCTACTTACAATAATTAAAAATGAGTAGAGTTTTGGTTTGTTTTTAACCAGTTTTTGAGCCTGAAAGTAAACACTTTTTAAAGTCAGTTACAGTCTTGATGTCAGATGGTAATGAGTTCCAAAGTTTAGAGCTCTTCACAGAGAAGGTCGTCCGACCAAAGCTGGTCCTGTAAACTCGTATTTTGCAGTCATGATTTGTGGAACTTCTAGTGACTCTAGTGCTGTTCAGTCTCTCAACAAATTATCTTAGTGGCTCAGGTGCTAAATAATGAATGCACTTATGAATTTTAAGAAAGCAAAAATTGCTAAAGCTCTCAAAATTCATCAAATTATATTTCTTAATGATGGTACAGTGATGATGACGTATTGGGTTTTTATCCATAATCTTTATAGCTCTGTTGTATACGGAACATATGCATTTGGTTGCAGTGGGAGCGGCTTGTGCCCATGCTGTCATGCAGTACGATATATGAGAAAAAAAATCATAGCATGGATGTATAGCAGGGCTGCCTGTTTTGGGATGTAGGTAGTTGAATATTTGATCAAATGTTGATGCAAAACATGCTACATGGTTCAGTAGACCATATGCTCACTGAAGTTTTTCACACAGGGTTGCAGTTTATTTTTTATCAGTAGGTGGCGACAAATCTTAGTTTTTGAGCGAACAACGCTTCACTGCAGCTTGTGTTGCTGTCACTCTGTGACTTCTGAGGCATTTTCGTTTTTCTGTGTTTAATATACCAGAACCAGATCAACACTGGGCAACAAGAAAAGGAGAAATGAGTGCTCCGCTGGTTTTAGTTTTTAGTTTGGAGACACCTGTGGGAAACCAACGCGATAGTTCCTCTGAGCCTCTGAGGAGGAACTAAATGTGGATTTTTACAATCGGATATCAAAACCTTGATTGAAACCGATACCTAAGCCTGTTTAAAAAAAAAACACACAAACACACACAAAAAAAAAAAACAGGTGATTAGAGAAAAAGCTTTAAAGTCATATAATAGCATGTTTATGGACTAGGCTATGTTACCCGAGGAGGGCGGGGTCAGGGTCGTAGGAGCGGGGCGGGGCGGGCGGTGCCTACAGTTGCCCATGCCCCCTTTTAACCTCCGCTCGCTGCGGGGGAAAAAGCGTGAACTTGAACGCTGCCTTCAGTGCGAGTCCAGGCAGAGGCCAGCCAGTCTCATCAGTCTGTCCCCCGCCGCTCGGGTTTTGGTTAACTTCTCGGAAAAGACGGATTTTGGCATTGGAGGGTTTGTTGTTTGGGACCCAGAAAAGGTGCCAAACGCTCGACGCGATGTCCAGGCGCAAACTTGGAAGCAGACCGCAGCACCTGAGTGCAATTCAAGGTAAGCATGAGGGGAGCAGCGATGTGTGGGCACGTTGAAACTGTTTGGAGGCGGATGTGATGTTGTTTTTAGGTGAAATTAAAAATAAATTCAGGTCACAATTTTGTTTCATTGTCAGTTTGCGCGTATGGTTTGGATACGCGCTGGCACCCGTTTTTAAATGACGGATGGTATTTCAACGAAAAGCATGTAAAAATGCTCCAAGCAGGGTTTAAAGTATCTTTTTATCCATTGGCCTCAATGTTGCCAATATGGATGCATTTCTAATCAATTTTTAGGTCAGTTTTAATATAAGGACTCATATTTTCCTTGTCACGTCTGTCTTGTTGTGTGCTGTTGCTGCGGTCCTGGTTATAGAGGAAGGACCGGTTTATTGGCATTTTGTTTTCAGAGGCTACAGGTCTGAACACGATGATTAATATGTCCAGGTTAGACGATGATCAAGTTTATCGGTCGGTCTCTGGCTTGTCTGGGACAGTTTACTTCCCCTGCTGTTTTTAAAAGAAACTCCATCAGATTGGCACAATCCTGCTTCATATAATTACAATAACGAGTTTATTTTATTTTCTTTTATATTTGGACAATAACACTTTTCTTTTTTTTCTCTCACTACAAATGTAGAATAGATCCCATTCAGACTGTTCAAACATAAAGACAACAGTGCAGCTCATAAAGAAACATCTGATGTTTGAAGGGAAATAAGAGAGCAACTTAAACCCCAGTTGTTTTTTTACAGTTCTCTACTGGAGACCAGTGGTGCGTGTCTGTGTGACCGACCACAGGGGTGTGTGTGTGTGTGTGTGTGTGTGTGTGTGTGTGTGTGTGTGTGTGTGTGTGTGTGTGTGTGTGTGTGTGCGTGTGTGTGTGTGTGTGTGTGTGACCGCGCCTTGCAAGTCTGCACAAACAAGCGCAGCCCTGAAACAGGAAAGGTGACATTTTTGAGTAACAACTGGCGAGATCCGACTTCAGACTGTACTGTCTGTACCTGTCCTGTATGTTAGCCGGCCTAGCAGGGGGAAGTTGGATCCAGTCGAGGCATCAAGGTGTGCCCATGACCGCGTTGAGCAATACTGACCCCTCCTCCTTTTACCTGGCCTTAGCTGGAAGCCTTTCTTAGGAAATAGCCAAAGTTGACTGTGACTCTGAAGAGCTTTGGGTAGAAGCTGTGTCCACTGCTTTTAACAACACTCTTCAGTGCTTGCACCTGTCTGCATGCATTTCAAGGTGCAGCCTGTAGCCTAAACCACATACGATTTGTCATGTTGTTGACGTTGAATCAGATTAGCTGTCCTGTGCAGGTTTGTGAGCACGCGCACACACACACACACGCACAGGGGGTGCTCTTATCTCCAACACCTTCATTTTTTTTTCTTCTTTTATTGCAATCCACTTCCTGTTGAGAAACTCCCGCTGCCTGTGGCTGGTAGAGCAAGTTGTAATTGTGAGTTAAAGGTAAAAGCTTTGGTCATAATGTTGCATTTTTAAATCAAAAAGTTCACCTGTCTCCACGTGAAGATTGCCACATTGATCTGAGGTTGATGTTCCTGCTGAGATGGACATGTGGGCTCCCCTATGCAACAGCCTCAGCCACGGAGCCGATCTGTTTTGGGTTTGTTAAAGGAAGTGGTCAGTTTTGGGTGAGCAGTTTGGCCTCATTGCTTTAGAGCTTACAACTGAAACTAGTGCTTTCAATCACCACGCCTGTTTTGTTAATCCCCTGAGGTCTAACGGCACTTTTGCCACATTGCGTTGTTAATTTGTAAGAGCACAGTCAAAAACTCTTTGAGCAGAAATCCACATTAAGCACATGTTGGTATTGGTATACATATATTCAGCCTTTTTTTGGAGAGAAAGTGGGAAGTTTAACGTCAAGGATACTCAGGTTTAGTATTTATTTCTGTTTTGTATTTTGGAGATTGTGACTTCCTCTCAATTAATGAACACGACAAGGCACAACTAAAGGTTTGCGTAAAAGTGATGTTTAACTCCTGATGATCTCTATGGCTGCAAGTACAAATGCTTTCAAGAAACCACTCTACTGTGGATCTTTTTATGGATCCTGTTGACTATACGCTCAATGGAAAAGATGATTTACACCCATAAACTAAAGAAACACAAGGGTGAAAAATACTGGATGAAATGGGATTGTCTCAATTAATCTAGAGATTAATCGTTTGGTCTCTAAAATGTCAGAAAAGTGTGGAAAAATGCCTGTCGAGTCCAAATGGCTTGTATTATTTGACCAACAATACAAAACCCAAAGATACTCACTTCACTGTCACAGGAGACACAACAATCAGATCATTTTTTCATTTAGGACGTGGAAACCTGCAAATATTTGCTTGAAAAATTACTTAGACATTTAGTATTCTGTCGATTTGACTAATTGAATATTCGTTGTAGCTTTTAGTCAAAACTTTTTTTTGTTTTGTTCCCGGAACACGTTTTAAAACAAGAGGTGATCGTGCATTTTCTGTGGTGGCTCCAAGGCTCTGGAACTCTCTCCTTTTAGCCCTGAGAGCCTTGGACTCTGAAACTTTTAGAAAACACCTAAAGACACATCTTTGTATTTTATTTGTTGTTGTTTCTTTTATTTGTTCCTTCTGTAAATTCTTCTTTATTTCTATTTTCAATAGAAATAAAGAAGAGTTGAAATCCCCGAACTGTACTTGTGTATCTGTCTGTGTGCTCTGCACATGAGTTTGTTAAAAGAACGTAATCTCGGTTAGTAACTGAACTTTCCCTCTTCCCTCTCCTGCCTGTCATGTTTCTCAGATGCCACTGACATGGCGGATGGCACCACTTCATCAGACGTCGGGCCTCCTCCTCCTCCTCCTCCTCCTCCTCCTCCCCCCCCAGGTCCAAGCTCCTGGCGAGGATGGTGACCTCCTGACCTGCGGCCAGTGCAGCCAGGCCTTCCCCCTCGCCCACATCCTAGCGTTCATCCAGCACAAACAGGGCGACTGCAGCTCCCGAAACCAAGCCCCAAACGTCAACGCCACTCCCCCCTCACCTGCCAACCGATCGCAGCTGCGCGTCGCCAACGGCGAGCTGGGGCCGGGCTTCATCGAGCTGAGGAGAGGGGGCAGAGCCTGTGGGGAGGAGCACGGCGTCAAGTTGAAGCCGGAGCACAGCAAAGCAGGTGAGTGCTCGAAGAAGAGGCAGGTTGCTAATTAGTGACTCCGTGTTTTTTGTTTAGTTTTGTTTTTCAACCGCCCTCCTCCACATTTAACAAATGCCCACCCCCCCCCCCCCCCCCCCCCCCCCCCCCTCCTCCTCCCGAGTCCAGCTCATTAGCTAGCCGTTGCCATTAGCAGACCTGCATGAGTTAGTGATGCACAGGCTAATTGTGTGGAAAGAATAGACGTCAGGAGCGTTCAGAGGGCACCGAGGGTCCCTCGGGGGCTCCGCACTTAGCACCTGAGCTCCATCCCATCTCCCTGACTGTCAGTCTCTGAGGTGGAATGGCCAGGTAAACATGTTTCTCCCTCTCTGTCCTCCACTACACCCTGGACAGCAGAGACTGAAACCACGTCCTCCAAACACGGGCACAGGGGCACGATTCGGGGTTTTAAGGCCACCCTGTTTCTTGTGGAAAGGGGCGTGATTGGTTGTAGTGGTGAACCACGGTACGAAATGGTCAGAGGAGTGGACGTGAGGCTGTTCGTGCAGCTCTCCTCCCTTTTGCATGACACTGTAACGGAGGACGTTGCATCATGTGCCTTCTCCCACTGTTTTGCACCGGGCTGAGCCACCTGGGCTCCTGGGATTCTCCTTCTTCCTCCTCCTTTTTTTCTTCATCGTGTGCATCTTGTTCTCCTTCTTCTTCCCCCTTGTTGTCATAACCATCCCTCTCTTCTTGTTCTGTGTATCAGACATCAGCAGTGATTTTCTTTTTTTTCTTTTTTTTTCCCCCTAAAGGTCTTTTTCTTCACGCCTATCTGCTGCGCTTTTCTTTTACAGAAGAAGAGCGCGGGCACTGTGATGGTTGTGCCAAATATGATATGTCACGGTGGAAGTCTATCAGCACTTCATGAATTCTCATTAAAATCCTTTTTTGAAAATTTCACATCCCGTAGCTAACAATGTGTTTGAAATGGAGGAGATTCA
Organism: Perca flavescens; assembly: GCF_004354835.1. Taxonomy (NCBI): domain Eukaryota; kingdom Metazoa; phylum Chordata; class Actinopteri; order Perciformes; family Percidae; genus Perca; species Perca flavescens. Next base: position 15,190,307 of record NC_041333.1, read on the forward strand.
TTGCGGGGTTTTTTTGTTTTTGTTTTTTTCCTGCAAAGGTCATATATTTGAAGCTCATGCTGTATCTCTTAAGTGAAAAAGGGGAGTATGCAGGGTGTTGTAAATGATTGCAGATGGACAGAGCATCTTGCTGCACACTCCTACTCGGTATGAGTGTACCTTTGCACATTTTGAAACCTCTGTCATGTACACACACGTTAGCAGTTCCTTCCTTTGTGTAACGCTCAGGGGACTGGTGCACGCACCATTTCCGTCTGTCCACAACCTTTTTTTTTTTTTTTTTTTCTTTCAGTGTGTTTTTCATCTCTCGCTCTGTCTCTCACTTATTGTCGGAGAACACATAAGTTTGGTAATTTTTTACCCGCAGGATTCTACAACAAAAATGAACTTGTACGCGAGGCGAGGGGGGGGGGGAAGAGGAAGAGCATGACAGCTTGTAAATAATGAAAAAGTGGATAAGTTTGGATTAAAGTTTTATTAGCAAATATAGGTTGCATTTGCTTGGAGTTGGTAATTGCGATTTTCACCCAGCTTTTAGTGTTTTTAGCTCCTCAGATTTGCTAGTTTATGACAAGAACAGTTTGAGTTCTTGCATGTTGAAGAAGCGATGGGACAGTTTGAATTGGACATCCTGCAGTCTTATAAGTAATAGGAAGTCTTGTTGTGACGTGGCAGGGAAATAGAGCATCTGAGGCTTTGGAAATGATTGAAATAGAGAGAGCAGTTATCCCACAACAGAACGGTCCACCATCTATTCTCTGTATTCAAAAGAGAAGCGGCGAGGACGGAGGAGAAAAGGGAGTGGGATGGATTACTGAAGAGCCGCGTGCATCTGTCTCATTCCTTTTTATTTATTCTCCTTGTTTGTTTTCCTCATCTCCAACATCCCCCCCCACACACACACACACACACATACACTCCTTATTTCTTCTCCCCCATCTTCAACACACTTTCGCTTTGCCCTCTTTCAATTTCTTGCCCCCTCCCTCCTCCTCCTCCTCCTCCTCTCTTTTCTCCTCCCTCTGCCTCCCAAGGGAAAAGAGATTCTGCCTGCTGCTCGTTAGTGCTCCCAGCCAATCTGCATTTTTAATTAGTAGTTATTGCTTCTGCTTAATATTCAAGTGCTACCCCAGGCCAAATGGGAATCCTTACAAAAAAAAAAAAGCGAGGGGAGAGAGGGAAGGAAAGAGAAACCGGCTGGGTATTGTGTTTCACTCCAGGACCCTGAGACAAAAGCCCCCCCCCCCCCCCCTTCAGGGAAAGATTTGGATGGGATTTCTTTTTGGGGGGGAAGCTGGGGTTGGAGGATGGGTCTCAAGTACGATCCAAAGGGTGACATATTTTTATACACATTATAATCTTTTTATCTCATTTTCTTTTTATCTCCTGAGCCCTGACCTACCTATCCCTCGCTCTCTTCTTCTGCTCCCACTCTTCACCCTACATTTTAAAGAAGTATCTCAACTTCTCTTGGGTTTCTCCTCAGGCTAGGTTAAAGGACACAGATCCTCTCGTCTCCAGACAGAGGGAGGGTGGGAGAAGGGGGTGGAGGGGGGGGAAAGAAAGAAACAGTTGCTCTCTTTTTCATCTTTACTCTCCTCCCTCCCTCCAGTAAAATATAGAAGGATTTGACTTGAGGAAACATGAAAGAGGCTTATACCAGAGTCCGCTTTGAACCTCTCCAAAAAAAAAAGAACTGTTTTCCCTCTAAATTTGGGGATCTTCTCTCCAATTTTGATTTATGCAGAAAGGCCTCATTTGTCAAGCAGGCTGAGTCAGTGCCTCATTTGCATAAAGCGTTCATTTTCTACGTTCTGCTAATTAGCAATTTGCAGCTTAATTGGAGAGTGGCTCTCGGTTAGGAGACAAAGCTATCCACATATAAAAATATCTCCAGATGTATTTTGCGACATGACTGCATCTCTGTTGGCCTTTCAGCTTCCGGAGACCCATTTCTCTATTCTGCTTTGGGTCATACTTTTCCACACATTTTCTCCTTATTTTGTTTCTCCACACCAGACCCTCCTCTTCATCTTTCATTCATTTGAGTCCATATGAATGTGCCTTTGGTATAGTTGACTTTTGTCATGCTGATACTCGTGTTTCTGGTCAATTTTTATAACTTTATAACGTCTTTTTTTTAAGTCATTGTTTTGATTTTTGACCGACAACTTTACTCTCATTGAATTATTTTCACACCCAGCAGGCAGCTGTTGTCAGCAAAAAAAGCTCTAAAAACACACTAGACACTACCTGCTCAACACCAAACGGCAGACAGACACAGTAAGAGACTAGCTGGTGAATATGTAACATGTAACCGCTAAAGACTATGATATTTTCCTGACTATAAAACCGAGCTAAAAGAGTACAATATTACTTACATTCGTCAGGTGGACACAAACGCAACTCCAAATGAATGTTGATGTTGCTTCGTATCTACTGGATGTGTAAAAACTTTTAAAAAGGCAAATGTAATAAACTTTTAACAATCTGTTAGATGTTGCGTTCACAGATTGTTTCTCCTGCCCCCCAAAGTGACCAAAAAAATCACTTATTGCAGGTTTAACCTTTATGAATTTACCTCATTGGTTCACTCCTAGCGGAAATCAAGACCTGTCAAAAGAGCAAGACATATTTCCTATAACCTTCTATTCTTTACTAACAACCATTACTCAAAATTGCTAACTCAATGCTGTCATTTTGTTTTCCAGTGTCTGAGGAGCCTTCCTACTTCACCTGCCAGCAGTGTGAAGGCGTGTTTCCATCTGCATGGCTGCTCTTACAGCACGCTCAGCACGCGCACTCCTTCAGCATCTACCAAGAGGACGAGGAGGATGACACAGACATGAGAGGAGGAAGAGGAAGAGGCCTTAAAGAGCACAAGGCTGCTGCAGCCACTCTAGACCCTCGCCACCTGAGCCAAGCTCTTGCTTCTGCCTTTCAGCCCTCCCTGCGCCTCAGTCGCTCCCGCCAGACACACACCGCCTCCTCTTTCAGTAACAGGCAGGCTCTGAACTTTTCAGTGCGGCTCAGGGAGCTCGCAGAGGGGAATAACGACCCCACCGGCAGCTCCCCCGGAGGCCTGGTGCTGTCTCCGTCCTCCTCGCCACCAGCAGCTTCTCCCTTTCCTCAGACCAGCGCCCTCCAGGCTGACTTCCACTGCGAGCTGTGTGACCAGAACTTCCAGTCCCTGCGTGCCCTGTCCGCCCACCGCCGGACTCACTCGTGCGACAGGCCCTATCACTGCGGAGTGTGCGGACAGGCCTTTGCCCAGAGCGGCCAGCTGGCACGGCACATAAGGAGCCATCACAGGGAGGCTGGAGGTGGAGGAAGTGGATACGAGTCGGTGGAGATGGTCGTGATGGAGGAGGATGTGGGGAGGCAGGGGATGAGAGGGAGGTTTCAAATGCAGCCAGGTGGAATCCTCATGGGAAAGGGAATGGTCGGGGCAGAAGCGAGAGCCCAGGGTCCCTCAGAGTTAGACCTGACCCTGCCCAAACACCCGTCCATAGCTTCAGGCCTGATGCTGCTGACCTCGCAGGTTAGACCGGCAGACGGGGAGCTGCTGAGGCCATATCGGTGCCAGAGAGAAGGGGGAGAGGGAGGGGAGGAGGAGGCAGAGGGGCAGGGGGAGCCTCGGCACACCTCGCCCTGCGCCAGCCCCTCTGAAGGCTCCCTGGAGAGCGGAGAGACAGGGGGCAGCGGCGAGAGCGGTATCGCTAGTGGCAACTGCACGCCCAAACGGCCAGAGATGGGGGACAGAGTGCGAGGAGTCGGAGAGTGGGCGAACGAGGGAGGAGAGATCATGGAGAGGGAGACGGAGTGGAGCTCAGCCAACGTCAGCGAGGTTGTGCAGGAGTGGCAGAGGGAGAACGAGTGGAGGAGTCTAGGAGGAGGTGTCAGCGGCGGAGGAAACAACAACAACAATACTACTGTCGGCTCAGCTGGAAAGAAGAAGAAAGACGAAGCGTGTGAATACTGTGGTAAACAGTTCAGGAACAGCAGCAACCTTACTGTGCACCGCCGCAGCCACACAGGTGAACGGCCATACCGCTGTGGCCTCTGCAACTACGCCTGCGCTCAGAGCTCAAAGTTAACGCGCCACATGAAGACCCACGGCGCGCAGGGAGCCAAGGCTTCCTTTTTGTGTCAGCTGTGCACGGTACCCTTCACCGTTTACGCCACTCTGGAGAAACACCTGAAGAAAGTTCACGGCCTGAGCCACGCCAGCGTGGGAGCGTACGCACAGGCCAGCGCTGCAGACACTTTGGCTGCCATAAAAGCTGGTGGAGAAGCCGCAGTGGTGGTGAAAATGGAGGAGGAGGATGCCAGTTTGGATCAGATAGAAATGGAGAGCAAAATTCCGAGTGATGCGGCGAAAAGCATGGAGGTGGAGGAGGGGCAAAGCCAAGCGGAGTATGTGGAGAGCACGGGGAGTCCAGCCGTAGTGGCTGATCTCCCAGCCGAGAGCAACGCGGAGGTGAGCTTAGCTTTAGCTTCTGCGCCATGAGAGCTGCTCTCATTCACTAATTGACATTAAAATAGCACTGTATAGGATTTAAGTTGCCCATTCAAATAAAAAGAATTTGCCCCATCATTGAACAGACGTCAAGTTAAACTGAAATATAGTTTAAAAAAAAAAGAGGAAAAAACAGAAAGAAGCTGCAGCAGTCCCGTCCTCTTAGCCAGCGCCGAGGCACACAGCAGCCACGTTGTTCATGATTGTATGCGAAGCTGCTGGTTGAAACTAAGTGCCTACAGTTCTTTAAACCACAGAGCAAAAAAACAAGGCCATGACATTCAGCAGGGAGATTACCAGAGCTCTTGAACAGGAAGTGAACCGCCACAGTCCACACAGACACAGGAAACTGATCACCATGTTGCAGTGCAGGATGCAAAAGACGAGTGATTTAGGTCTCTGGCGACCCACTGGACAGGTGGAGACAGATATTAACTGTCAGATGATACAGGGATTATATTGAATATCAAAAAGCCTAGCAAATATCTTTCCAGTGTCGGCAGACAGAGAGGGGTCACATTGTGTTTCCAAGCTGTTGCTGGTTTTCTTTTGAGAAGACCTTTTAAAGACTAAAGATGTTTGACTCGAGGGTGAAATGAATCCAAACACTGTCTGCCTGCAGTTTCTCAGACTCCTCTTTTTAAAGGCGCTTGGTTGTCACAACACTTAGCGTAATGTTTACAGGGCTCACGGGGCCTGGCAAGGTTGTGCTCCTGACTTTGTGACAGTATGTATGTATGATTTTCTGTTTTCTAATTTTATAAATGTGAATAGGAAGACTTTAAAATCTCATCTACTATATTCATGATTTGTTTCTATGCATAAAAAAGCAGCAATTTTACCTACATGTGAAACGGGTGTTTATTATTTTTCTCTTTTTGTACTTATTATTATTATTATTATTATTATTATTATTATTATTGTGCTGATAATTTCTCTCTTTCATTGTTTACATTTGTAAAGTGCCGGACTGCTTGAAGCTCATGCATGTTTTGCAGCCATTTGAAACTGTTCTTTTCCCTGTTGCCTGTGTTTGAATTATTCCTAATTTATGGATTCTGCATGTCGGTAATTGTGTAAAGCCTGAACTACAGGGTTGAGAGATGCGGGAGTAGCTAGTTGATTGGTGGAGTTTTGTGAGAAGCACTTGGCTGAGTTTGCGTGAATGTGTGTGTTTGTGTGTACAAATTTGGGGCGGGGGGGGGCGAGAGAGATTCTCAGGTGACACTTTTACTTGAACCCTGTCTGTGATCTTGTTTCCAGACTCCAGAGCATGACTTGGCAGGTTATAATCGCTGTGTCGTGCTCCTGGCAGGTGTGTCGCTGACGAGGATTTAAGAAACGCAATAAAAAGATTGTTAATATTTGAGCTCAACACCCAGGGCATAGCCAGGGCTGTGTATGAACACAGGATTTTGTCAACACACACACACAGAGCAGTCAGCTAGCGGGCTGTGAGGAGAGATTCCCTGAATTTGACAGTGTATCGAATTAGAATCGCAGACTCTTTTTAAGCGAGAGGAAACATGCTCTCAAAGTAGAGTGCTGCCAATGTTTTTGTGACTACTGTGATGACTTTGTGTGACCATATCTGATTTCTACTTGCATTCATGTCAGGGAAAACAAATTATTGTGTGTGTGTTGTGTAATGAATGATTGGGAATGAGTGCAGTGTAACTGTTCAGGGATAATATTGTGTCCATAGATTGACATTCTTGCTGTTGCTATATGTATTATTGTTATTATTAATATTAACTGCCACCACTCTTCCTATTATCGTCTCCTTTCAGCTGAACACTGGCTATTGTGAAGCTCCGCTGTCTTTGTAAACTTGACACCATATTGTAATTCACCTTCTCATGAGAAGCCTCAATAAAGAATTGAGGTGAAATATTGTGTGTGTGTGTGTGTGTGTGTGTGTGTGTGTGTGTGTGTGTGTGTGTGTGTGTGTGTGTGTGTGAGAGATGGGACACAGGCGACAAGGGTTTCTCAGGATACAAAATTGAGGAGGGGCAGTTTGGTTATTGTTTGTGGGCATGTTAGGAGGCAGAGCAGGGTGGCTAAGTGTCAAGGGGTTGGGATAATTGCTGACTCTATGTTAAGGGCATTAAAAACCTCTGCACCAGCATCTCTGGCCCTAACCCCCCCGCCCCCCCACATTTTCTAATGAAAATGAAGTTCTATGATCCCTCTAGCTCATTAACAGCAGGTCTTTTAATGAGCTTTCAATAGGGTCGGGGCTGGGTAGATGAAGAGGAGTGGGGTTGGATGGTGGAGGGGGGGGTTATTGCCCCAGATGCACACACGCCCACTCCTACCAAATTACCATTGTATTATAGAGAATAAGAAGGAAGTGAAGACCAAAGCCCCTCAGACCCAGAGGATGTCAGTTTCTCTCCATAGAGACAGAAAAAACAAGGTGGGAGGACAGTTACAGGTGACATCCTCCGTCTCTCCCTCTGGTAAACCTCCCGGTCTGTTGGCCGCCACAGCGAGCGCCATTTGGTGCTCGTATGGAACCAATTATGTAAGGTAAGGTGATACACAGTAGAACACAGAACAGTAGCCCCTACAGCAAGTGGATATCTTTTCCACGTCCCACAGTGCCCTTTGTCTTCCTGCAGTCCACACCTCTCTGAGCCACTGTCAAACCAGGACAGTGTCAGCACCCGAAACCAGCCTATCGCAACATAAGGAGTTTATAATGTCTGCCAACGGTTGAGTGAGGCTGCCGCTATGTGTGTTTTTCTGACCAGTGACTGCCCTTGGGCAATAGTAACGTGGACTTTGAGATCTAATAGTTGTCTCAGCTCCACAGAGAAAGCTTTTGTTGGTCTGGAAGTTGGGAGAGGTCGCTGCAGGACAGAAACACAACCAACACTGTAAGAGGGGATTTTAACATTGATGGGAGGAGAATATGCATTACAGTTGGTCATTGTAACATTGTAAGGCATTTTTAAATGTTTTGCTGTGCTTTTAGCTTCTTGAGGGCTGCACAACTGATTTACACACAACTTATTAGGCTGTTGAATTTGAAAAAAAAACACTGAATGCACCTATGTGTTCATATAGCCCAGATGTTAGAAAAGAAGGACTCGTTTATATTTTTATTCAGTTAACTTATCAAATACATACATATCAAAGTCCATAGATGTTATTTTCCAGGAGTGAGATTTTATTTCTCCACATTTCAAGGGATGCAATACTGGTGGCAAAATGCTATCACCTAGTACATTACATACACAGAAAAAAATATAAGTATACTCTCAACTTAAAACTTTGAAATCAGTCAAAGAAATTAGGGGAGTCAACCGAATTGAACTTGCGAATCTCCAGAATGAGATCATGTAAAGCAGTGAGTTTGTCTGTAGAGTTGTAAGATAGTTTAGTTTAGGCAGTTTATGTGGACAATTGAATATCATCTGCGTAGTAGAGATTGACCTTAAAAAATACCTATTATCTGGGGAAGTGTATACAAGAAAAGCAGAATGGGTCCAGATGGGCAGAACCTTAGGAAACGCCACAATCCAGAGATCAAGATGAGTACTCCACCAGTAACTGAGAAACCATCCATTGTCTCATTCATGTATCAAAGAAAAGATCCAGCAGCATTCACCTGCATCATGTTCAAACCTCACAATATGTTAAATTAGCCATCTAATTAGACAACTCAACCTCGTGGGTAGACTTCATAGACATGAAGTGCATTTTTCTGGAAACAGTGGCACAATCACAAATTCAGATTTAATTTAAGATGATTAGCTCTGGACAACAAAGGGAATGTAAGAGCTCTATGTTTGCTTTCCTATAGGGAAGGCCTGTGGCCATATGAGGCTTTTACTTATGTGTGAGAAGATTGTGCTTTATCATAGAAAAAAGCCAATTAACTGAGTTTTTAATTACATTTCTCATGTTAAACTGTGTGGAGCCCCAATCACTTTTGCAGTCCCTGTCCTGTTGTCCTCTTCCTCCCCAGAACAGTTAAGGAGGAGGTAGAAGCTGAGGATTAAATCATCGGCAGGGCAAACTGAGACAGGGATAACAAGAAAGAGAAAAGATGCATTTGGGAGTGATCAGACAAATCACAGGACTCCCTCTCTGCTCTTTATCCTCGCACGGTTCCCACAATCCCCACCTTCTCTCGCATGTCCCTCCTGCCGCAACGACAACGACCGCAGACTGAAACTTGAACCCTGGAATTACACCCACTTCACATCTCCTCCCTCACCCTCCTAACCTCTAACAGTGGGAGTGTGGGAGGACGGGGTGAGAGACGACATGTACCCGGGCAGCTATCCGTCAATCCATTGCCTCTCTTTGCCATTCAACACCGTCAGATAATGAGGATGGAAAGACAAGGAGGGTTCATTCTTATAGGGTGATATATAATGTCACTGAGGACAGGATTTGTGGGAGGACTGTCAGTTCAGTTTGGTTTGAGTACGAGGAAACACTGATGAGACAAAGGGACAGGTTGATTTAAAAAAAAAAAAAAAAAAAAAAAAGGGAGGAAGTTCAATGATTTCTCTTTTTTTAAAGCATGAGACAGAGTGTTACATAAAACAGGCAGAAATTGTTGCCAGACAATGATGTTAAAAATAAATGTTAAAACTAACCAAAATAGGGTTCTTCCCTGAATGAAGGCCATGGGCTCCTTTTCATCCCAGTGACCACCAAAGGTTGTATTTAAACCGATTGCAAAGACAGGGTGTGGTAGACAGACACAGAAAAACATGTACGTATACCCAGTGGATGCAACCCTTCTTTACGTTCACCTCAAATGTAAACCGGCTCTGTGAGCGCCATATTACTGTCTGAAATCAGCTTTATTTACAGATGGTGTGGTCTTTCAGTAGATTTAAACCAGATACATGACTTTCTTGTCAATTTGAGCTACTATGACGGAAAATAAAAGATATGGAAAGGTTCAAAGTATGTATCTAAACAAAAACAATTGACAGGTGAAAATGGTTAGAGTTGCATCTATTTGATATTTTCAGCATTAATAATGCCATTATGTTGTCGCTAGAACCTGGAAATATATCATAATGATATCAATATTTTGATAGGAATTTACCATGATTTTTTGTTATAGCTGCAGTTGTCTTCTCCTGGAATGAAAGGCTGCATTGTTGTTATGTGATATAATTTCTCAGATCGTTGAGTGAATCCAACCACTCATAAACCAATGCCTCTACCTGCTTCGCTAAAATACTCACAATACGAAATTCAAAAAATACAAAATATGAAATGATATGATACAATATGACACGCTATTACACAATGCAATATAATATAATCAGATACAATGCGATATACGATCCAATACAATACATTAGATAAGATCCAATACAATACGATACAGTACAATTCAATGCAATACAATATAATACAATACGTTACATATGATACAATGCTATAAGATATTATATGAGACGGAACAATGGAATATAAGTAAGGGATAATGTAGAGGGAGCGGGTCATTATTGTGAATTAAATCTCTACAGGGTGATGCAGGAAGACTTAAATCACCTTGAAGAGGTTTATTTCACAATAACCACCCACTCACTCTACATTATCCTGCATGCCAAGTTGTATTAGCATCTTCTAAACATCAGCCTGTACACACGAATAGGCTGACTGACAGCACTTGTGTCTGAACAGTTAAGTGGAATAACCAAACATCCTGTTGAGCCACGTGGAGCTGTTGGTGACCTCATGAAATGGTAAATGGTGTCCACTTGACAACCGAAATGACACACTCACTGTAGCATGAATCAGATATGGTGGAAATAAAGGTGAAGCTTAATGGCTTAGTGCATCATGGATTTGGTGTCTTCTAAAATGGATTTTGACCTGAATATTGGCAAAAGGTGATTTTTACATCACATCCTGTTTACACCTGCACTATACTGTTCATGTATAAAGCTTCAAGGGTGAACTTAAAGTGCAACTAAATCCCAACCTAAAGAAGTTGGACGAGATGAGGTAATCAAGCATCTGCCAGCTCAAACACTCTTTGACAAACTGTACCTCAAACGTCTGTTACTCTCTTTGTCTTTCATAAACACACACACACACACACACACACACACACACACACACAGATTACTCTGTTCCTGCTGCACCTGGTGACCCTGCTTGTGTAATTACACACACACACACACACATGCACACACAAACATATATTCAGGTCAGTTTTGTTTCTCGTCAAGCCCAGAAACGTCCAAAAATGCAGGAAAAACTGGATTTGAGCATACACCCCTCACTGCCCACCCCCTTCCTAAACCACTCATGATGCTGCTGGGGTCAGAGGTGTTACCTAGATAGCATGCATAGTAAGGCTAGGAGGTAGAGTTCCTTCCTGTGACTGGTGAAAATGCTTTCATGTCTTGATTCCCTGCAGGCCTGAAGGCAGGTGAACTGCAGCTTCTAACCGCCTCGACCAGAGTCTCCACATACAACAAATGCTTACTGTCTATCCCATATTACTCTTTATGTTTTTAATGATCCTTACTTAGATGGGGGAACATTAGGGTTAGGATGTGATTCAATATCAAAATTAGTTCAACCATAAATTACATGAATGAATACCAAAGATAAATAAAAAAATAGATCGCCCATCTGCTTCAGTGTTAACAAGACCTATGTGGGGAAAAAAAGAAAATGAAGAATAAGTGAACCAAATTCAGGAATGGATTTAACAAACTAGTTTAAGATGTAGCCTACAAGTGTAAAAAATATAAGGCAACAGACGTAAAACACACATATAGTAAAAACACCATCATTAAAAAGATAAACACAAATATCGGCCTGTTATAGGTAGCCTATGTTCTAGTAATTTCCTCTCAGTGTTACTGGGGGCTGATTATCTCCTGCCCCGCTCAGCCCGGTGTGATGTGTATGAGTGATGCGGCAGAAAACGGGCCAGGACAAAGCCGGTTAACCAGTGGGGAGAGGGAGAGGGGCCCGGGGGCTACTGGTGCCGGGGTCGTGAGATCAGAGCTGGTTTTGGAGGTGTGGGAGTGTCTGCTCGGCCCTCTGACCTTTGTCACTAAGGCTTCCTATAATCCCGTCCTCAAAGACCATACGGACATAATAGAGAGCCCATGAATAGAGTTAAATGGTGACCATTAGGCGAATCTGTGTCGCTATTCTTCTTGTTTGTTTAGTCCCGATCAGTCTCACGTTTTCAGTGTAATCAGGCGTGTGATGGAGGGACTGCTGGAGACGCCTGAAGAGGCCTGCAGTGAACACCACAGGACAACAGTTTATTGGAGATGGATATCCACCTAAATTTAATGAAGGACACAACACAAGAGGACAGAGAAGAGGGACGAGGAGGATGGTAATTGGGTGTCCACTTCAGATTATATGAGTCCCGAACAGAGTTCACAAGTGAGGAGGTCAAAGCACCCCTTCTGAAAACTGTTGGTCAATATAGATAGGCACAGCTGAACAAGTCCCTATGAATAGTCTATTACACTGGCATTATGCAAAAGGAATTTAGTGCACTGACAATCAATTTTCTGGTAACAATTAAAAAAAAAAAAATCAATTATATGAGATTATTTTATTTCAAGGTAATTTTAAGAGTTGTAAATTAGTTATAAAGAAAAAGAAATGTACAAGAAAGAAAGTTTTTGGTTATAACATGATAAAATAATAATGTTGGAATATCTTTGTTTGTTTCAGAAGTCATTCTTGATTTCTTTTTTCAGGATACCACATAAAGAACCCTTTACAAAGTGTTTAGAAGTTGTTACTAATGCTTTATCAATGGTTAATAGATCAGATCTAAACCTTTAATCAGAACGTTTGGGTTGCCAGCTTATAAAATGTATCTGGCTGTTGAGTCATGAATCAAGTCTCTTTCTAATAAGCTGTTCACAAGTTATTAATAAATGGTTTTCACAAAAAAGTCTTTAATCATTAATAAGATAAGACATGAATTTGGGACCTTCTCCAGCCAATCAGAGGTTTTTTGGAGTAGTTTCATTAACTAAAGAGCTGAAAAAAGACAAAGCAAGTGTTCTGCTGGTGAAGGACAAATCTTTAATGGCTTATAACTGATCAATGAGGCACTTGTAAATGATTTATTAACACTGATACAAGCCTTGTATCAGTCTAGCAAATAAACATTATTATGAAACTGGATATTGTTCTATCCATTGTAGTACTATTAATACACTACTGAACTTTATAATACATGTGGTATATGCATCTTTATAACGGGGTCAACCCTATGGTCCCACAGCCCTATGTTCCCACTTTTCTAAGATTTTTCTTAAAATCTGGCCCTATGTTTGGGTTAAAACGCAGGGTTAGGGTTAAGGTTAGAGTTAGGGTTACATTCCAAAAACAAATCTTAGAAATGTGGGAACTGTGGGAACATAGGGCCTAATTTTGAAAATAATCTTAGAAATGTGGGAACATAGGGCTGTGGGAACGTAGGCACGCTCCCTTTATAACATAGAGCCCTGTTCTTTACTGCCTTATGTTTCAATCAATGATGTTCAATCATCTTTTAGGAGATTAGAAACAAAAATAGGCCTATACATTCCATAACTGAAAGCAACCTTCTGTAGATGAGTGTTTTAATGTTTTTATCAGCTCCTCTTTTGCCTCATTTTAAAAATGGTTGGATAGTAAGAAGATGAGGTATTTTAATGAGTAAACTCAAATCTGAAGCTATAAATTGGATTAGATAAATCATTTAACATACACATGTAACGCATACATTATAAGCACAGACAATTAGAGGTTTGTGTCAGTTGCTGAAAACTTTATATTAAAGCCCATCATCAGGCATCCTCTATAACTGACAAATAACACTGAGCATTGCAATCCATTCTGCCATGAACCTCCTACATTGATAATTAAAGTAATTATTTGTTATGTGCTTCGTCTCTACATCTTGTAGTTAAACAGAGCTGGAGTTTTTTTCAAAGATGCCTTTCTCTTCACCGGCTTATTTATTATCATCATCACCACAATTTACAGTAAACCCTTCGACGTGGTGGTTTGTGGTCTGGTGCCTTTATGTGGAGTAGACTGACACCTAGCGTTTCCTCTGACCTACTGTAGGCCTGTATCAGCAGCCTCCCATTCAACACAACAGTATCCAATACAAAATGAAATGAAATAAATAAATATGTATGTAAATCTGCTCTATAAATCAATCTGTTGGTTAATATAAGTTTCCTTAAAAGAAAATAGATGTTGGCTATTTATGATACTGTGTCTAAAACGTACTTTTCTTGTAGTGGCGGGGACATGGTACTATGAACTCCTGGATCTTATGGCCTGTTAGAAGAGTGTCTCTCTGCCCGCTCAGAATGATCATTTGGATAATAAATTAGGGGGATCAAAGAGACTCCTGACACGGTGTCATTACTCCGACTCCAGCTCGCCGCGGCCCCCGGCGTTCTGCATACCTTTCCGGGCTAGGTTCCATATGGCCCTCGCCGGCTGCGGTGGGTGTGCGCTGTTAACTGTATTTAAGCACTGGCTGCTCAGTGCTCCCACATTTTGCGGATAAAGAGTTTAGATTGCAGATTCACTGGCAGCATGGCGACCGACAAGGAGGCACGTCTGGGCTCCATCGAGAACCCGATCAAGTTTAGGGATCAGGACTTCCAGGCTCTCCTAGAAAAGTGTCTGAAGTCCGGACAGCTGTTTGCTGATCCAACCTTTCTACCTGAGCAGAAGTCCATCGGTTTGCCAGAAGATCCTAACCCCAAAAAGGCGATCAAGTGGCAGCGACCCAAGGTAGACTAAATTGTGCATGCGTGTAGTCTATCGCGCCAGTTGTACTGTAGGGCGTTGTACTGTAGGGCGTTTTTGGTCTCAAATTGACACAACATTTTAGTTTGTAAAATAATCAATAATCATGTCATGTTTTCTTCCTTTACAGCCAAAACATGAGAAATACATATTTGAGAATATGCTGCCAACATTTGGATTATATTCTGCAGGCATACCAGATTAATATAATGGGGAAGTTGTCTTCATGTAGCCTACATCTTTTGGCCACTTGTAGTGGTTTTAAGAGATGCCTAAACAATAACATGTTAAATGTAATTGCAAGTATCTTCTTGGCATTGCTTCTTCACAGGACTTTATCAACAGTGTTGCAGAGTTGTAGACAGATGTTCAGCTGACAGTGATCCAGGTGTGGCTCAAGTCTGAGGAATTTATTACCAGGAGCAGTTTCCTTAAGAGAGTAACTGAAGAAAAAGCATTTTTAAAGTCTCCAAGCTAAAATGTATAATTTTGAAAGGTAAAATGGGACAGCCATATGTATTGTTAAGTCAGAGATTATAGATTAAATATAGAATTATAAATTGATAGAATAACCGGCAAAATGTGTAAACTATATGATGAAATAGAAAAGTGTGGATACAAAGGGGGTACTATGGGGCAACTAATGGTATTTTTTTTTAAATATTGATTCATCTGCTGATGTCTTTCTTGGTAAATTGTTTGGTCAATAAAATGCCAGAAAATAGAAATCATCCCATTTTCTCAAATGTCAAAAATTATCTTGTTTTGTCCGATATTCAGTTCACTATCATTGATGACTAAAGAAAACAAGCAAAATTCACACTTGAGAAGCTGGAACTAGTGATATTTTTGGCATTTTTGTTTGAAAAGGATTTTAAATATTATTCAAAATTATCAAAATTGTTGCTGATTTACTTCATGTGTGATTGACTAATTCGTTAATCGTATAACCTTTTCTTCAAATGTCCTGTCTTATTGTATACTTAAGATGTTTGTGTGGTTATACCATCTTGTGCTTACATTGTCCTCCTCTTATTCCGTCTCTGAAGGAAATCTCTAAGAACGCTGTGTTTGTGGAGGACACGATTGGAACCACTGATATCTGTCAGGGCCAACTGGGTGAGTACACCTCAGGAAAACTTCAATTTCTATCCACATTCAAATCTGCTTTTCCTGCCCACTGCTCATCTATCCTTCAGGAGGAATGAGAAACTGGGATATGTCATGCTGAATTATTTTAGACTGGCATTGCACAACATCCTGGAAAAAGTTAAATCAACAAAAGCTGAAACACTCCTGCAAGTAGTTCAGTTTGTTCCTATTTATTTGATTGCTGTAAAATGCAGTGACTTTAGAACATGATGTCTGCACCACAGCCCCAGGGACTCTGTGTTCCCTACACTCCAAATCTGCAGGAGGTCCAGACCCCGTCATAACCCAGTCTTTAATAGCCCACAGATTCTGCTTAAATATTTGTTGTTCGGTGTGTTTCTCATTTGTGGTGAACTAAGAGATTGCTCAACAGCTAACTTTCCTTCCTCCTCTGAGATTTCTAAATCGGTTTATGTCACCAGTTGCGTGCAGATATGTCGATGGCCCAGATCAGTACCAGCCTCCTCCATCTTCTTTCATGTCTGAGTTTTACGTTCAAACTGTATGTGTTTTTCTGCAACATCTGGAACAGATGTTTGCTGTGGCGGAGGAATGTGGCCTGTTACTCACTGGAGACCAGTGCTTTCTTGGCTCTTAAAAAAAAAAATATAGCCGCTTCTTTTTGTTTATCAGGTAACTGTTGGCTGCTGGCTGCCCTGTCCTGTCTCACCATGCACCCCCAACTCTTTGTGAAGGTGGTTCCAGCCAACCAAAGCCTGTCCGAGCCTTATGCAGGGATCTTCCATTTTATGGTGAGTATCATGTATGACACCTTTTTTGCTAATGAGAAAAGTTGCTAATTAGACCCCCAATCAAGCCAGCTCAGACCAACACCTTGTTTGCTGCTGAACAACAACAACAAAAGCACACACACAAAAACATTTTTTCCTCGTATGCTAATACTTTAATGTACCATACATGCCTTATATCTCAATGTCACCTCTCGCCTCATGTTGCCCGGGCATGTGGCTTGATATTCTTTAGGAAAGCAAATACTTATGATAAGCTGTAATTATGTTGAGGTTAACCATTTATTACAACTACAATATGCTTTTTAGTTTGGCGGTGTGGTTCTACTTATTTGATGCTCCAGAAAAATATCTAATCTTGTGGTAATATGTAACTTTGTTGGGGAATATGAAATAGACAATATCAACCTACATAATATGGGCCTTAAAATGGCCTTAAAATGAGATCAACATTGACAGCATAACCAGAGATACCTATTTGTTTTTATTCCATGCATTCTTCTTCCTTGTCAAAACCTGGTGCCTATATTACCCACAATGCAACTCTTCCACCAACAATTCAGTTCTCTAAAATCTGTGGAGTTACTCATAAGGTGGGTTCCTGCTTAATTACCTTAGATTGAGGCCCTGTCTAAAGAGGGTCACTGTGTCAAAAGCTTGTTTCATGACATGTATTATTTAAGATGATATTCAAGTTACATGTTCCATATTCCTACATTAATTTATGTTTAATCAAATAAACCAC
This sequence comes from Perca flavescens, assembly GCF_004354835.1. Classification (NCBI taxonomy): domain Eukaryota; kingdom Metazoa; phylum Chordata; class Actinopteri; order Perciformes; family Percidae; genus Perca; species Perca flavescens. Next base: position 15,207,258 of record NC_041333.1, read on the forward strand.
ACGTCAAACCTGGGGCCAGCAAGTATTCAAAAAATACTGTACACATAGAGGGAGTTAATCCATTGATAGTTCTTGAGATAGGTCACTGTCATATATCATTTAACATTATATTGATCATGCAACTAAAACAAATTTTTGTGTCTGACTGAACCATGAGGCTTAATGAGTGTCCATCACTGTCCATATATGACAAACTTTGGGTTGTGTATGTGTGTGTATGTGTGTGTTAAATACTGAAGCACATTATAGACATACCGTATTCAATTATATGCCTAATTCACACATGATCATTGTATGTCACTTGTAAAAAGACTCATTCTCTGTCTTTAAAGTAATTCATATGTTTAAGACTTTATCTATTTTTAATATGTGGGTGTATTTGCTTTAGCTGTTGCACTGTCACCGTTCTGGCATTTATTCAATGGGTCAAACAGGTATCAACTCATCCTGCAGTCATCACTGCATGTCTCACACCTTAAAAGAGACAAACATAAAACCTCTTTATCACTTTATTAAAAGTGGTGATTCTAATCTAGAGAGTTTATCATTCACACGCTCTGACCTGTACAGACCAATAAAATATCACCTTATTGTACGTACAAGGCAATCACACGCGTTAGATATAGATAATTTTTTAGCGGCTTCTGCTCTGTGATTATTTTGACCCGGAGTGTTGGACCTTTAGAGACTCTTAGGAAGAATGTGACATGACCTAACAAGCAGGACGCAAGGCCCGGGAACTCATTTCACCCTGTCAGCGAGATGGGAGAGCAGTCCAGACATGCAGGTATTGACTACCCCTGAGACACACACACATACACAAACACACACACACACACACACACACACACACACACACACACACACAGCTGCAGCTATGAAAGGCCAGTGCAGGCCTGCTCTCGACCGCTGTTGTGTACACACAGTTAGCAGTACAGTACACACCCCTAGTCATGACCAGTAACTGCCTCGGGAGGTGGTTTAATTTTATTTAGTCAGACAAGAGAACAGTGTTTAACTTGTGCTTTTATAGATCACAGGGTTTAAAATCTTTCATTGTTTTTTTTTTCTCTCTCTAAACATAGTCTAGTCTTTTCTACAGTAGTACAAAATTGTGTGGTTTAATAACACAAATTGATGTGTAAAGTGATTTACATTATAAGACATAAAAAGGTTATCAGTAAAATGTGCCAAACATTGGGTTAGCATTCCTACAGAAGCTCAGTATTCATGTTAAATAATGTTTTGACCAATCAATACGCCCTAAAGAAATTAAACATAGAAATAAAAGTAACACAAGGGAATATTAAAACTCAAATATAAATAGGATTTTAAAAGAATGAAATGAAATACAAGATTAAAAAAAGTTTAAAATGAAATAAACTGAGGAATAAAAACATACAATACCAGTCACACCAGACCAAGTAAGGGTGTAGCAACAAAGTTGAGGGTATAACCTCAGAGTGTACTGAATTGAGCGACTGCGTTGTATTGCCTCTAAATTCAACTTTTATTTTTTAAGAGGAACAATGTGTTCTTCCTTTAAAAGTTACATAATCTTGCTTTAAAGAGGCTATAATCAATAGTTTTACAATAACATGACTACTTCCGCTCATAGTGATGAACCCACAGACTGAGCTCTATGGAGCTTAATAGCATGTTTCCGCACATTGTTTGGGCTTTTCTGGCCCACAACTTTATTGTTTGTCATTTTCGGGTGTTTTCAGCAACAACAAAAAAGCAACCTGCTCAGCACCAAAAAGCAGGAAGACACAGTTAGCGACTAGCTGGTGAACATAGTTGAGCATTTAGCAGCAAAAGAGCCACAAATTTCCAACAGGAGTTGGTTGAGACCAAAAACAGAGCTAAAAGAAAGTGAATATTGGACTTAATCAGGTGGATAGAAACACAACTTCACTCCACAAGTTCAGGTGGTTTGTCCCTTTACACTCTGCCTTCCTCCTCATTAACTTTCCTCCTGATTCATTACATCCATGTCTGCTCTATTCTCACCATCCCTCTCGCTGTGTGTCCCTGTGCAGTTCTGGCAGTATGGTGAGTGGGTGGAGGTGGTTGTGGATGACAGGCTGCCAGTATGCGAAGGCCGTCTGCTCTTCAGCTACTCTCGCACCCGCAACGAGTATTGGAGCGCCCTGGTGGAGAAGGCCTATGCCAAGTCAGTTGCCACTACCAAGCATATGTTTCTGGGTTGTAATGTCTTAGATCGCCCACACTTGAGTTTGCGCGTGTGTGTCGCTACAATGAGTTCACAAAGAAATACACTTTCTCACCTCATTGTGTGTAGGTTAATTGGATGCTACGGAAGCTTGAAGGGGGGCAACATTTCAGAGGGGATGGAGGATTTCACAGGAGGCATCGCACGCTCGCTGAAGGTCACATCTCGTACCCCTCGTGTCCTCTGGAGGTCTCTGACAGCCGCCCTGTCTCGAGGCAGCCTGCTCAGCTGCTTCATCAAGGTACGTACACAGCTCCAAAAAGTTCACACTAGACAGGTGGATGCTTGCTTTAGATCCATTTGAGTTCCTATCTTTGTCTACACAGGCCTGCAGCACCCTTGAGATTGGTAAAGTGACAGAAAAGGGGCTGATAAAGGGCCACGCTTACGCCATCACCACCACCGACAAGGCCAGTATGACACAGAGACACACTGCAGCACTGAGCTGCTGCCATTACTTATTGTTGCATCATCAATATGTTGTTTTGTGTGTTCTCGGTTTCTGCAATGATAGAGTTTCTCCACAAAGACCATTCTATAATCTAAAGCCATTTCCTGTCATTTTATCTCATGTCATTTTTATTATAATCTAATCTAATGTAATCTCATTTAAATAATCCCATCACATCAAATCGTATTTACAGTAATTAATCTAATATAATATCACTGAAATCAAACTTCTCAAAATCTAATGTTATCTCATGTCAATCTGACCTGACCTAATCTAATCATATTTTAATGTGTCTCACCTTTATTTAAAGGTGCAATATGTAATATTGTATGTAATGCTGGCAGCTAGCGGTTAAAATAGTTACTGCACTACCAATTCAAAATAATGGAGAGTCGTTTCCCCCGCCCCCTCCTGCCCAAACTCAAAGTTCACGGGGGTTGCCAGGCTGAGACCGCAGCATTCACAACAATGTAGCTGGACGCTTTTCTCACATAGCCAGACATTACTCCACAGCACAGCGGAGTAGCTAACGTTAGATGCTAGTCTCACGTAGCCAGACATTACTCCACAGCACAGCGGAGTAGCTAACGGTAGATGCTAGTCTCACGTAGCCAGACATTACTCCACAGCACAGCGGAGTAGCTAACGTTAGATGCTAGTCTCACGTAGCCAGACATTACTCCACAGCACAGCGGAGTAGCTAACGGTAGATGCTAGTCTCACGTAGCCAGACATTACTCCACAGCACAGCGGAGTAGCTAACGTTAGATGCTGGCTATATTGACAGTCATAAAAGCCAGTGCTCACGCGGAGCTCTGTAACCAACTGACAGACACACTTTTTCGGCTTAAAATGACAGTATGAACCGCTAAAAACACAACTACCTCACTGTCCTCTCCACACGCCAGTCAGGCACACTTCCTCTGCTTAGAATTACAATACGAAACGCTATAAATACCACTACCTTGCCGACGGAACACACTTCATTGGCTTAGAATTACGGCAACAATCGCTAAACACACTGCAAACTCACAGTCCTCTCTTTCCGATTTACAGCCCCCCTCTCGTGGCTTAAAATAACTCACCGTTGTCGGCTCCAGCCGCTGAACTACACGTTGTAAACAGCCATGGGCTGCTTGCCTGGTCCTCCCGGTAACGTTAGCAGTTAGCAGGGTTAGCATGGCGGCGTTAGCCAGGACCAGTCGGGATCACTTTACTGGCTGTGTCTCAATTGTTTTTGCGAGTAACCAACTCGGGTACTCTAGCTATATAATTCAATGTGAGTACACAAATGTTGAAATGACAAAAAATGTCCGTTGTTACGTCTCTGGTCACGCAACTGTTAGAAACATGCTGTTTTCTTTTTTTATGTCATGTAGAATCTATCTCCGTTGATCCTGTTTGTTTGTGTGCTGCTTTCATGGCTGTACTACCGTTACAGCTGTAGCGCGCTGGGTTTACATTTTTACAGGTATATCTGGCAACCCGGCCTGCCTGTCAAACTGGGCCGTTGATAACAACACACAGATCAAAACATAAACATAAATTCTGTCACGGAATGTAAATTTCAAAAAGAAAAAATACTGACATTAGCATTGTTGTCAGAAAAGATAGTATTTCAGTTTAACATGTTTCCTTAATATCTGATGAGGCATTGGTGTAATTTTTGGATTTATTACAGTACAAATATTACATATTGGACCTTTAATAATCAAATAGCATATTGTGTATTTTCATCTCATCTCATATCATTCCATCCCACCATAATTTTTTATAATCTATGGGGCAAAATATATCTCAGCACAAGGTCCATTCGTAACTGTTCTGATGCTTTTGATCAGTCAACTGTTTATTTTTTGAGCTCCTTAAAGACTGCTCATCCATGTTGGCTCAAAAATTGTGAGTGACAACTCATTCTTGACCTTAAAAACAAAAGAAAATGTGATGCGATCGAAAGCTCCAGAACAACAACTAATGGACCTTGTGGTGAGATTGTTTGGCCAACTGCTGTCTCATCTCATCTCTAAGTACAAATTAAAACACAGAGATAAAACTCAAAACTGACAAAACAATCTATAAGACTTTACTCTTGTGTGAATGTCTTCTCTCTTCACGTTTCAGGTGATGAAAGTGTCAGATGAGGTTTTGTTGTTGAAGCTGAGGAACCCCTGGGGTTTTGTTGAATATCGTGGACCCTGGAGTGACAAGTGAGGAAGCGTCCTGTTTGTGCACGTTGTATGAGAGAGAGAGAGAGAGAGAGAGAGAGAGAGAGGAGAGAGAGAGAGAGAGGGAGGGAGAGCACTCACTCAGTTTCTCCTTGTATATGTGTGTGTGACTGCAGGGGTAAAGAGTGGGATGACGTGGTCAAAGCAGAGAAGGAAAGGATTCAGCTGCAACAGAACGAAGATGGAGAGTTCTGGTACGTGGCACACACTACTGGGAAAACACAAACTACACTTCGGAACAAGTATTCAGATCCTTTACTTAAGTCAAAGTACTAATACGACACTGAAAATACTCTACTACAAGTTTTAAGCCCTGCAATCAGAAACCTTACTTAAGTAAAAAAATATATAGGTATGATCAGCTAAATAAAGTCTCAAAAGTAAAAGTACTCATTCTGCAGGACAGTTGTCCCTGTCAGTGTTTTACTATTATATACAGTGGTGGAAGTACATTAACTCTATTATTATACTTAAGTACAAGATCTGAGTACTTCTTCCACCACTGATTATCATTATTACATATGTTTTTAGATTAATATTACTGCTACATTGATGTGTATGTTGCATTTTACTGCCGTAGATGTGCTCACTTTAACTTCTGTTGGGTATTTTGATCTACAGTAATGCATCATATTCTATATACTCCATATATATTATATATTACTCCACAGCACTGTGGAGATACAGTAGGTCTGGCAATGCGAGACTATATTCTATAAAATCATCATATGTTTGTAGCGTCGCTGTCCTGTGAGAACCACGGATCTCCAACAAGTTAACTTTTCATGAGCTCAGAAAAAAAGCCCTGTTTTCAGCTTTGTGATGATGCATTATCCAGCTGATCCAAGAGGGTTTTTAAAGACTGTCTTTAGCTTTAGAAGTAAGAGTATTTTCTCAACCCATAAAAGAACACTTCATCCTTCAGTTTATCAGAAATAAATTACCACATTTAGAGATACAGTACATGGTTTTAATTGGACAGGAAGGGGAAGAAATAATTGTAATCTGAACAGCAACTAAACCTGTCAGACAAATGTAGTGGAGTAAAAAGTACAATATTTGCCTCTGAGATGTAGTGGTGTGGAAGTATAAAGTTGCATCAAATGGAAACGCTGCCTCTCTATTAGGATCAGTACTGAGGACTTCTGCAGCCTGTTTGACGTTGTGGAGCTCTGCAGTGTGAATCCTGACAATCTTGAAGAGGAAAACCCACCTGCCTCTACCTGGACCATCAGTGAACATCGAGGATTCTGGTTACAGGGAAGCTCTGCTGGTGGTAGCCGCAAATACAACCGTATGTTTATGAATTTATATTTACACAAAAATGCATTCAAGCTCTACCTGGATCATTTAAAGTGATCATACTTTTTCTTTTCTCCTCAGGATCGTTCTGGAAGAATCCTCAGTTCCAGTTGGTTCTAACAGAGGGGGACCACTCAGGACAGGTCTATGAGGGGGGTAGTAATGAGAATTATGATGAGGCTGATGGTGAGGATGATAATGAGGAAGATGAAGATGACATGCTGATCCCAGAGGACAAGAAGAAAGCAGAGAAACCGAAGCAGAAAGGCAGACAGTGCACCGTGCTGGTGGAGCTGCTGCAGAAGAACCGCAGGAAGGATATAGTCAACTTCCTCCAAATAGCTTTCCATATTTACGAGGTCACATCTACTTTATTTTTGAGTTCTGGATTTATTAAATATTTTGAGTCTCTGCACTTTTATTCTGTTTCTGAATAAACTCACACCCATGTTTGTGTTTCTTCTTTTTTTGCAGGTTTCTCCTCAGGTGAGAATTCAATGATGGATAGATACATAATCATTCATTATCTGCTTAAATTAATATCAGAACAAATTTTATATTCTTAATTCTTGAGATAGGTCACTGTCATATATCATTTAACATTATATTGATCATGCAACTAAAACAAATTTTTGTGTCTGACTGAACCATGAGGCTTAATGAGTGTCCATCACTGTCCATATATGACAAACTTTGGGTTGTGTATGTGTGTGTATGTGTGTGTTAAATACTGAAGCACATTATAGACATACCGTATTCAATTATATGCCTAATTCACACATGATCATTGTATGTCACTTGTAAAAAGATTCATTCTCTGTCTTTAAAGTAATTCATATGTTTAAGACTTTATCTATTTTTAATATGTGGGTGTATTTGCTTTAGCTGTTGCACTGTCACCGTTCTGGCATTTATTCAATGGGTCAAACAGGTATCAACTCATCCTGCAGTCATCACTGCATGTCTCACACCTTAAAAGAGACAAACATAAAACCTCTTTATCACTTTATTAAAAGTGGTGATTCTAATCTAGAGAGTTTATCATTCACACGCTCTGACCTGTACAGACCAATAAAATATCACCTTATTGTACGTACAAGGCAATCACACGCGTTAGATATAGATAATTTTTTTTTAATTTAATGTTCTTATTCTTAAGTAAAGTAGATTTGATCATTTATATCTTTCTTTATACAGCTCCAGGGTGCGTGTCTGACTCGCAACTTCTTCATGACTACTCGCCCTGTGGGTCGCTCTGGGAAATATAGGGCTCAGAGGTAAAAGACCATCATGAGAAATAATGACAGCTTATTAGTAATTATTTAATAATCTGTTCATAAAAGCAGAACATTTGATGCTGGTGCCTTTACTTGGTACCTTTAGGGACTGTAGACCAGAGTAAAATGTCTTATATTCATTGCTAACTGTGCGCTGAATCGAGTGTAATCCCTTCGTATTTGTACCTCAACTTAACAAATCTGCTTCTGCACTGAAACAAGTAATACTTTTCCAACTAAATGCAAAGACGGAAGAAGAGATTGATGAGTTTTTTAGTCCGAGAAACCTTGAAATCTGTGTACAATTTGAGCATAACTCAAATGATCTGTAATCACTATTTTTATTTTGCAAATACAAATTCCCTTTATCAGCCAGAAAAGAACATTCATTTGGCCAGGGCTGCCAAAAAAAGAAAAGACATTCAGATAAAACAACAGAGAACATATTTAACAGTAAGTGCACATGGCTCTGATGTTAGCGGCTAGAAGCTCATTAACTTTGTGCCACAGGGGTGTGTGGAAGAAGCTGCTGCTGGACCCGGGGAACTACATCATCGTGGCGTCCACCTATCAACCCAACCAGCCTGGAGAATTCTTTGTCCGCATTTTCTCCAAGACTGGAAACACTCTGGGGTAAGATGGAGAGGAATTAGCTTTTAGGCCCTAAAACATGGGGACAAAAATCAACAGAAGATTAACTAAATGCCATTTCTTCACTCCTTTACCATAAAAATAGCCTGGTGTCAAAAAAACAGCTCCCTTTACCAGCCAGCTTGTGTAAAGGTTACATGCGTCTTACTGTGAAATCATAGCCCAACAACACTTCCAGAGGGCTCTCTGAATCCCCTCCTGCCTCTCCCACTCTCAAAGACATAGTTACCCACACTACCCTCTACCTACACTCAAACTTACATTATACTACTGTGTAATTTAGAAAATTGTAATTAGTCTCAATAGGCTTATAAAAGCACCTCTTCTGGCTTCTCTTAGCAACAACAGCCAATTACTGAGATTAGTGTAGTAGTACTCTGACTATAATAATCAGATTTATTTCCCAGTGATCAAGATTATTGTAATTAGTTTTTTACTAAATTATTTTACAGTGGTGGGAAGTAACTAAGATGTATTTAAGTACTGTACTTAAGTACAATTTTGAGGTACTTGAGTCTTTTCCAATTTGGCATAGGACTTTATACTTACACACCACTTAATTTCAGTGAATTTCATTTTTACTGCACTACATTTAATTAACAGTTATAGTTACTTTGATTGTAAATACAAAACACATGACCAACCTTTTAAATATGATGCATTGTTATAAATTAAAATCCCTACATAACCACACTGGTATTTTCAGTTATGTGGCTGAATGGACCTGCTCAGGTAGGAGTTAAAATAAGGCCACCTATAAGAATGATAAAGTTGTAACTATCCTGCAACAAACTTTAAAGGAGAACCCCCTGAAGTCCTGCAACAATATTATCTTGTGCGTATAAAATCATCAGGACCTTTGGGGCCTCCATAATGTAACACTCTAAATAAGGCAATTATTCATAATAAGTCAATTTGCGTACTTTACTTATGTTACGTTTTGCTGATGAGTATTTTTACACTGTGGTATTGCTACTTTTACTTAAGTAAAGGATCTAAGAGCAAATCTGAGAATATTTCTGAGTGTGTAAGGTTATAGTGTGTAAGTATAATCTGGCGTGGTCTTTGTGTTCCAGGACTCAGGACTTTACCTGCTCCTCTGGCTTCCTCCAGGTGAGTTTAGTGGTCTCGTCCACATACTGTACATCAGCCAACAGCAGCTAACCAAAAGAATAAAGTCTGTTTATGTTTTTTTGGTGTGTTTGTGCCACTGAACAGCTTATGGCAACTCCCGTCTCCCCGGAGGATCAAGCGACAGTTCACAAAACCTTTGATGAAGAGGCTAGCCAAGTAAGAACTCATCTCTATTGTACATTCATTTATTTAATAAAAGTGTAAATTGAGGGCCTTTGGTTATCTCGTGTGTTCTTTCTCCCCCGGCAGGATGACAGACTGAATGCCAAGAAGATCATGAAGCTGTTCAACACAGGTTAAAATCTTTACTATATCCAGTTGTTAATGTTTTAGCTGCATCTGAAAATGACACAGAGCTTCACCACAAGCGATATGTGACTATATTATATCTGTAATGACCACTAGATGGGAGCAAAGTAGTGACATGTTTCCTCAAAAGTTGGCCCAGTGGAGCCACAGAGGTCACCAGTCTAGACAGAGGCTCATAGCTGCAGTCAGATAGAGTACATTGAGTAATAAAAGTGACTACACTTGTCCTCACCTTCACCTTTCCTCATCTTAATCCAATTTAAACCTGTATTATCTTTCTCTGCATCAATCTATGTCTTTCTTCCCCTAATCACAGCTCTTGACAAAAATTACCATCTGCCACTGGAGACATGCAGACAACTCATCTTTGGACAGGCTGTATCCTTTTGGTCCAAAGTATATTCAATAATATAACTCACACTCTAGTCTGCTTGTAGATCAATACAATCTTTGTTAGACTTTGACTACAGTACAGGCCAAAAGTTTGGACACACCTTCTCATTCAATGCGTTTTCTTTATTATCATGACTATTTACATTGTAGATTCTCACTGACGGCATCAAAACTATGAATGAACACATATGGAATTATGTACTTAACAAAAAAGTGTGAAATAACTGAAAACATGTCTTATATTTTAGATTCCTCAAAGTAGCCACCCTTTGCTTTTTTGATAGCACTGCAAACCCTTGGTGTTCTCTCAATGAGCTTCATGAGGTAGTCACCTGAAATGGTTTTCACTTCACAGGTGTGCCTTGTCAGGGTTAATTAGTGGAATAGTTTCCCTTATTAATGGGGTTGGGACCATCACTTGTGTTGTGCAGAAGTCAGGTTGATACACAGCCAACAGCCCTATTGGACAACTGTTAGAATGCATATTATGGCAAGAACCAATCAGCTAAGTAAAGAGAAACGAGTGGCCATCATTACTTTAACAAATGAATGTCAATCAGTCCGGAAAATTGCGAAAACTTTGTATGTGTCCCCAAGTGCAGTTGCAAAAACCATCAAGCACTACAACGAAACTGGCTCACATGAGGACCGCCCCAGGAAAGGAAGACCAAGATTCACCTCTGCTGCTGAGGATAAGTTAATCCGAGTCATCGGCCTCAGAAATCGCAAGTTAACAGCAGCTCAGATTAGAGACCAGATGAATGCCACACAGAGTTCTAGCAGCAGACACATCTCTACAACAACTGTTAAGAGGAGACTGAATCAGGCCTTCATGGTCAAGTAGCTGCTAGGAAACCACTGCTAAGGAGAGGCAACAAGCAGAAGAGATTTGTTTGGGCCAAGAAACACAAGGAATGAACATTAGACCAGTGGAAATCTGTGCTTTGTTCTGATGAGTCCAAATTTGAAATCTTTGGTTCCAACCGCCGTGTCTTTGTGCGACGCAGAAAAGGTGAACGGATGGATTCTACATGCCTGGTTCCCACCGTGAAGCATGGAGGAGGAGGTGTGATGGGGTGGGGGTGCTTTGCTGGTGACACTGTTGGGGATTTATTCAAAATTGAAGGCATACTGAACCAGCATGGCTACCACAGCATCCTGCAGCGACATGCCATCCCATCCGGTTTGCATTTAGTTGGACCATCATTTATTTTTCAACAGGACAATGACCCCAAATACACCTCCAGGCTGTGTGAGGGCTATTTGACCAAGAAGGAGAGTGATGGAGTGCTCCGCCAGATGACCTGGCCTCCACAGTCACCGGACCTGAACCCAATCGAGATGGTTTGGGGTGAGCTGGACCGCAGAGTGAAGGCAAAAGGGCCAACAAGTGCTAAGCATCTCTGGGAACTCCAACCATTTCAGGTGACTACCTCTTGAAGCTCATCAAGAGAATGCCAAGAGTGTGCAAAGCAGTAATCAGAACAAAGGGTGGCTACTTTGAAGAAACTAGAATATAAGACATGTTTTCAGTTATTTCACACTTTTTGTTAAGTACATAATTCCATATGTGTTCATTCATAGTTTTGATGCCTTCAGTGAGAATCTACAATGTAAATAGTCATGAAAATAAAGGAAACTCATTGAATGAGAAGGTGTGTCCAAATGTTTGGCTTGTACTGTATGTACATCTGGTTTACCTAATCTTACAGAAATTACATGTTTTTCACCAGTTAATGTTAAAAACTTCATTGACCTCTGCTAGTTCCACACTTCAGCAGGGCAGATTCTTGCTGACGAAGGCGTTCGAAGCCCAGTCCTCCAGTTGAGTCATTGTGCCACCCCGCTGTTCACTTTTACTCTGCTTCCTTATAACTTTATTGCTCTGTCTTCTGTCCTGTTGAGATGTCCTTAATTCTGCTGGCAGACTAAAGGGCGCTCCAGTCTCAGCCGTAAACAAACAGAAACCCTGCTGTCTAATCTGCGCCATCTGCAGGTACAGCTGTGTGTGTGTGTGTGTGTGTGTGTGTGTGTGTGTGTGTGTGTGTTGTGTCATCATTACTTATTCTGATGCTGCGTTCTCTTTCAGTCCATCTTTATCAAGTTCGATGAGGACTCTTCTGGGACCATGAGCCCCTTTGAACTCAGTACAGCGCTGGAAGCTGTTGGTATGCTCGCACACATACACACACACACCACTATGTGCACACAGATGGTTGCTGCTGTTGCTGTTTGGTCTTCACACCTTCGTCCACTCCTCTGTTTCCCAGGGATGCAGTGTGATAGCAAGGTAATTCAGCTGCTGTCTGAGCGCTTTGCATCTGGAGAGCTTCAAATGCCCTTCCATGGCTTTGTGTCATGTGTCACCAGGATGCAAAAGCTTTTCGGTAATACACACACACACACACACACACACACACACACTCAAGTAGGATTTTGAATGAAGGACTTTTACTGGTATTGTTGTATTGGTACTTTTACTAAAGTAAAGGAGCACTTCTTCCATCACTGCATACAGAGCCATGTCACATGTGACCTAGTGACATTTTACAATTAGATTTTAGATACGAGTATTTGGACTATTACTAAATTTAATTCAGGATACTTGTCAGGATCTCAGTTTTGAAAATGAACACTAAACTTGATGCAGAATTTACTGAATGTTGAGTCTTTGATTAGACAGTGTATGCATTAATTTCCTCCCCTCTGCTCCTCAGCTCTGTATGAATCAGAGACCAGTCAAGAAGTGAAAGACAGAGGGATCAACCATGTGAGTATCTGGACAATATGCTCTGCTGTGTGATTTTTCTGACCTGAACAGGTTTTTTTTATTTTCTGAGTTTCTGCTTTCTGCTCACCTGTTGTCCCTCCACAGTGGCTGCTTCAGTTCCTGATGCTGTGAAGAGGGTCTCCACATGAGACCCAGCTGAGCCACAGCATGCTGTTGATTTTTAAACGGTTGAAAAAGGTTTAAAAGGTTCAGCTTTATTGTCATGGATTGCACCATGAAATGCAGTTAGTCGGCAATTAGAATGGAATAAAACAAATAAATATTGCATACCAATTATATGCGGATGATATCCAGCTCCTTTTTTCATTTAAACCCAATAAGGCTTTTAGGTTATCTAGTCTTCTTCAGTATCAAAATGTACGGCGTAGGGTACAGCGCAGGGTCTGTGTCTCCACGTACCTGCATACTGTACCCACAGCGTTGATTAACGCAGAAGCATAAATTGGCCTGTAACCATCTGAGGTCTAAGGGCATTTTTAGATATCTTCTTAAATTCTCCTTTTTAAATGGTTTTTGCATACAAATGATCCCCATGTGTTTCATATCAAAATGTTCAGAACAAACTCAGCTTTCTGTATCGTGACTGCCAAAATTGTCCCAGAGCAATGTATAAAGAGATAATTTGGCCCTAAAGCAGACATAGTTCTCAAATCTCTTGTGAAAACGTGCCTACACTCAATTGTTTTAGTGCCTGAAATGAGTTTACAAAAGTCTTTTCTCCTCAGAGTTAAGACAGAGGTTCTGGTTGTTGCTCACATGGTCATTTTATCTTCTTCAGCACCATCATTTAATTGTTTTGCAATACTGTTACGTTACTAAAAAATTAATAAAATTGATATCTAATGTAAAAAGTTTAAAGGTGTCCCTATTCCTTTTTGTCTTTAACAAGAACATTGTTTCAAACCCTTTACGTAGTTCACATTATTACCCTTTTTCAGTAATGATCACATAATCAACCCTTGAAATTCTGTAATAATGAAAGGGAAAATCTGTTTCTTATATAATACGTGAATTAAATGGTACACATGTAATTACACAACTGAAGGAAAAAAAATCACTGCAGGCCAACGGTTACTCATCCATGCACACATGAGCATACCCTGGGTAATAGCTGTGTGCGCACGCACAGTCAAAGTGAGCACTGCCTGCCCCACTGAGGGTGTGAGGTTTATGTCTATTCACAATCTCTATTCTTATCGCACTGACGCCACGTACAGCGTCAACACACACGCGCCCCCTCCTTCACTACGTTTCCTCAGTCCCTCCATCTATCCCTCACTCTTTCACCCCCCCCTCCTGTTCCCTCTAGTAACTGTCTGAGTCTCACAATCTGCATCCTCCTCCTCCGTGTGACACACACACACACACACACACACGGAGCAAAAGTCCTTTCTACACATGTTGCTATTAATAGCAACTTTGCTCACACATCACTTCCTGTTCATCAGTAGGTGAGTACACACAGGTTGTCCTCGGCAACCATCCATCTACATTGTGATAAAGAGAGGAGGAGAGGAAGAGCGAGACAGAAGGGACCCTCTCAGTGTATGGTTTCTCCATCAGCTCTACCTGCTTTATTATTTTATTTGTACATTTCTAACCCTGTGCTTCAGCTCTGCAGGAAGTCAGCCAATGTGATAACTGTGGACTCAACAAGGCTTGCAAAGGCCTCACAGGACTCAGTGCACATGTGCTCGCTCTCATACGCTCACCTTCTGTGTTTCAGAAAAGCCAAGAAACAAAACTAAGAGTCTACAGTCATGCTAGCGGCTCTCTGAGGCTGTACTTAGGCACAGCAGTGTTTTAAATATATGCTAACATGTGGGTGGATGTTTAGCAGGTATAATTATTTACGATGTTCATAATAGTTTGTGTATTTGCATGCTAACGTTTGTTAATTTGCACTAAAAACAAAGTACAGAGCTAAGGCTGAGTTTAGCAGATTAACATAAACCACAGTATTGGACACTTTTTGACCTGATGATGGCCCCAGATGAAAAGTCAGTGGATCACCAAAGTGATTATAACTCATCCTGAGGGGGACATGAATGTCTGTAGCACATTTCCCGGCAATTGATCCAAAGGTTGTTGATATATTTCATTAAAAAGGATCCGTAGGATCCATCCTCTCAGGACCATATAGATATTTCAAACAGACGGAACAAAACTGCCATCCCTCCAGCCATTCTGCTAGCATGGCTAAAAAATAAATCAATAAACAACTACACTTCATCCTCTCTAATCTTGAATTAAATCACTAAATAACTAACCTAAAAGAAAGTTTTTAAAATGAGCTTTGATAAAAAAAAAAAAAAAAAACATTGGGATTGGCTAAATGATTGTCCTTTAAACCTTTATTGAATTTCCAAGCAGATATAAATAATGGCAGAAAGAAAAAGTACACGCACAATGGTAAATAAAAGGTCACAAAGTTGCGTGGCAAATAGTAAATAGTGAAGTGCATTTAAAATATTTGTGGAAGTTTTATTGTTTTACAACATTGAATCACATCTCCTTTAATGGCACACCTGCGTCATCACAGCTGCAGCCAGTTGGTTTTTAGAAGTCACATGATTAGTTGAATGGAGATCACCTATGTGTATGTTCACACAAAACAATGGTCGTTGAGTCTTCCAAAAACTGGCAGATGGACCTTTTCAGTGTTTCAGTTTTTTTTCCTGTTTAAGAAAGAAGAAAATGTCACCTATCCAGGTAACACTTTACTTTGTAAGCGTTTATAAGCAATATTTAAAGGGGCTTTACTTGACATTCAGAACATGAATACAGCAGCAAACAAATATTTGCTGTGATGGAGTAATGGCATCCCTCCCCTTCCGGTGGATCCCATGGGACCTTATTTCATTTAAAAAAATATGTAGTAGTGAACATGGAGAGACAACTCATTTTTTATTTTATCCAGTTTGAAGTGAGCCATGAATTACACATATGCTGTTTGTCAATTTACTTTTTTTTTTTTTTTATTATTTTGCAAGTGAAGCAAGTTTGTTGTATGTTTGTCGAGTACCAATTAGCTTTGTGTGAAACCACTAAACTACATATCTTGTCTCGCACAATATACGTCACCTTGCTTGCTGCTCAGCTTGCGCGCTAGCTGACTTAGCTATTTTCCACAACACATGGAAAGTTATCTTACCTAATGTGTTTAATCCAGCATCTTTTCATCAAAGAACGAGCAAGACCCGCTGCTCGTGTGCGCAACGTTACATCCCAGTACAATACACACCGGCATCGTCTTTTTTAATGACATATTTTTACAGCCTTGTACTTAAAGAGTTTAAAAAAAACTAAAGACTGAGACCTTCTTGACTTGCAAAATTATCTTTTTAAAATGCCGAACATCATATGTGTAATTCATGGTTCAATTCAAACCGGATTAAATAATTATTTGTCTCTCCCCGTTCACTACCAATACATATTTCCTCCAAAATAAGGTCCCATGGTGGTCCACCAGAAGGGGAGGGACTTTAAATTGTTATAGAGTCACACTCCTTCTGTGTGTGTTGTAATCAGAGTTTCTCTGTTCTTTGTTTTGATAGCCAGTGACGTGAAAAAACATAGGTATTTTACGTATTGCATAACAGTCTGTGAGAACCGTGTGGAGGCACTCCCAGCCTGCTGATTTTATTCAGTATTTCCAGGACAGCCCCTTTAAACACGACAAGTGTTGTCATATCAATTTGCATTACATATTTTATGTTATGTTACTAGCAGTGAGAACAGTTAACCCATCTGCCTTCAACTATGTGTTATAGTTAAATGTTTATGTACTAAATGAAATGCTCATTCAACAGGGGAGTTAAAATGAATTGAATTAATCGAATTAATTCTTTTATATCATTCTGTATTATATGTGTGAGGGTGACTCCAAACAAAGCAGTAATTATGACCCTATGTCCTCAGAAATGTTGTAATATAACATAACACAGAAGAGCGCCAGCTCAGTCAGATCAAAAGAGAAGCAGTTTGTGTCTGATCTACCAGGATATACTGTAAACTGTGCCCTCTCCCTCATAGACAGACTGTTGATTTTCTCTTTTCTCTCTCTGTTGATTATTTTTCTCTCAACAGTGGCGGTGCTCATCCTTCCAACTGCTCTTCTTCTCCTCCCTCCCTCCTCCCCGCAGCTGTCCTGTGGGATGTGATGATGCTCTGACAGGCTTGGTGTCTGTTCTTGGAGGTGCTGGTATTTTCGTGCCACAGCGGCGGGGGCTGGTACAGGAATAGGGCCGGAGTTGTAGTGTGTAGTGGGAGTGGAAGCTGGGGAGGGCTGGGATGGTTTAAGACAGTACTGTGAGATTTTAAGCCATTGTATAGACACAGGAGGGAGACCAGGGGAGGATTGCGTAAGTCGGCTCCCTGGCTGCAAATTTAGCCTGGGCCTGCTCACGCAATAATTTGATGAGCAGTACTATCTCAGTCGTCAGAGCCGGGGTATTTAAAGATGTGAGTGTGTGTTGTCATGGGATGTGGGGTGTATTTATTATGCGTGTTTATTTACAACCCATGAAGATAGCTGATCATTTGTGATGGAAAGAGTGGCATTTGCATCTACAGTACAGCACCTCTCCCTGCTACTCTGCTCTCTGTTCCTCATCCTGTGTTTTGTAGTCTGTCACTGAAACTCCTTTTTACTTCTCCTCCAACTTCACGACATTAATAAACTTGGACAGCAACAAGAGATCTTTGAGGTTAATAATATAAATAAATTTTAGCCCTTCTATTTTCCACTTGGGTCCTCCCTTTTGTCTATTTTCATGTGTAGATGTCTGATTGACAGTCTCCTAAGGTTTAAAAAAAAGAAATGCCACTACAGTAGTGATGCACCGATCCAACTTTTTCTCTACTAATAATGATACATCAACTCTGTGTACCGAGTGGCCACTACAGTAGTGATGCACCTATCCAACTTTTTCTCTACTAATAATGATACATCAACTCTGTGTACCGAGTGGCCACTACAGTAGTGATGCACCTATCCAACTTTTTCTCTACTAATAATGATACATCAACTCTGTGTACCGAGTGGCCACTACAGTAGTGATGCACCTATCCAACTTTTTCTCTACTAATAATGATGCATCAACTCTGTGTACCGAGTGCTCCCGTTTCCCCAAATTTCAAATCTGTATACCTTCAAGGTGTGGAATGCACAGGAATCATTTGTATGTGATGAAACATGAGGTCAGAGATGCAGAAACACAGAGTTGTATGATGACATTATTAAGGAAACTGTATGATTGGTCACGTCATGGTAGTCTCACATTGTCCACACAGCAATCCGGGATGGGAGAAAAACATGCTCTGGTTTATTGGTTTTTCTTTAAACCAATCACAATCATTTTGGGCGGCGCTAAGCGCCGAGCGGAGCCACAGTGCCGCTGGAAAATAGCCTCGGGATGGAAGTTGTTTTGATAGAACATGTAGGTTAAAAGCTTGTTTTAGTCATGCAACAGAAAATTCTGATTGGACAGATAGTCTCGCTAGTTGTCTGGATTTACCCTGCAGAGATGGAGCAGTTAACCATAGTCCTCATAAATCCACCGGAGTTTAAAATTCCATCACAAAGAAAGTGGAAGGTCACGGAACTGAAAACGGACATCCAAAAAGAGTGACATCCGGCGGAATTTCCAGCAGAACGGGAGCCATCCTGGAAGTGGAACATCGTGGATATAGACTACGTCATGGCCAACCACCCAATCAGCTTAACAAGGTCAGTGCACCAATATCGATAGGGTCTATCGGATCAGTGTATTCCTTCTATAAACTACTGTATGTATTTGAGAAACTTTGGCCTGCAATACCTAAAGTTTGTCCAAACTGTTTAATCAACCATCATATGAAGCACTCATAGATTCCTATTTAATTAAAATAACATAAAATACCTGAAAACGACAGTTGGACATTGTTGCTATCAATGTTGTTTTGTTTGTGTCCTTAATTGCACACAGGAGAAAACTGCTTCAGTGGAAATCACCCACTCCACCTGCAGCTAACTCCTGGCTTTGTGAACTGCTTTATGAACTTGTTTTTATCTTAGCTACTCTTCTGCTTGCTTGTCTCTTATACTGTATATTTATATGCTCTGAATGTGCATCGTTTCTGACCAGGAAGGGAAGGGGGTAAGTGCTGTCATGTCTTGTTTTGGATATTCTACTAACTGAATTGCATTTTTTGTTTGTCTCAGCAGTGTGTTATCTTTCCGGACTCTCTGCCAGTCTGCAGAGTGAAGATCACAGCCGGCACTCTAAACTAATGTTAGCAGCAGTCAATGACACTTTCATCATACAGGTGTGAACCATGGAAATAATTAGTGATAGACCGATTTTTATCAGCCGGCCGATAAATCGGGCCGATATACGGCTGCTTCGTTTGCTGATAGTTTTTTCCTGGCATTATATACAGACAGGCGTCCACAGGCAGCTCTGTGTTGCTGGAGACGCTGCAGTTCACGTGCAGACCATGCACGTGAACCCCCACTAGCAGAGTGCATGGCAGTCTTAATTTAATCAAGCACTTTATTTCAATGGCTACTTTTCAGGTTTATTGTTTTCTTAAATTATTTAAATGTGTTGACAAAGGACATTTTGTGATGAGCTGATTATATCTGTCTTATAATATGTCAGCAAGCAATGCATCATCAAGGCTGTGTTGTAGATGTTGATGAAAGCCTTTCACCCTTGCACTGTTAACCATATGCAGTGCACCCATCCATATGATGCACATTGCACACATAATTTGGGTGATATGAATGTAAGATGATTGCAGAAGTGACACTGATCTGTGTTTTTGTTTATTATTTTTAAAGAAATGGCAGAGCAGATTCTGAAAACAAATCAAGTGTGGCAGGGTTTACATTTTTATGATGTAACACGATCAATAAACACGATCTCAATTGAAGGCACCAGAAGAATACTCCTAACCTGGAACTCACCTACTGATCAATTTACTCCTTAACCACAGGGCCAAATCTAGCCAAGTTTAAGCAGAGGTTTTATTCAATTTTTATTTTAACATTTTTATTTTTCCTTTTCCCCTGTAATGCGTGTTGTTGGGCAGTGTTAATCTGGCAATGTGTTTATTGTTTGCTATTGTTTTTTGTCAATAAAAACTATTTACTGTATAAAAAAATGCCCCACAGCAAAAATATGTTTGAAATTCCCCTCATGACTCGAATACCATCGTCACTGTGTGTCACATGCTCAACTTGTTTGTATACTTATTGAACAAAAAATTTAGTTTCAAGCAACTCACTGTTTGAGAGAGAGAGAGAATGTACTGTAACAGAGGTGGTTGGAGGAGGGAGGCAGGGGGGGAATGAATCTATCTGAAGGAAGGTGATCTCAAAGATTGCCAACAGCTGATTTAGAGAAAAAAGGAGAGATACACTGAGCAGAGGAGAGAAGGAGCACTGTGTGGGCAGAGAAGGCCATCGAGGAGAGGGGGATGTTGGGGACACATGCAGGTCTTCCTGACGTGTGCAGTCCTATCTTCAACCCCCATATCTTTTCTCTCCCTCTCTCTCGTCATTGGATCCCACCCTCTATCAGTCCCTCTTCCTCACCCACTCACTCCCTTTATTACTACCTCTTACTGGTCCCTGAAAAAAGATAGGGCAGTCCTTATGTAAGGAAGAGAGAAGAAGTGGAGAGGAGGGGGGTTCTGTGAGCAGAGGAAAAAAGATAGAAACAAAGCCTTCTGGATAGACACAAGCTGAGAGAGACTGAGTGGGGGGAATAATGAAGTTGGCATCCGCATTCCTCATCCAGGTGGAAGAAGAAGTATTCAAGTCTACTTAAATATTGGCAAAAAATACTGCATTGTCAAAAAAGAAACCCTACAAATTAAGTACATCCTGCTTTCAAAATGGTATGTTAATACTAATTCTAAAGTCCCTGCCAGAGTGTTAAATTATTCATTTGTGGGTCTGTTTCATTGTTAAAACGCACTGCATGTTATAGTCTTTTTGTGAAGTACAGATTTTATGCATTAGAACAATGATATATATTTAACTGCTGTGGCTGTACTCCAGCAAATTGGATTACAAATGTAACACTGGCTATGATGTTTAAATGCAGATATTGTTGGCTTCAAGGATGTTTCGGTTCTTTGTAGCCCTTTTACCCTTGGTGGTAAGTACAAAAATGGCTGGAAGTAAAAACTCTCAAATTAAAGCTGAAAATCTGCACTTCAAATTGAATGCGCTGAAATAAAGCATGAAAAGAAAAGTGTCCGAATACATGTAGACTGCCACATGTCGATTGCCAGTGCTGCAAAGTAATGGAGTACATTTACTCAAGCACCATACTGAACTCCAGTACAATTTTAAGGTACTCATTCATTAAATGAGTATTTCATTTCATGTTACTTCATACTTCTTCATTACATTTCACGGGAAAATCTTGTACATTTTATTCCAATTTCTTTTGAACAGATACTAGTTACTTTGCTGGTTCCAATTTTACTTACAAAACATGTCAGCTTGCTTTTGATACTTCCATACTGTACTTTTACCAAAATGACATTTTCACTGCAGGACTTTTACTTGAAATGGAGTGTCTTCATATTTTAGTATTGTCACTTTTACTTGTAAAACATCTAAATACTTTGGTCATTTTACTTTGTTGGAGTAAAAGGATCAAAACAAAACTGTCCTTAAAAAAAAGTAAAATCACAATCTGCTAGCTACTTCAGCTGTCATGTGACAGGTGGCAAAGGTCTTAATAATAAAATGAATGATGGCTAAATTCCATTTAGCTGCTTCAGTATCAAGGTCCTGGTATTGTGCATGCTAACTGTCACACTGCCATGACTTACTGGGACCATTAAACAGAACAGAGCCATCGTTAATGTTACGAGCAACACTTTTCCTACTATATGATAACTCAAAGTGTCTGCTGTGATAAAAGAAGTGGACTAATATATTTATAATGTAGGAAATGTGGGTAATTGTAAATGCCAGCCAATGCCTCAACACTGTATTTAACGACAGTATCTGACTAAATATACTGAGTGACATTCCACCTCTGATCTCATCCACATTCTTCCTCACCCTCTTGCTCGTATCCCTCGCTCTCTCTGGCACTTTGCCTCTCTAACTGGCAGCGAGCCTGTTGAAAGTAGGCTAGGATTGACGCGCTGCTTGTGTCTGACTCACAGAGAGCTGTGGAATATACTGAAACCCACTGATTGCATTTAACTTTAGGCATCCAACTCCCATGCAGTACATAATACAATAGAGCCATCCGCTCTGCTCTCTGCACCTAAATGCTGAAATTTCTGGCTGCACTTACAGCAGAAAAAAAAAAAAAGACCACCAATTGTTCTGACGTTGTGAACATTTGCAAAGATGGTTATTTAGAGGCATCTCCACATATTACTGCACAAACACTAAAATTAGATTATTTTACGTGTTGTTGCCCACCGATGGGTTTAGGCTGATTCCAAACAAACTGAAGTACATCAACTTAATGTTCTGCCATTGCACAATAACCTCTCTCTCACACACAAAGTGTTCAGCATCTTTTCACTTTGTGCTTCAACATGAAGTCCTGTCAAGGGCCTATTTTCAGTAGGTCAGCCCTGCCACGGGTAACTACAGCCTCACTCACTGGTTAACACTGAGGGAAATGAGTGTAAGAGCCCTGATACCACTCTGTTGGGTGAAACAAGTGAGAACAATTTTGTGTCAGAAGAGCCCACAACCAAAGCTACGCAGCATGCACAGTCAAATGTTTTACCTTCTCCACAGATCACTGACAATTTTTGCTGTGCGTGCTGTGTGGGTTCCAAAACACAAGCTCGTTATTTAACCAGAGAGCCAAAAGGATTGTGCTGTATAAACACAAGTACATTAGCATAAACAAGACAAAAGTGAGCTGCAAGGGAGCTGTTTGTGTTAAAGCAGGGAACAAGAAAAACTGGAAAGTCACAAGTTTAAATAATGTAACCGGCTCTTCACACTAATATTGAATGGGCCATGGTAATGTTCCTTTTCAGTCAACGTGAGTATTGTGGACTTGACTGTCCATTAAAGGGGTCCTGTAGGGGTAGGGGGTCATAGGGATGTTGTTCCAGAGCATCTAATCCCTGTATAACTGAAGCAACAGCTGTGTCTGCAGCTAAAAGTCAAGCAAGTTTTTAGGTTGCTGCCATAAGTGAGGGAGTTCAGGTGTCTCGAGTTGTGTTCAAAAAGTGCATTAGTAAGATGGAAGTGGCCCTGCTGCATTTGAAGTCTGGCATATGTTGTACGTATGTGGACCATCATGGTGAAGAGGAAACTCCATATACCAATTTATGTATGTTACAATCCTAATTTATGGTCTCAAGGTCTGGGCAGTGACTAAAATGATAGGCTGATGGATTCAAGATGCTAATAGCTCTTGTTATAGCTTTCTTTCTTATATTTATTTAGTTTGTAACTTGTAACAAGAGTACACAATCCAATAACTTAGATATTCCACATTTTTACCATATATGGCATGAACAGCAAACTGGTCCCAAGCTAGCTTAACTCCCTGGTGTATTTTAAGACTCTTGTAATTGTTTTGATTAACTCTACTTGTGGCTTGAATGTTAGTTAAAACTCATTAATGTTTCTTGTTCTCAGGTCTCTCTTGAAAAAGAGATCTCAGTGAGACTCCCTAAATAAATAAAGGTAAACAAACAGAATCAGTCATCCTTTGTGACTGGATGAGGACCTTATATATCCAAAAGAAACTCAGAGAGGACCCTCTGCACTTTTGTATCAAAAAGGAGACGACTTAAATGATGTGGGCATCTGGTGTGGATGCCTCCCAAACACACTACCTGTGAAAGTACTATGCTGGAGTGTACTGCCAGTTGTTGAATGTGGCCAGATATGCACCAGAGAATGAATGGATAGAATAACTCCTATACTCCCTGCAACTAATAAACATTTCACATGTAATGATTGTCAAAATTAAATAATAGCAAATTGTGTCGAGTGAATTAGTTTTGTCTTAGTTAGTATCACTGTGATACTACCAGATTCTGTCTGTCTGAACAACACTATAAACACTAGAGGGAATCAGGAGAAGGTGGAGGTTAATATCAAGGCTTGCTTGTTATTTGGCTCTCACAAAAAGCTGTCAGCTGTGAGACAGAAAGTTGGAGAAACTGTAGTCTTTTTGTCTTGTTTGCACTTTTTCATTTATCACTCGTAAGATGAAGGACACTGAGGGCAGCTGAAGCATGTTTCATTTTTTTCATCACGCAAAGACACGGGGAGGCACAAAATAACAATGTAATGACAGTTCCACAGCAATTCATTGTAAAGGTGATGTATATATTTAGACATCAAATGTCTGTGTTAGACATGTAATTCAAATTCACCTTCATGACTTTGATAGATTGGATCACAATAATGACTAAATATCTAACAACATATACGTGACAGAAGAAAGGTATACGCTGCTATATTGAAATAAAATTTTTTAAAAAAGAGTCCCAAGTTCAAAAGTTTATGGTTCAATTTGAACTGAAATATCGAAATTCAGAGCTTTGCTTTTTTAATTTCAACTCAAGCTTTTCAGTTAATACAGTATACACAAGCCATGTTTACATAGGCATGCAGGAACGCCTTTGACTTTGCCAAGAAAGAATTATTGGATTTAGACAAGACTAGATTAAACAGTTATGGGGGCAGACCCCAACCCCCACCTGACAGATAATGTAATAAAAAGCTTCAGGCCAGCATGGCTTCTTGGTAAACAATCTTAGCCTCAGTTTCGGTTTTGTTGCTCAAAATGGCTGAGTAAGAATAGGGCCTACAGCAGACAAAGACTAAAAGAAACTGAGAAAAACTATGGTATGAGGGCAGAGACATTTCAGTTGGCTGGAGAGAAAAGACGGATCAAATTTCTCTCAGCGAGGTGAGGGAAAGCCTGTGAAACTTATGCAATGTTGTTGGGATACAGAGCCAGAAGGGGTGTAAACAACACCACTCTGAAGTGGGACAGGCCTAACAGTTGCCTGGCAACAAATATTTTGGGTAGGAAGACTGGGCAAACACGGCCCGCCTTCCAAAAGGAAACAGGGGCTGGCCTCATGAGCACAGTGCAAGTTAGTGGCTTCCCGAAAATACACTAAGAGACAGGGGGAAGCAAAACAAAGCACATCAGGGGCATTAGACAACACTGCGTCTACTTTTTTAACTTGGCTTGGCCGGAGTCTAGACAATCAAACTCTCAAGGAAAAAAAATAAAAGAGTTTAGAGAGAGGATTGCATTCTCAGTTAAACTCCATAATGTACACTACACTCTAAATATAGCCATGACTAGTACAGTGATAGGATGAGATATAAAAACTGCAACACGCTGTAACACTGTTTCATGGTTATCTGTTGGCTATGATGAAGATGTTGCAATACATAGGCTACAACTTAACTTTACAAGCGTCTGAATGTGAACTGAATCCTGGACATGAGTGCACTTGATTGACAAACTGCTACTATTCTTTGATACATTTTAAGTGTCTTGTTTGTTTTAATTAACTATATGATGAGGATTACCTAAAATCAGTATTGATAGTGGATTCAATTCAATTCAATGCAATAGAAAATCTATTGAATTAATTTAAAAGATAATTACTGCCCATCTTTTTCACAAAATATCAGCTGCTGCAGCCACTTGTCCATTAAAAAAGTGCTCATTTACTCGCGTTGTTTAACTCTAACCCGGTAGTCAGTTTGACTTTGGGTCCGCTTGTTACCTACACACACACAATACAAAAGAGTAACAACAAGATACATACATGTGTGTATAGTGCGTTGGCGTTGCTAAGCGTGTGCATATTTGCATTTTACAGGTTACGACTAGCTAGGACACGGGACAAATACGAGTTTAGCCGACGCTAACAACGTCAACTTAACTTCCGTAGTAGGTGCTTGACGTTACAACGCGAAAAACAAAAGCCGCTGACGGTTTAAACTGTGCTAAACAACGAGAACAACAAACGCTGTAAGTATCCGATTTGCTGCTGTTCCCTGCACAGAAAGAATCCGGAAGCCACTTCATGTGCTGCTTCTGTCCTGTCTGTCTGTCACTCAGAACCGGTTACCACGGAAACCGGTTGCTAGGCGGCATAACAAAAAAGACCACATTTATACGTCTTTGCGTCAGAGGCAACGGCATATCCATGGCAACAGAACGCTACACATATGCAGCAGCAGACCCGTGGATAGCACATGGCACCGGTTACTTGTTTTAGACTAATATGTGATATTTTTCAACAGTATTAAAAGAGGAAACATGTTTTCACTGTTCACTGTTAAGTCTATTTGTATATGTATCAGCAAACGTAGCTGAATCAGTAGCCTAGTTATCTTCTGGATTTCTTGCCTTTATCACCCCGTCATGTCCTGCTCTTTTATTTTTCCGTGAATGTGGGCTGTTCGCCTGCGTTATCAGCTATTCAGAACAACAATCCCCCATCATGAACAACTTACATCGATGGAGTTAGTCATCCCGGATCAGCAGCAACCGGACCGGTAACGGCAGCACGGATGGGACACAACGTCCTCCGTGGATCCTCGTCTCTGACGTTATAGCGCTGACTAATAACTTGTTATCCCCAACTCTTCCCTTTTTGCTCACGCCTTTTCTCACATCGCTGTAGCTGTTAGCTGTAGCCTTTTACACAGCAGCATGCCCGCCCCGTGACATTGTTTGACATCATTGACATTAGATTTTCATTCATGATTTGCCACCCAGTCTTCCCGCAAGCCTGCGAAGCAACCCCTCCAACCAAAGCCAACCTCCCACCTGCCACATTCCCACTGGTGTCCTCGTGTAGGCTATAATAATGATTCATTTTCTACTCGGTCGGGTGATGTTTGCAATGACAGGCGCCGACCGTCACTGCTGCCCACTGTCAGTGACTTTCACTGCTGTTTACCAACTAATGTATTTTTATTGGGTTGAATGAGGCGTTGCTGCTGTGTGACACAGAGTCTTGCCTACACTAAAACCCATAAATATATGTTCATCTAACTGAAAGATTGGGTGCAATACAGTAGCTACACAGTTTTAGGGTAGCCTATCAATGCTTTAAATTCATAGGCCTACTTGGTAGCGTGGCTGACGTCAGGTTTAGGGAGTGTTCAGACAAAGATGACAAGGAGACTCCTTGTCGAAGTCTTTCCTCCCATTAGAAATAAGCTCTCAAACTCAGAGGACTCCCGAGGGCGTGTCCTGAGAAACTTTACAGCAGGATTTCCCTTCGCATGCCTGGCGGGATTCCCTGTCTACATAGATTTCTGAGTGTTGCATAAATAAGCCATTGGAGATCTATATCTTACAGGTAGGCTATAACCTCAAGCGAGCCATGTGGCTATGTGGCATTATTCGGGCTAACTAATGCCATCATCATGTCTTTTTTTATTTTTATTTATTTTGTATTGCTTAGGCTAGGCTATAGGCTAAATAAAACGCATGTTGAAGTTCATATAGCCCAGGCCTAGTGCCGTTGATTTCAACTAGAATAAAGATAGGCCTACGCATCGACACTGCCCAAATGCAGCCTACCGCAGTTAAGGGAAAATTATAGCCGATAGCCTAATGTCTTCTTTTGACGTAGCCATGACCTAAAAAAATGTTCCAATCTAGATGGTCCTATATACAGATACTTTCCGTATTTATCACTCTAAAATTTCCTCTCAAAAATTGTCAGACAGTGAGAAATATCTCGTGCCTGTGATAGTATAAAAAAAAACATCTATTATTATCCGTCGGAGAGGTAAGCTTCTGGTCCATTTCAGTGGGAGAGGGATTCCCTCAACGTCACCAAGGATACCAAACACAACACCAAAGCACAAATATGGGCATGTACGTCAGCGGAACTCCGAGGCGGGACTTAGACGCTAGAAATGCCTTGGTTGTAGAGGCGAATGGATTCATTCATAGGACAAGTTCTGCTGCTGTGCACCGTAATACCAGCTAACGTCCTCCAGCGTACATTGAGCGGACTTTATGGATCTATAATCGCATATTTGACGAGCGGATAAAGGAGAGCGCTCCGAGGATTTTAAGATAAACGAGAGGACTTCTCAGCAGATTGAATTGGGACGCTTTCCCCGTAAACGCGGGGAACTGGATTAAGCTTCTTCATGCAACTTTTTTGGAAAGAAACCAAGAGCATCTCGCCGGGAAATAGCAAAAAGATAAGCAACGGTAAATCAATCGCCTATGTAACTTAGGCCTATGCGTGTTTGAAATTAATGTTACTTGCTTAAAACCAACGTTTAAAAGTAGGTCAGCAACATCTGTCCATCGCTGCCCGTCAGGCTGCTTAATAAGAGACGCTTAAAGACATATTTCCCTGTCGATATTACTTTCGCAAAATAACTCAGCAACTCAACTCAGGCATGAAACACTCTGCTGGACTTGTTATTGTAGAAGTTTTCTTCAATGATCAATGCATTTACGCAGAGAAAAGTAGCCTCGCTGGTGGTGGGATTAACCAACTTCTTTCAAAACCATAATCAGTGTATGCTATTGCTGGGTTGGTTAACTGCACTTGTCTATAACGTCACTCATTCTCTCCTTACATTACCTCCTCTTTAGTAATCGTCTTGTGTGCCGCTGACTTGCAATTGTAGGTGACATCGCGCTCTCTCTGGTAACTGCAGGTGTCGCGTTCTCTCTCGGTCGCTCCGGGGAGATGTACCAAGGGTTCCCCGGCGACCCAGACAGCGGATCCCCTGGAAGCTCCTCTCCATCTATAGAGTCCCAGTACCTTTCTTCCGTGGACTCCTTCGGAAGCCCGCCGACCACAAGTGCTCCGCAGGTAGGCTACGTTAGAACCTAAACAAAATAATGCATGTAGCCTATAGCTTATTCTTATTAAAAAAAAAAATGTTACAGCTGTTTTTTGTTTAATTATTCATAAATACAACAGGTCTGACTTACATGCAAATGGGCATGTGCTTCTGCTAACATGTTTCCAGATAAATAAAATAAACTCTGCATGTTGTCAAATTTACGATACATGACAACATAGACATTTTTGTAATGACATGTGGGTATACGTGTTTCTTTTTTATATTCATTTATTCTAACACTACCCTATACGTTTTGTTTTTGTGGTAGTTTAGCAACATATGTGTTTTGTAGGCTATGACACTATATGACCATAACCAACAGGCAAATCCGCGTATAGTCTGAAATGTGCTATTATAGGTAGACTACAATATAATAGGAGGCATAATCCTATAGCCTATAATATGCACGTAAGTAGCCTAGCTATAATTATATAAAAGAAAATAGCAGGCATATACAATGCATTGAAATTGTAGTCTTTACATTTTACATATGACACTTATAGACTTGTAACTGTTTAGGCTATTTTTTTATAGGATAAAAGGCTCGTGATAATGGAGCGGCGCGTGTAGGAAGCCATTACGTTTTTACTACTGTGTTCAGATATAAATAGTCTCGCTAAGTATATCACCGATTCAATATAAATGTCCCTCTATATCTGTTGCTAGTAGCGCCGGTAGCAGCCCTCAGGCTTTGACAACGTGCTCAGTTTACAGCACGCCGCAGAACGGATGACAGAGCTCTGGAACTCTCCTACGAAAGCGCCGAAGCCCCGCCCTTCTCTCTTTTCTCCTTCCACGCGCTCCTCTCACAGGCCTCGCCGTGACGTAAATGCTTGGTCTATTTTGGAGTGCTACGTCGCGTTGCCAAGGGGATCACCGGGGGTGTGACGGGGGAGGAGGAAGAAGGAGGGGGAGACGCTCTTTGAGAGAAACGATTGGTCGATGCGGCCGCTTTCAGAGCCGCCTTTACCAATGCCTTATCACGCTTTTATGAATAGTAATGAAAGTCGATGTCCTCCTCAGGTCTGAAATGAAACAAAAAAGACAAGCGACATATTTGAGATCTCTCTGTGTATTCATATAGGCCTGCATAGAAAAAGGTGTGATTCAAAACCAATAATTTAAGATTTACACTTAGCTTATAGCTTACTGCATTCTTTCCTTTGCTATTAGGAAACTTCTAATTGTAATGTTGCCGATATTTTCTTCTTCTTAGATGGTTAGATATGCATTTTTCCACACTTTTTGAAGTCATATTCTATATCTACTTGTTCCATTATAGGCCTAATACAATGCAGTTTGTATAGGCTATACATATCATTATGTGCATCACATTTAAATTTCTAAGGTTATTGTTCATAGTTTTTAAAAACAAATTAACAAAGGCCAATTCGTTGTCGTGATATGTAGCATCTTATTACTAGAATTTGAACTATTAAGGCAAGGCAAGATACAGTGCATTTTTAATAATTGATTGCTTGATTGCTTGATTGATTGATGGCAGCACTTGGTTGTAGAGGTTTAGCCTGTAATGTCAGATGGCTACAATAGGTTTTATTAAATAGGCTATGACAAACACTTTGAGAAAGTAGCTGATACAAGCTTGTTCCAGCCTGTATTTCTGCCTCTGTTTGTCTAAATGTGTTTACTGACCTGGCTTTACATGGTGTGTAAAACTCTATTTGTTCATGTCTCCTGCTCAGGAGTGTGTGTCAGCGGGAGCGGGCTTGAGCATTGTGGGCAGCGGGCCAGGGCCCAGTGTAGGAGGGGAGATGCCTGGTTCATTCGTGCCCACCGTCACCGCCATCACCTCCAGTCAGGATCTGCAGTGGATGGTACAGCCGACCCTCGTCTCCTCCCAGGCCTCTGGACTAAGTGGGTCCACTGGGCCCGCAACCATGACCCAGCCAGTGTTACTGGCTGACCCATATGACATGCCAGGCCCCAGTTATTCCTCTGGGTCTACATTTACCCCTCCAAGTTCGGACACTCCGGGCCCATCTGTGGGCACCATCCGCCAGTCCAGAACCCGCAGTCGCCGTACACGAGAGGAGTCTGTGAGTGAGGATGGAGATGTTGGTGTGTTAGTAAGTGTGTGTGCTTGAACCGTTTGTTTGTTGACATGTTACAATTGCAGTGTATGTTGTTTACATGGGCTCCAAAAAAATCAGATCCAACTACTGTGTACTGTGCTGGCACAAATACTTTCAGGAACATGGGTAAAAAACAAAAAAGGGCACCTTATGGTTTTTCCATCCCAATTGGGGGTCAAAGCACAAAGGGCGTTCTATGCTGTACAGATTGTAAAAGAACCCTTGAGGCAAATTTGTGATATTGGGCTATAAATAAAATTGACTTGACGTGACACCTTCCTGTCTGGAAGGCCCTTTCATATACACAAACCTACTGAACAGGGAAATAGGGGCAGAGGAGGTCAGGTATATGTCTGGGGACTGTGTGGGAGGAGGATAAATGATAACGCCAAAGTGTGAGGAACATTTTAAAATTCTTCTCAATAAAAAAGCCAATTTGCTCTAAAGATAACCATAGCTGGTGTGGTCACTTTGACCGCCTATATAGTCCGCCCACCACTTGGACAACATGACCACATTTTCAAGATCAAAGACAAAACTTTTAATCCTAAACTTTTTAATTTTTTTTTTCCTCTTCATCCTAGCTAACACCTGAGGAGGAGGAGAAAAGGCGTGTTCGGCGAGAGAGAAACAAGTTGGCTGCCGCCAAATGTAGAAACCGCAGACGGGAACTCACAGACAGACTGCAGTCGGTGAGCTCGGCCTTGTTATATCTGCCAGAATGAGTAATGATCATAATTACATTCTTTGTTACCTCCCACAGCATTGAGGAGTGAATAAATGTGTACACGGGTGTATAAGATTATGGTTTATTGTAATGGGGTGTTTAGCTGGGGTGAAGACAATTATAGTCCTTAAAACAGACTACAGTACCTATGGTGTTTATGGCCTAATTAATGGGCTCTTACATAAACCACCTTAATCAACTGCACGTGAGAAAGGTATTTCTGCTGGGATGGATACATCCACTTCCACAAACTAAAGTAGAGGCTTCTTGTAGCTAACACTCCTATTCTCTCTCTTTCTGCTGCACATCTTCTCCCCTCCTCTACCCATTTCACCAACCTTTGTCTTGTCCCCCTGTCTCTCTGCCCCCGTTTCTTTCATTCTCTGTACCTGCCTACAGGAGACGGATGTACTGGAGGAGAAGAAGGCAGAGCTGGAGGCTGAGATCTCTGAGCTGCAGAAGGAGAAGGAGCGTCTGGAGTTCGTCCTGGTGGCCCACCAGCCGAACTGTAAGGTGCCATATCAGGACCAATCGCAGCACAGCTCAGCGCAGCTCCCTCCAATCCAGCCCCAGCTCCCTCCCCAGTCCTTAGAACCTCCTGTCTCCATTTTGGGCTTACCTGTGAAGGAAGACTGTTTCTACCTGCCTCCTGCCTACACAGCCCATCCGGCCTCTACACAGTCCCAGCCTTCGGTTCAGCAGCAAGTCCAGCAGCAGCCTCAGCCAGGGTCAATGCAGGAGGTAGAGTTTATTAGTTCTTTCTATGGCTCAAGTGAGCCGGCATCAGGCGGGCCGTGCCTCATGGCCTGCGACAGTGGTGGTGGTGGTGGTAACCATGACGATGCGGCCATTGGCAGCTACAACACCTCATACACATCTTCATTTGTGTTCACCTACCCAGAGGGAGCCTGCGGGGTCAGTGCCAACCAGCGGAACAGCAGTAGCGAGCAGTCTTCTGATTCCCTGAACTCGCCTTCGCTACTGGCGCTCTGACTAACCGACAGACAGGCGCAAACACATATAAACAAGCACATACATAATGCTTGCTGGAGGTAGAGGCTGAGGCATGTAGAGTACCTATTAGTCTCACAGATTGAGGAAAAACAACCAATCATTTGTTCCTGTTTGGGTTAAAGTTTACACATTCACGCATTCCAATCAAGAGCCATACAAATAGTTGCACACAAATTATATTAGATCTAATTAGATTTAACAACAATATTTATCATTTGTTGTTTTGTCTTTACGGAATACCTGCAACTGGATAAGATAAGTGATTAAAAACTGAGTCACAAAATCATGTCCAAGTTGCAAATCTTAACTGCTCTGAATTGACAGATTTATTCACAATAAATATTCTCAATCTTCAACCTGTACAGTACATTGAGTAAGATACCACAAGCTCACTTTACACTCCAATAAGCACCAGAGCCCCCACCTTGTTCCCTCTGTCGGTTGAGTTTTACAGTGCTCTTGCTCTCATCCTTTTCCATCCTTTTCTCCCTTCTTCCTCTCGCTGAATGTATTGTGCATATCTGAAATAGGGACGAAGGACACTTTGTTCAGAGTCTTTTCTTGAGGGAAACAGACTGATTTCTAGCTCATCTCTAACCCTTTATCTGCTCGACTTCCCTCTGCTTCTTCATTTGCTGCTTGGACTTTGCAAGTTGGGGATCTGAATATCCCAGCCTTCACTAAATCTTGTGCTTTCTTCTCTGTTTAAAAAATAAAATCTCTTTTGCCGTCTGCCTACCTGCCATGAGACCCATCTCTGCCCATCTGTTTCTCTCCTGTCTCTATGTTTTTCACTCTCTCTGAAGTCTTCAACCCCAGAGAGCCCGAAGACCCCCTCCAGCCCTTGGGACCTTGAGTGAATGACGGCCCAACTAGCACGCCCTTTTGCACCCTCTCATACAAGGACATGGACGCAACCCCCATCCCCTGCCCCCTTTGGAACACATTGCTCAAAGCAGATCCTTACAGTGAACAGCAGCTAAATATACGTACTTTCACACACGCACATAGATGCATAATTGGTGAACGCAAAATGCAAGACTTTCGCTGAGCCATTTTTTTCGATCTTCACACAATGAAGATTAGACACGTCTTAGGTTGTGAGGCTGCTTAAAAGTGCGGATGGAGACAGGTTCGACAGGAAGGGAGGAAGGAAGTGCAACCAAGCTGGACATACTCAAATAAAGAGGTGATGGACATGGAGGATGACTCTTGTCCTAACCATCCATTTTTAGAACCAAATGTTGAAAACGCAGAATGAGCCAAATGTTAAAAGCAAAGCAAAGAAAGAAAGAAAAAAAAACTGATCTCGCCAACTGTGTGGAAGGGGGGGGCCTCAGTAAAAACACCCCCATACCACAGAGCCTGTGGGCCTACATGCAAATGTTCACACCATCGCTTTCAAGTCCCTGAACTGAAGATAGACGTTTTGTTGCAGTGCACCAGCTCTGTGTAATCAACCAGATGTGAACTGATGCCTCTCTTTAGAGGTGTTTTTTGTAGTGAATCAGACAACCTCTAAACATTTGGGCTCAGCGGTCTCTGTACCTCCCCTGTTCTCTCAGCGGAGATGAGGTGGGGGTGCGTTTATTGTGAGTGCATCTACTCTGAGGCACCTGGCCCGTTTATTTCTTTCTTTATTGAGGTTGAAGTGGGGAGTGAGCACAAATACAGACCTAGAAACAAAAGGGGAGAACATGTGTGCTGATGTCGTGGAGTCAGCGTCCTTTCTTTGCCTGTGAATTTTAACAATTTATTTTTCCTGTATGTTTGAGTGAGAATTGTTATATATTTGAATGTTTGTTTGTGTGTTTGACTGTTTTGCATTGACCCCTGCTTTCCCTTGTACTGTTGCTGTTTTTTTGTTTTTTGTTTTTTGTTTTTAATCTGGTGATTTTCTCATAACTGTTACTATTATTATTGCATTGTATCTATTGTTTCATTATTTTATTGTATTTTCAGTTGGCAACTTTGGAGGCATTGTGTGCATTACAACAACAACAAATCTAATTATAAATCTATTATGCATATACATATATACTGGTAACATGTATATATAAGTGTATGTACCATGACTGTAAAGTATGAATGTCTGCAGATCCAAATGGGATATTTTTGTCAATGAAGAACAAGATAAAAATGTTACTGAGATTTAGTTTTAAAATGAATATTTTTCTAAAGGAACAAAAAAAGCTATGAGAAATTTAAAGTACTGCCCTGTCCCACAACATGAAGCACGATGTCACTGCATCTATCAATGGGTGTTTATGTTTTATAAACAATTTAAAGCACTAGCCAAGTTACATTAAATGTATGTTTATAGTTATGATGTTACAAGGTTGTGGTAATGCCTTTGTTTTTTCTCTGTGAGGTCTGTCCCAAAGCTACTGACACCTTAATGCCACTTGATCCTTAGCAGACGCGAAAGGTAGAAAAACAAAACAAGTGCGATTGAATGTAATTACACATATTAAAAGTGTTCAGACTACAACATATAATGACTAAACTCCTTCATTTAAGGACAAAGTATTTCTTATGCATTCCTGTCCAGTATAAACATATCACTTAATATCATTATTATTATCAGTTATTTCCTAACTGAAACCTGTGTTTGAAGGATAACCGCAGTTTTAGCCTTGATATGAACATTATCATGTTAACCCATTCTCATACTTAAACAAATCTGTTGTCTAATTGAGATGCTCATTTCTTGTGATTGTATTTGCTGGATAAGAAGCTTTATTTTCAATAAATAAACATGTTTATTCAAAAACAATGGCTAGATTAATGGTATAAATGTGTGTTCAAATGTGGCTCTTGGTGGTCAGAAAATGGGCAGACCGTATTTTTTAAATGTTGAATAACGACTGTGTTTGTACAGTATGTTGAAGATGCCTTTTGATTTCTCTCTAAATGCAAATGTGATGAGAATATGTTCTTGTGTCAGAATAAGTATAAAACATATTCAATAGTTCTCATGTATATAGGTTTTTGTGGTGCTACTTACACTGTAATGGTGAGGCAGTTTCACATTGTATGGTGGAAGGTTACACATTGCTGTCGCTGAGGCTCCAGACAAATGAACGCACTGCTTTTCTCACTGGGACGTTTAATTCAGAATGGAAGCCAATAACACAATGAATTCCCAGCAGCTGAAGCTCTGAGAGTCGAGTAGTCACTCTGTAATTTCATTATGGTTTAATATCAATTGCCTGCTACATCTTTAAGCGTGATAAATAGATCTCAGAGGGCCCTTGTACTGTACCTGCACTCCACACTTACACCCCAGATCACAAAACAACATATTGTAACTCGTTCTTTCATCTACTTTCTTTGCCTTGGATTTCATTGAATTTGCTTTAAATCATGTTTTCTCTGTAAGGTTACAATTACAATCACAAATTGGTTGCTGGTGAATTGGAAAAGGGGACATAGAAGGAAAAGGAGAAGTATTTAGCTAGCATTTCTAAGAGAGAGAAACTGCCTGCACTTAATTGTACTGTATATGGCTACATTAGCATTAACGGAACAAGAGCTTTCCTATTTTTCTATAATGGGGTGAATGTTGCTATGTATTTCTATTTTTCCACAAGTCCCATATACGCTCTAATTTCATATTTTCCCTGGTATGAAATGCAATACTTATTGTCTTCTTGGATAAACATAATGTAGCAAATCATGCGATGCTCAAACTGACTGCTACTATATGTCAAGTGTGATGATATATTGCTTCAATTATCAACTGTTTTTACAATATTAAAAGTTATCATCAATACTTACTGTAACATTTGGGTTTGAGACAATCTTCATGAAGATGTGTGTTACAATTTATCTAAAAAAGTTATGTTTTTTTCATTTATTAATGGTGTGCAGAGACACTAGCAAGGTTCATCCATTTCAAAAAGCCAATGCTTCTTTTCTAATCCATTCCTTTTATCAAAGTTTCATCATTTTTTTCTAACTATTTACTCTGTATTTCTTTTTCTGGGAGAAAATGTTGCAATTATGTCAAATTTGGAAACAGAGGGCATGTGATTTGATACATTTTGAGGTTACAGCAGCAAAAGCCCCAAATGCATTTTGTTCTAGATGTAACATTGTCAGACTTATGTCAGGCATGTGTATTATTTACATAACTATAGCTCATGAAGTTGCTCTGATATCAAAATTGTCCCTATTTTATCATTCCATATTATTAACATAACTTACTAGTTTTCTGCACATACCTATAAAGTACTGTTTCCTAATTTTTATAACTTTACTTTCATTTGCTTTTAATCTTGAAAAGGACCAAAGTGTATGACAAATTTGCCATGTCGCTTTTTGTAGTCACTGCTCTCTGATCCTCTACGCATATTTCAGCTTCTGGCCCTTTTGCTGTCTTATAAAAGTTGACATTATAAAGGTTTTTTCTCTATTTCTAGACTGCAAAAGCTGGGTGAGCTGTCTCCTTTAATGATGGTTTGACCAAATGCCATTCATTTCCAAATTGTGAAGAAATTACATAAATAAACACCATATTATAAGGTCCATGTCTCTCACTTTTAAATGCTTTACCCTCATTGCATTCTTTGACCTATGAACAAAAGTTTTTTTTCTCTCTTTTAATGTTGGTTACCACCTGGGTTACTAACCCAGGTAAGTGATCATGTGTTTGTATGTTTGGACTCCAACTAATGATTACTTTCATTATCTTTTAATTTGCTGGTTATTTTCTTGATTCTTTGTTTTGTCCGTAAATGTCCATAATGTCAGAAAATACTGAAAATGCCATCTTCCACCGCTTACCAAATGAATGTTGTACTGTATCTGCTAGATGTACAGTGGTGAAAGAAGTACTGAGATACTTAACTTGAGTAAAAGTAGAAATACCATAGTCTAAAAATACTCCATTGGCCTACAAGGAAAAACCTTGAATTCAAAGTGTCACTTCAGTAAAAGTATAGAAGTATTAGCAACAAAATGTACTCATTATGTAGAAGGGCTCCTTTCACAGATTATATAATATTAGATCATTCTGTTTTCATCACTAATGAATACACATAAGAGAATTTTAATGTTGTAGTTGGTCAATGTGGGGCCACTTTTACATAGGCTACTTTGTATTAATAATAATTCATAATTTATACTTTTTATTGATCCCCAGTGGGGAAACTGTTAGAACACACTACACACAGGCCTGACATACACACACATGCCTACTAATGGGAATCAGAATCAGAATCAGAAATACTTTAATAATTTATTTTAAATTATAAATAATAAAAAAAATATTTTTGTTACAACTCCAGATATATAAACAACATATACAAACAACATATATTATCCAGAATTAACATATATATTAAAAATAAATATACAGTAATGATACATAAAAAAATAAAAGATCAAATGTACAGTGTTAATGTGCAAAAAGAGCAATAAAAGAGTGAAATGATTGTCAATGTTTGAGAGATTACAGAGAAGTTACAGAGAGGTATTATAGTAGTATACTGCAACTATAACCAGTTTCCCTATCGGGATTAATAAAGTTTTTTCAATTCAATTCAATCATATAGGTTTTTTTACGTTAGAAGTTGCCTACCAGTAATTTCCAAAGAAATTAAGGTGATCGTGAGTGTGTTCTTATCTCGTGCTGATGTGTGAGTTTGCGGTCTCTGTTGCACTCTAGCGTCCATAAAGAAAACCTTGCGTGTTTGGGCGGAAGTTACGTCACGGGAGTGGAGCGAGCTTTCCGGATGTAGCCGACGTCCCACACATTTATTGTAAACATGGCGTCCGTGACAACAGGTGAGAGCATAAAGGCCCGGCAAGCCAACGGTACCTCTTGTACCTCAATATTTAAAAATATTTCGGTATTTCACACTAGACATGGCTGCCGCCAATACTGTCTAAAGTTTTTACAGCCGGTTGTGTTCGCAGTGGATGTCGCATATGGCCGCAGGCGCCTTTTGATTCATTACTAGTAGTTACCGCTAAAACAATGCTAAAGCCGAATGCTAACACACACGGTTCCAAGAGCGGCATTGTTCCGAGTGAATTTTAATTTATTATAACACGTCGAGGGAGAATTGTGAGCTGGATTCTTGGCTAGCTTAATCTTGTGGTTTACGTTAACGTTAGCTAGATCGTCCTCTTATGTAACATGAACTAACCAGCACTGATGTGTTTCACACCCGATTACAGTGTTCCCTAAATATATCTTTATAATGTTGCACTCATTCTATTTCTATAGTTGCAATTCATTTTAATAGAAAATGTTTGTTTAGGGTCCTGTTTTGTTCAGGCGCCTGAGCGCTAAATGTTTAACGTTAGCCACCGTGTGAGTTTCGTCTCTGTGTAGCTATGAGTTTATCAGTCAAAGCATGTGTTGGACAGAGCCATTGTTCTGGCAGCTGTCGTGCACCCTTCACCCTGTAGCTATCTGTTACTCCAACCCCAAGACGCTTCATAATTGGTGTTATAAATATCTTCCAGCTGGCCATGGTCAGCATGTGTTAGAGACCTCAGCATGCTGCTGTCTGCTGAGGTTTACATCACCCACTGTAGTCTGTAGCGTTAGCATCAGAACGATGAGGAGTCAATCATCAGAAAATGAATCAACAATTTTGATCATCGCTCAGTTGGTTATGTCACGGATAACACAGAAATATTGGTTTCAGCTTCTTACGTGTGTAGATTGTCTGATTTTCACTGTTTTATATTATTACGAATTAAATACTCTGGGGTTTTGGACTGTTGGTCAGACGAAATAAGTACTTTGAAGATGTCAACTTTGGTTTTAGGATTTGATTTAACATTTTCTGACACTATATGATACGTGTTGAATTGATTAGTCTAAAAACAAAAAGTACTCTTTAGTTACAGCCCTCTTCATAAGAGTTTTATATTTAGTGAACTTAATTGTAAACATGTCAGTGTTGGAATGTTCTTCAAATCCTTTCTTTTGTATGATTGCTAACGGTCTTTTTTTTTTTTTCCTTAAGCCACCTCAGAGTGGATTCAGTTTTTTAAGGATGCTGGGATCCCAGCCGGCCTCGCAGTCACTTATGCAGTCTCCTTCGTGGACAACAGGTAATCTAATGTCCCT
Source organism: Perca flavescens (assembly GCF_004354835.1). Lineage (NCBI taxonomy): Eukaryota > Metazoa > Chordata > Actinopteri > Perciformes > Percidae > Perca > Perca flavescens. The sequence continues at coordinate 15,246,810 of NC_041333.1, forward strand.
TTTTCATAGGCTTTGTATAGCACACTTTAGCCACACTGTGTTGTGCCAGGATCATGTGAATTTCCATTATACCCTCACATCATACCACAACCCGGTAGTCCACACAGCAATCCGGGATGGGAGAAAAACGTGCTCTGGTTTAATGGCGTTTCTTTAGACCGATCACAATCGTCTTGGGCAGTGCTAAGTGCCGAGTGGAGGCCCGGTGCCGCTGCAAAATAGCTTCGGGAAGGAACTTGCGTTGGTGGAACATGTGCTTGTTCAAAGGTTGTTTTAGGAGCTGAACTGAGGAGCAGTTAACCATAGTCCTCATAAATCGAGCAGAGTTTAAAATGACAACACAAAGAAAGCAGATGGTAACAGGATATTCGAATAGAATGACAACCGGCGGAATTTCCGGCAGAAGGAGAGCAATCCCTGAAGTGGAACGTGGTGGATGTAGACTACCGTAATCATGATCTACACCTGAAAGTAAAAACCTGACACCAGAAACCTAAAGGATGAGTTAAGTTTAATAATAGCTTGAATTTTTATAGCGCCTTTTGGGGGTGATAAGATGCAGAAACCAAATAGGCAGCATAGTGGTGTCTAAGAACCCACAAACTAAAGTACATTCATCAGTCATGGCCAAAATCACAGGGGATGAATGGTTCAGGGGAAATTATATATATAAAAAAAAAAAAAATGTCTTTATTAAAGCTCTTTCTCTATTTTCCATGAATTTAGCTGTTCCCTTATATTTTGGTTTCTTCAGTTGAGACTTAAGAAGAGGAAAAGTTTTGATTCATTCATTTAGGGTTCTAACCGACTTTTTACAAACAAAACAAATTTGTAAACATGAAGACACAAGTCTTGCATCCATATCACATAATCCTGTGGTGGCTTGTGAGAATGGTGCCAATCAAACAACCGCATGGACCAAACAACCACGTTGCCACTGCTTCCAAGTAAGCTTGGTTTGTTTTGTTTGTGGTGAGAATACAAAGCATACAGCTTTCTTTGATTTTTGGGACATTTTATGAATTAAATGTAATTATAACGGCTGTCGTAGAATTAAAACGGTGCAGTGAATAATGTAGCTGTTAGTCCATGGGCCAGGTGAACCAAGAGTTTACAACTCACTGTCTGTGTGAACTAATGGGCAACAATGCACATTGTTTTACTTTGATCCTTACTATGGGAACAGACGTACAGTGGCTTGCATAAATTAAAATAGCCCCACATCCTCACATACCCTTCACCATACCTAGAGATTGCCATGGTTTTATTTCAGTTAGCCTAATAGCTGGTTTGATTTGCATTGAGATATGATCTTATGGAAAGTACCCCATGCCAATCGTGAGATACGGTGAAGGGTATGTGATGGTGTGAGGCTATTTTTATTCCAAAAGCCAAGGGAACTTTATCAGGATGCAAAGTATCCTGGATCCATGAAATAACTGGCCTTTAAAAGTAAAAAAAAAATGCCTGCCTCTATGGGAATTTAACATAGGGGTGTGTATACCTATGCCCCATGTATTTCAAGTAAGAAAATTTATTTATTTACGATACATTATTCATTCACAAAGGAAATTGGTGTCCTTAAAGGTTGGATTTTTCAAAAAAAAAATTAATTGAGTCATTAAGCTCAATTTCCAAAAGGTGTTTTTTTATTCCTCTTTTTAGTCAACTTTAGCATGGGTGTGTAAACTTATGCAAGCCACTGTACACATTATTTTGATTATTCATGTCACTGCAGAATTCACAAGAACATGCTGATGGACCTCAGTAAAGACATCATGATGGACCTCGGCATTACAGTTATTGGCGACATCATTGCCATTCTTAAACATGCCAAGCAGGTCTACAGGCAGGTGAGATCCGATTTAACTGTATCATGTTCTGAAGTCTTGAAATGTTGAAAATGGATAGTGCATTGTCATCGGTGCAGGCATGTACAGACAAAACCCACTGGGATATCTCCACTATTGTTGTGAATGCAGTCATGGAGAATGGATGTCTTTCAAAGCTACTGCAGTAGACTGTGCGTTTACATAACCTCTGTAACGTGTATCCCCTCTTCAGGACATGTGCAAAATGGCCACTGAAGCCATCTCCTCAGGACAGACCAGTGTTAAAGCTGAGCTCAGAAGAACTGCCAATACTCGTGAGTACCTACATTTTAAGTTTCTACATCAACCATCATTAAAACAGATTTTCATTGCCATAAATTATAGGGATTTATTTTAAAATATAAGTTTAGGGTCACAACAGAATGAGTGACGAATTATGCATTTTCTTTCATTTAAACTTTTTTGGAAAACCTCTTTTTATTTCTACTCATTTCACCCACCGTACTACATTGCTTAATTGCAAGTCTACCTTTCAAGTCTACCTCCAGTGATCAGCATCTCACCGCAACCCTTGGTGTGCATTACTTTTCTATATTATAAGTCACATAACAACCACTTTGTTCTGATATTGTTGAGAAAATAACTATAATGTAGCACCACAGGTTGGCATGTCCATCTGTCCCTTTTAGAGAAGTTCAGCATGTATTTAGATACATGATTCTTTGATAAATAAATTAAAATAAATTTGCAACTATACAAAACCCTGCAATTCACAGCTTTTGCCATTTTGACTAGGCTCAGCTTCTGTACAATTTTATACTATTCATTAGATGTGGCTGGCAGTAGCTAAATACATATAATAAAACAAATCTACTGCCATTCAAGCTGTTGTAAACAATGGTATTGATACATAGAATTATCCGATGGCAAGTTGGACTTGCATCTGCAAAGTAATTGGTGTTGTAGTCAATTAACCATAGTGTGTTGAATATTAAACCAACTGGTATACAGTATTTGTAGCAAATGCAACGTAATTTAATAAAAATGTTGTAAAAATGTAATATATCTTACATGTAGCGTGAATTGCATTGTTGTTTATGTGCACTCAACGTTCACTAGTGTTAACCAGCACAATGTAAAATTGATTTGGATTGGCCGCGAGTATGTATGACCTAATTTCTCAATAGCAGTTTATTTTTGAAGGATAGCCTACAAGGGGCTAAACTGTACAAAACATTTTTGACTAGCTGTAAGTGTCATTGTTATGTCAGGTAATAGGGCATATTTAAGGGTATTTGTTTCCGTTAGGAGAGAGTAAAGTAAGTCAATTAGCCTAATCTAATCTTACCAGAACAAACTGCAACACTTAGTTTGTTGGCCGTGAAGTACCAGGTTTTACAAGACCTACTTTTTTCACAGTTTTCACAACATTTTCTTTTAATTTTGGTGTGTCTAGAACTGTGAAGCCCAGCTGTCCTCTGATCTTGTCTTGGTAACAGAAGACAAAGAGCTCCTATAGGAAACAAGCTAATCCACAACTACTTAAAAATGTCTCTGCTTTTTCCTCAGCTGCCACTCGTATGATTGCCAATGCTTTGAGCAATGACTCCCCGCCGGCCACTCCAGCCCGTCGACCTGACAACCGCCTCTCGGTCACAGTGTCCAACATGCAAGCAAACAAGAGTGGCAAAGCAGGTAGATATCGTGGAAAAGTTCCTTTTACCCCATAAATACCTAATTTCCTTTCCCTCTGGAGCAGTGTGTCCTGTCTTTATTTTTACCTCTGTTTAATCCTCGTGTACCCACCACTTTGTTTGTCAGTCGTAAGTCAGCCAGCTGACGAGGGAAACGGTTTGCCAGCAGTGAAGCGCCGCCGTGTGACAGCTGAGATGGAAGGCAAGTACATCATCAACATGCCCAAAGGCTCCACGTCTCGTACACGCCGCATCCTGGCCCAGCAGGCCAAGAAAGGTAGGCCTGACCCAGTGGTCTCGCCGACAACTCGCTGATGCTCCCCACAGCTAATCAATACTAATGGTTTTCGTGAACGACTTCTTCATACTAAAATTCATTTGTCATAATTTAATCCCTTGTCTTTACTCATACTAACCACTGCACCAACAACTATTCCCTCTGCCAAACTGCTTGTTCTCTCCTTTGTCTCACATCACCTACATTTAACTCATTCATAAAATCTTTGACTATGGTCTTTTTTTCCCCATGACATGAATTCTCCGATGGGTTCTATCTCTGAAAAGAGCTGCAACGCTGTAAACTGCTCATATTTATTTCATGAAATAAATATGAATACATTTATAGATAAAGATCTATCTAACAAATGATACAGGGTACGTTTTCATGATATTACCACATTTACCGGTCAAATGTTGCCACGCAATGCAACTTGCTCAATTTAGGCTGCTACTTTAGCTTGTGGAAATTAATAATTCTTTTGACTTAAATCTTGTGAGCTAGTACACCACAAGAGCTCATTTCTAATAGTTATAACTTTTTTTCTACTCCTTGAAAAGGTTTGAATCGCACCTCTGTGTTTGCAAGACTTGGGGCTGAATCAAAGGCAGACACAACAACCAGCAATAACAAGGTGAGGCCTGTCAGTATATCGTAATGGCTCCCTTTGTATTGGATGAAGGTGTGAAGATAAGTTCTGTGCTCATAATGCTCGTGTTTGGCAGCCCACCGGTGTGTTCAGTCGTCTTGGCAGAGGGGATGAGGAGCAAGACGGGCCGAGGCCAGGCAAAACGGCTGGAAACATGGATGTAGATGACGAGGAGGACAGTGATGGAGAAGGCTCCGTCCTCCAGTATGCTGGCGTCCTCAAGAGAAGCCTTCCCTCCCAGAAGAAAGAGCCAGCCACGAAACCAGCCCCGACCACCCTGCGACGCCTGGGAGGCAAATTCAAACTACCTCCTTCTGACACTCCCACCTCCTCTTCTTCCTCCCCTAATGGCATCCCCCCTGCCAAGGTTAGTGTGCTTCAGAGACTGGGGAGGCTGCCTGCCACGCACCTGAGTGCCGCTGTGTCGCCAACACCTGCTGACACACAGGACAACAGGGTGACCAGCACCAGGCCCAAAGCCCAGGAGGGGCCGACCATAGCAAGCTCCAAGGTCAGCAGCAGCACTGGGACCGGAGGAGGGGGGGGAGGAGAGTCTCTGGGTGCCCAGATGGACGTTAGGGCTATCAGTGTTTTTAAGAGACTGGGCAGTAAGAGAACCTAACACATCTCTCAAAAAAGTATTCAGACTCTTTCTATACTTCCTTTATAGAATTTGTATCACTCCCCTTTCTGCATTTATCCTGGCAACATGTAGGACAGCAAGTTTGGGTGTTTCTTTTGTTCAGCATGAGTCTATTGATGGTTAAATGCTGCTTTGTGGCTTTAGGGTTATTTTCAAATAAAAACCGATGATTTTTGTTTACACGTTAGTCATGTTGCCATTGGAAAACCACCTTTTGTTTAGTGTCCGAAGATTTTTAATTTGAGGACTCAAACTTCTCTGTGTATTATGTTGCTCAACCAGATAGCTAACGATATTAATTATACCTGCCATTTCAACCAAGCTGCCATAATGGTGGTTTTCATTTTACCCCATAACTCCACATATAAGGATGCTGCTGCCTAAACTTCCCTATTTTGAGAGTCCTCCTGAGTAGATGAAAGTTGTTCTCCAAGGTGAATTATGTGGTCATTTTGTTGATGTTTGCCTGAAAGTGAATTATTTCTGATGTAAAAGATACAGATAGAACTTTCTTTTTCACATCTCAGGCAAGTTAGGTTTATTCTTCAAGTTAACACACAGGACAGCAGTCGGACGTAAGACTAGCCGTGAAGTGATGATTTAATTTTCTTGTTACCTTTACCACCTCAGTACCTCCTCTTTCATGTTTGGAAAGTATAAATATTGTTGATGAAAGGCTTCTTAACTTAAGGTAAATTCACATGGTTACACAGAGCAAGCTTCTGAACTACGACGGCGTATTAGGGCCATTGTAGGAAGAAGAAAAAATATTACCGATATCTGTTCCCTCTGCATCTCTAACTGGAGAATTCAAATGGGTACAACAGGACAAAATACGACTGATCACCACTGCCGGCATAATAAGTAGCAAGCAGCGGCCAACTGTGGTGTGATGTGGTTGATCCAACCTTGCAAAGTGAAGCAATGTGGTACCTTGACAAAGAGTTATTTTGTCACAAATGTATTGTCAGAGAATATCCAAGATTTTTTCTCGTAAATGTACCACTTTAATTTCTGAAATTTTGAGTTTTTCCTCTGAATATTATTACCCCCCTTCCGCCGGCTCTGTAATATATATTACATTATAATGTATATTTTTCCCTACAATGGCCCTAATACGTCGTCATACTGAACACTTGAAAAAAAGCACCGCACCTCCTCCTGTTCTTCTTCTGCGCTTTATGAAGTAGAAGTTCACACCTCTGAACTAAAGATGCCCATGACTTTCTACCATAGGACTGAACGATTTATATAACCACCTACTTAAAGACCGGGTCAGTAGAATATTGTTTATTTTAAAATGCAATGTATAGATTTGTTAGACTTGGTTGCAAACAGCACAGGACCAGTTCTGCTGCATATTTTTCTATGTGGACATTGTTGTATCATGTATCCATGTAAAGAAACTCAGAGATGCCATCAGGCCTGGTGTCGGGGCCACTGTAGTTCTCAGTAGGTAGTTCACCTTTACCCAGTATGGGCCATTAACACCTGTGTACTATTTTGGTCTTTCTTCACACCAGAATGTTGTTACACTGTAAATATTTGAATTGTTTAAAATCACTTTACGCAATTTTTATTGTTTTAAAGAACAAAGATGAGCAAAACACAAGCCGTGATTTTTAAAAAAGATATTGAGGGGAAAAAAGTTCTTAAATTAAAGTGTGCTTGGAAAACAATTAAAAGAGAAAAAGGGTCCAAACATCTTTACTCTTTTGTTTCTTTCTTTAAAGGAGATGTTTACTATGCATGTCATTGTCACATTCTGTACTTTTCAACACTAAACTGTCAACATGGCAGCTAAGTCAATATTAATATTCCCCTGAAAACATTTAGCTGATCGTTTATCAATAAACCCGTTAAACTCCCACTCCTTTCACAATGAGGTTGCTGCTGCATAATTTCGGCTAAACTGTCAGTGTTATGTTAATGATGTTTCAACAGGGGATGCCTCTACTCTCTACAGCTGTAGCTGGGAGCACACATTTGGCATCCAGGGGTGGTACGGTGTGTCTTCAATGCCAAGTGAGAATGCATACTGGTGTTTGGGATTAGTGGATTGAATGGGATTGTGTAGTGTTTGTGTGTTGTGTATGCTCATTTGCTGCTAATGTAATTTGTTTGTACTGAATATTATTGTTTCCCCGTAGGGACAATAGTTTTTCAGAATCAGAAAACGTTTCAAGGAGGAAAATTAAGAAAGTCTTCTTTTTGACACTTACTTGGCAGTACTATCTCTACACCATGCAGATACAGGTAATTGGTTCTACATGCACACTGAAGAACCAGGATATGGACACAGCTCTCATTACCGGTCATGACGGCGTTGAGATAATGGCGATGAGTGCTTTTGTCAGTGCAATGTTTAGTTGTGCTCTAACACCTGCATGTATCTTACGTTTTGCTGTAGGCTAATGAATTATTCATGTTTATCTGCTTGTGAAGTCAAATCAAAGTCAAATGACCGTTTAATCAGGAGTAGCTGAGACACTGTGGGTCCCTGGAGCAAATTACAAAGCTGTTTGAGTCACTGAGAGGATACAGCCTGCTCCTGGACTGAGTTGACCTCATGTGAGGCTTTCCTCCTCCTGAACCAGATGAATCACACCTCGAAGATGCAAGGAAACGAGGTAACAACCCTGCAAAAATTACACAATTTAGCAGAGAAGAATGTGTAATCTGTACTGAGATATGATTGGCTGGTGGGCTGAAGGTTAGCCACATAGCCTATCAAAATGAGTGTAATTGAGACTATGACCCCTTGGGGTCGCTCTCTCCCTGCTCCTCTGGTCCCTGCAGCCTCCTGCTGTCCGTCTCCATCTCCTTGAAAACCTTATCAGCTGAAGTCATCAGACGCTCCTGTTTGGCCATAATCGAATGTTAGAGGGGATATAAATTAAAGTACAAGCTGAATTAGCCAGTATCAGCCTGTTTTTTTAAATTATTATAAAGACTGGCCTCTTCCAAACAATAGGAGTGACGTAATGTGCAATATTTTGTAATGCTATTAATTAGGCTAATCATTTAAATAGCTATAGTAAATATAGGAGGACTGTGAATGGTGTCAATAGGGCGCAGCTCAATGAATATGCAAACAAGCTATTATTTATGGACAGATATGCTAGGCCTATACGTATTATTATTATAATTATTATTATTATAATCCATAGGCTACACCTGATTTACCAGTTGACCAAAGTGCAGTGTCGTTTGTTTGATTGATTGATTTTTGTACGTTTCCTCGGTTTTGCCATGTAAAATCTGGACTGCAGCAACACCTCACGACTTTTTTTTTTTTTCTCCCACGATGCTGTGCGGCAGGGGTTATCTTGTGTGTGCGCTGTTTGTGGTGCTGAAGTTGCGCGTGCCTTGGAGGTTGCTACCATAGAAATCCACTCGAGCATCCTTCCGCGAGGGGACCAGAACGAGGAATCATTTGTTTTCGACGATTGGGAAATAAGATGTTTCTGCCAGCTGTTTAAGTCTTATTTCTCTTTTTATAACATCATTTAGCCTACATTCATTCTTTAAGCACAAGTTAACAAAGCGTGGACGTTTTTGAAGCCGTTTTCTCGGCTGTTTTTCTCGGCTCGTCTTCTCTCCGGTGCCGCTGCCTGCCCAGAAGTCTTTGCCGCTTCATCTCACATCCTTTATGCACAGCACGCTGCTCCGGTCCTCCCCAACAAAACACACATTCGAGTCCGAGCACCATGGCCCGCTCCCGGCGCTTTCACTAAGAGACATGGAAGCCAAACAGCACCCGATAAAGAGCATCAAAAGCTACCCGGAAACCGGCGGCCGGAGCCTGGCAGCGGCCGCCGCAGGAGACGGTGGGTATAAAGCCGGCTCGGCTGAAATGGAGATGGAGGCGAATATCAAGAAAGCCATCGACTTCAAGGTGGAGGGTCACCGCTGCTACAAAGAGAAGAAGTTTCGGGAAGCAATCGGCAAGTACCACCGGGCGCTGCTGCAACTCAAAGGGGTGCATGTTGTCGACGGGACGACGGGCTCCGAGGTCAACCTACTGAACCAACCCTCGACCAAGCTGACCGAGGAACAGCGGAGAGCCGTGGAGAGCACCGAGATCGAGTGCTACGACAGCCTGACAGGTGAGCAGCACTGATACACCCCCGCAAAAACACCCGTACGTAACCTATAGCCTATACTGCTGACACCATTGCTTGCAGGTTGTAGCTATTTCTGCAGGTGCTGGTGTTGTGCAGAGGCAGGTGAAATAACACTAAGTGAGAACACTGGAATAGATCATGTTGTGTTGGTGCTGATTAAATAGAGAATTTTATATTATATTACGAGGGGATGTGTATGCTGTCTGACCAAATTAGTAGGCTACAGTGACCTAATTAAGTCATTGACATGGCTCTTCTACAGCCTTTCAAATAATGTGTAATCTTTTTCCTTTTAGAAAAATACAATAAAAAGACAATTTATAAATAAAGCCACATGGCCAAAAGCCTTATGCTAGAAGAAATATAGGCATGTTTTCATTATGTAGGCTATGAGACAAGTTCACCACGCTGTCGTGTTGTAACATCAACATTTCACAAGGGGGTCTGAGTTGACCATCAACCATCCAATGGGTGATGTAAGGCTGTGGCACCACTTTGCAGTGACTTTACTACAGGGTTAACTGACCTCCTTGAGCACAGAAAAGATTTACTCATACTGCTCTATCACTCTAGTGATACTCTATTGGGGGTGGTGATGGCGCAGTGGATATGACACTGGGTTCGATTCCCACTGCGATACATCAACCAATGTGTCCCTGAGCAAGACACTTAACCCCTATAGTTGCTCCAGAGGCGTGCGTCCTCTGACATATTAATTGTAAGTCGCTTTGGATAAAAGTGTCAGCTAAATGACATGTAATGTATTTTTAACTGTTACTGCACTCAGTTTCCATAGCCTATATGGGTGCTCCAAAAAATAGGCCTATTAAACTCATAAAACTTAATTATTTTCATTATTGGACAGGATCTATGCTCAATATAGAGATACTGAAAAAAGAAACTTGTCTATCAATCATCTATCAGTTACTGTTGATCATCACCAAGCTAGATTTTCAATATTTCAGAGTATTCAAGAAGTAATATGTGTTATTATTTTGTGGTATTAATTTGAACAACAAAATAGTGTATTATGATTTACTGTATATATTATATTGCTTGTAGCTTTGCTGTAAAAACATAATTATGACTAGAGTATGTGCTCAGTATGCAGAGTGAGCAGCAGATCATGATTATTGTTGACCTCCGGGAGTGAGATGATGATGGTGCTATATTACATAATTTATAAGACATCACTACCCATAAGAATGTTGTGATTTTGGGTCATGACAGTGGCAGTGGTGATGTTGTGTCTCGTTGCTCGTGTCCAGGTGCTGCTTTGTCAGCCTGCCACGATGCATTGAAGGTCTCCTTGTTCTGTGCAGCATTCAGGGCCCTGTCTTGAGCCTGTAGGGAGGCCACTGTGGCGTGAAGGAAAGGATGGGGGGAGGGAGTGGAAAATAAGGAGAATTGGGGGAGGAACAGGAAGGAAGAATTAGTAGATATGTGCAGGAAATTACAAAGAAGTCAGAGTGGTATAAGAGAGGAATAGTAGAGAGCTGTGGAAAAGAGAGGGGAGAAGAGGGGGAGGAAAGGACTGCTAGCATGCGACATGGGACCATATCTACCATGGCAACCATCACCGGGCCTTTTCCCTGTTGTTGTATTATTACGGCTCATACCGTCCCCTCACTGCTGCTTCAAACAGGAGCATGTGCGCGCGCACAAAGAAACCTCACTTCAACCCTGCTTTGCCATCAATGACTGTGTTTACATTAACTACATGAATGTATATGTGCTTTAATCTGAATGAGATGTTTATATGGGTGGTTTATACAATCTTTATATTGATATTCCTGTTGATATGCAAAGCCATTTTAAAGTGTGAAGACGTCTGCTCCACATTATGCCACGTCCTTAAGCTTAAACCTCCATAAACCTTATATTTATGTCATGTTATGGTTTTACTTTTATGGGTATCTAAATTCAAAATGCCACACATCCCATTAAAAAATAGAACCAACAACGTGTTTGTCTGTTTCTCAGTACTTATCAACCTTCCACCCCTATGTGTCTCACACCCAAGCCTATTGGTTTCTACTGAGAATGGAAATATTTTAAAGACAACTGCTCATAAGCAAATAGTTAATTTTTTTTTAAATAAAGTAATTTCCCAAAACAGCTGGGCACTGTGGTTTTTATTAAACACTACTTCAACAAGAGTACTGTAAATAGTGCATTTATTGGCGACTATGTTAAGCTGTGGATTAATAGGCCTACACATTTGGTGCTCTAGTGCATATTTACAGCAGCAGGACGGTGTGACTCAGTGTAACTGCGTTGCTCATTGGTGTGTTTTGTAGTACGTTTTGATAGTTTTTGTACAGCAATGGAGCTCTGTGGCGCAGAGTCTTTAGCTACACAGGCAAAACTTGCTAGTAGGATCAATTAACTGTTGGTTTTGGTCTTTTCATAGCATTGGTTTACAAAAAAGATAAATGTAAAACAGTACAGCTTTACCTTTTAATGATGCACCTAAAACTGGAATACTCCACCTTGGTCTGAATTCAACATCATCTCATCAATATCATCGTCATCTTTCCATTACTCATATTACTTATATTGAGATTTCTTGGTTCTCATGTCCAAATCATACACCATAATGTTTTTACTTTCAGATTATGTTCTCCCACCCAACTCTGAATATCTTTGCGCACTTTTTTTAAATCCTCAGAAAATGTTATAGATTTCATATTCAAGTTTACTAATGAGCTATTGTGGTCCATGTTGGCCTTATCTGTGATTATATGTAACAAACATACAAATGGTAGTTAATTTAATAAGAGAGATGTCTTTTTAAAAAGAAATCAGAACTAACTCTCACAATGACTGAAATCAAGCAGTGACTCCTTGGGTGCATAGTAATCCTGCTGAAGGTGTTTGTTGTGCGGCTCCACCTGGTTACCCAGAGTTCTGCTTCCTTTCACTCTAACGCATGATAGAGCAACAGTCAAGTCCCTTTCCATTGTTGTGTGTGTGTGTGTGTGTGTGTGTGTGTGTGTGTGTGTGTGTGTGTGTGTGTGTGTGTGTGTGTGTGTGTGTGTGTGTGTGTGTGTGTGTGTGTGTGTGTGTGTGTGTGTGTGTGTGTGTGTGTGTGTGTGTGTGTGTGTGTGTGTGTGTGTGTGTGTGTGTGTGTTTTCTTGTCTTCAGGACTTTGTTGTAATGAGGGCAAGCCTTTGCTATGGGGATTTTGAGGTAGTTGTACTTTACTTGAGTATTTCCATTTTGTTCAACTTTATGCTTCTACTTCACTACATTTCCGAGGAACATTTTCAAATATATATAGCCTGCATTATATTCACAGCTATAGTAAATACCGTAGTTTACAAATCAAGATATGACATCCATAACATATGACGAGCTCATGAAATGTGATGCATTGTTATAACTTAAATTACCCAACAGTATATAAAGTAGTTTAACGACAACAGTAAAATACTACTTTTATAATAATCCAGTAATATTTTGTAGAGTAATAACACTGACAGTGGCCATTTTTCTGCAATAAGTAGTTTTACTTTTGATTAGAGCTGAAAAGATGTGTCTATCAATCGATTAGCAAATCAACAAAAACTATTTGGATTACCATATAAGTAATTGTTCAGTCAAAAATGACAACTATTCTTTGGTTGTAGCGTGTCCGTTTTAAGGATTTGCTGCGTTCCCTTGTTTTATGTGATAGTAAACTGAACATTTTAGGGTTATGGACTGTTGGTCGGATAAAACAAGCAATTTAAAGTCATCACCTTAGGTAAAGGAATCTGTGATGGGTATTTTTCAGCTACTGAATGAATGCTGGGTGACTCAACCACCAGCTCAGCTCACTGATCCAAAACATAAGATAGGAAGATGTAAGGGGAGAAAAATATATAAAAAGGAGGATTAGAGAAGAGCAGAGAGAGACTAAATGTGTTCTCAAAAAAAGGAAATAATTCAGCAATGAACGAGATGATAGTTATAGGAAAGATGCCACCAACAGAGAAAATAGAGCTGCTCGATTATCGGAAAACATCATAATTACGATTATTTTGATCAATGTTGAAATCACTATTATTTATCACAATTACTCGTTGAATTTCGGAAAGATGTTGCAATTATTGAACTTAAAAAAACAATGAAAAAGTTAAACAAATCAACAGTGAAAACACCTAGAACTGTACATTTCCCTTAATACTTTTGCAATTTAAACTCTTTCATTCAGAACAAGACAAAATAAGAGTACTTGCAAAACGTAATGTGCAAAAAAAAATTAGTCTCAGCACCGACAGCTATGTTACCTGATTCTGTCAAACCGAAAGACGATGGATGATGAATGTCCTATTTGCTGGCCTTGTAAAGGAGACACCCCGAGTCTCTGTATCCATGCAGGGCTGTATCTAAATGGGTTAAACCACCACCACCAAGGTCTGTGTCTGTCGCAGTTCACAGTGGTGCAACATGTTGGCCAGAGGCAGACTGCCTGTCAGCCCCCCTCAGCCATCCATCCACCCAACACACTGGGAGACACATACAGTAATAAGTGATTTTTACTGATATTGATCATGAAGAAGCACTTTCACAGCATCTAGTCTCTTTACATTCACAGCATAGTCTCTTTACATAAACAGCACACAGACAGACTTGTATCAACCAGTTTAGAAGCTACAATAACTTTTAATCTGTTCAAATGTACACTAAAAAGTATGAGTAAGAGCGATAATTCACTTTTCATTAACTCCTGCTTGCTCTGATCTCTGCCTGAATCTCATTTTGTTCCTTTTGACTGGCTCAATCTGTGAATGAGTCATAAGTCACAGCCTTAAGAGAGACACAGCAGGAGGGGATGAGTGAAATTGTTTGTTTCGTAACACCAGCCACCTTTTTATTTAACTGCTGCAGCTCACTGCTGGCATAAAAACGTGATCTGTATCTGGATGCGTTATCTCGATAAACACATTGTGATCCAAATTTGGAGGTGGTCAGGCTAGCATTGTAGTCAAACCTCAGCCAGGTGTAAATGCAATGCGTACCGCAAGACCATGTTCTTAAGAAATAAATCCACCCAACAAGTTGAAAGGTCTAACCTTTTCCTGCTAGCTTAAGGAAGCCCGGCAAACGCTACAAGTAGTAGCAGTAATGTCTTGACTTGGATGCATCGGGGACGGCTACCCCATGTTTGTTGACACCTAACTAATTTGCATATCGGGATTCAATCCCAATTCAGGTACAATCAACATAACTAGAACACATTTTAATACCAGATGTAAATGTGTCTTACATTATGTGTCCTATATATTCTGAGCCTCAGGCCATCAATGAACTTTTAAACCATGACGTGCAATTATAGGCCTTATACTAAAGATTTAATGAGCCTGTGTTGTGGAATTTGTGGAATCTGTGTACTTGCTGGACTAGAAATACAAGCACTACCTTCGTCATAAATCAAAAGAGAGCTGTAGTGCTTTAGCTGCACTTCCTCTGCAGCCTTGAAAACTCACCAGATCACAGCCTCTTAGCCCAATCTTCAGATGGGGGTTGTATTAAAATGATGTCAGTGATGTTTAACGCCACAGACGGGTTGATTTCACCAGTTCACTCTAACCCACTGTTGGTGAACTGTCGAGGCTTGCTTACAAAAGCAGAACAGAACATAAAACCCCTCCCTTTCATGTCCTGCCAGCTCCGTCACCAGGGGACGTGGTGGAGTGCATGAGATAAAGGCAGAAGAGGAGAGTGAGAATGAAATTAGATGGGGAGAAGAAATGTGAGATAGAGGGGTTAATATGAGGAGAAAGCATGGTCTTATACAAGCAGTTGGCAGATGACAAGGATATGCCTGGTGCTTTGGAGAGAATAAATGCACTATGCAATGTGCTCGTAGGAGGATGGCGGAGGAAGAGGAGGGATAGAAATGCCATGGCCGAGGGTGAGAAGGGGGATGGGGGGTGCTTTGTTTGGTGTTTTTCCTCCCTCTGTGCCTGTATGTCTGCCATTGGAGGGGTGGCCAGAGCCGAACGAGAGCCGTCATGTGCCAGGGCTGCAGATGGTATGGCATTGCTGTCAGGGGTGAGACTGGCACGCCCTCTACTGTAACACTCACACTGTACTGAGCTCTCTGTACCAACCCTTCAAATTACCTCACAGCTGAGAAAGAGAGATTTGGTGGATGGGGGAAGGGGTGAGTCAGTAGAAAAGATGAAGTAGCTGAAATGGGGGAGGGAGAGAAAACAAGGGAGCGGGAGAAACTGGACAGAACTCTTAAATATGATGGGATTATACAACAGTGGAGGGAGGGTACGACCGTAAAGGATGGTGACAAGTAGGGAACGAGCGGAGGAAAATGCTTGCCTTTGTGACCTCTGAGTAGAGATGGGAGGGTTTTTAGAGCTGCATTTTAATTTATTTTCGTATTGTGAGAAGGATAATGACAAATCCAATCCAGACCAAACAGATTTATATCAGTGCCCACATGACTCCTGTCACAACATTAAATAAGATTCAGTCATCTGTCAGGAAGAAAACGAAAGAAGACAGGCAAGGACTCAAAGCAAGAGGGAAACAGAAGAAGAGGATATGAGGGCAACAAGCAAATATTTTTAATATGCTTTTTGTCACATCTGTTATTAATTGAGGAAGACAGAACATACTGTGGTGATCCAACAAGAACACATAAGGCGTTTTTTTACAGTTTCGCAGACTTCCTTGAGAACTATATACCTTCAAGGGCCTTTTTTTGTTTGTATTCACACCGGCAATAGGAATGCTGAAGATACGTAAGCTAGCCGCTCCGTCCGCCTCACTCCCCGCCGCTTGCAGACTACAGTTCGCAAGCTAGGTTGTCTATCTTCGGAGCTGGCTAGTTAGCTAGCTACAATCTGCTGTCCTCCCGGCAAAGTTGTCTTCTAGTGTTGGGGAATGAGGTAGAAAGAGCGGCCGTATGGCTCATTTTCTGTAACCAGTGTAGCATGAAAGTATGGTGGAATTAGTAGGCTAGATAACTAGCCAGCCGCCCGCTAGTTAGCTAGCTAGCTAGCTAATTCCGTCATGTTTTTTATGCTACACTTGTTACAGAAAATAAACTGACCAAAATGTTCACTCATCTGGCGATAGCAATGTGCTTTCTATGCTGTGACAAGAGCATTAAGCATTAAGTTGTTAAATATTACTCTTTTAGTAGCTGACTTGTTAGCTAGCAGATAAAAAGGGTAGTTACCGGTGCTGAATTGGCTCATGTGATCCATCAATCATCGACGAAACGACTATGGTCTAGAGACCAAACACTGTACATAGTTCCTTTTGCACTTGAAGAGTACCTTCTCTAAAGTAGGAGCTACAAAAAAAGTCCCCCAAAACGGCGTTCTGAGAATTACAATCGTTCGTAGTGGTGCAGACAGATTTATATAGTGAACAACTAACTATCCCGTGTTCAATTTACGAACTAGAGACATTCCTTTGGTTGCCAATGAATGGATCCAGCGAGAGAACACACTGTCTTTGTGTTGCGTTGAAGATGATGTCACTGCAGTTTGAGGCGGCAGCGCTGTTATTATCAGCTAAGAATCCTACCTACATTGATGGGGTGGTACTTTCTGCAGTGGAAAACAAAATCGAGAAAAGTACCTGGTACCAAAAGTGAGTCAAGCCGATCCATACCAATACCAGTGGAAATTCCGAATTAGTTTTATTTGTTGTGTCTAATTAGTACCAAACACAAACACACAGCTATCCGCAATAGTTTTGCTGATATTTGGTCATATCAATTGGCAAAATAATATTTTGACCTGATGATGGTGTAACTTGAAAAGTTAAGGGATCATCAATGCTATTGCAATTAATTCTGAGAGGAACATGAATGTCTGTAACCAACATTAATGGTAACTCTGGCAATAGTTATACATTTCACTAAAAAGATTTTGACACTAGAATCTATTGTAGTTGTTGATAAATAATTTGGCCAATACTGTACTGAAGGTGGTTTAGATCTTTTCCGGTGTTGCAGTAAAACCTTATTTGCTGTATGAATGTATTTAAGGCGTGTGCCTAAAATGATCAGCATGGGGTCTGGTTGCACTACAGTGCGTAACACTGTAAATGTCCTCGCAGTAGAACTCTGACCAGCTTGGAACAAATTATAAAACATTTGCATAAGTACCTTTGGCAAAATTACACTTCTCACATTTTGCTGACACCTCAGGGATTTATTAGAATGCTTTTGTTGTGCCCATGTGTTTGTGCTATGTGTTGTGTTTAATATGAATGTGTGTGATTTAGATTTTTGGAGTGTAATCATTTTCTGAAATGGACTGACAGTTGGAAGTTATGAATAAATTGAAAGTGTCAGTCAAAGTTTTTTTTTAGTCCGTAGTTAAAAGTCATGGCATCAGCTGAGAGAAAACCGAAAAAGATGCCCTTTTCGAGAGAGAGAGAGAGAGAGAGAGAGAGAGAGAGAGAGAGAGAGAGAGAGAGAGAGAGAGAGAGAGAGAGAGAGAGAGAGACGCAAAATATGCATCCTCTGTAAGCCATCCGTAATGAGAGTTTGCTGAAGCTATTTGCTCATATCTAACACCCTGTGCTCCAGTGGACGGTGCAGAGTAAACAAACTGGTTGTTTATCCCCATAGCTCCATGCTGATAAAGAGCCCATGTTGGTTCCTATCTGGGCTTTCCCTACTTCGTTACATGCACTGCCGGGGGTTGACATTGAAAACACGTCCTTGTTACACCCTGTTTATGATGGCTGTGAAATGGAAAGGTTGTGTTAAGCCCGATTTGCTGATCCAGCACTCACCATGATCCTCAGTGGAGCACGTTTACCAGCACTTTCACATCAGTGCTGTCAAATAAATAAATAATAGATAAATTGTAATGCAAAATTTGGAGTTCAAATGTGAAATTTAAATATAAATTTAAATAATAATCAATGAATGTGTATTAATAGTGGATCAAATGACTACTTGTATGCACAAAGTTTTTATAGATACACCTTACAGAACTTTCCTACCTCAGCCAAAACTTGTTTCGGAATTTGTGAAATGAAGAAAAATAAGTGTTGTTCTGATTGTTTTGGTTCACTCCAACTGCGGTTAAGGCCGCAGACGGCAGCTGTTTTCAGCACAAAAAGCTCAAAAAACCACACTGTACGCAACCTTTCCAGCCCCAACAGCAGACGCACTTAGCGACTAGCTGGTGAACATAGAGGAGCATTTAGCTGCGAAAGAGCCACATATTTGCATCAGGAGCTGGTAACGACCTAAAACAGAGCTAAAAGAGAGTGAATATTGGACTTGCATTCATCAGGTGGGTACAAAAATGACTCCAAATGAATCTTGATGTTGCTCCGTGTCTGCTGTATGTGTAAATATGCAGTAAGCACTGATCCATATTAGAAGAAAACAGGCTGCCAACACATGGCTGTTTTTTTTTTGGAAATTATGAAAGCTCATGCTTTAGCCATTCATTTACTTCAGGTACTTAGTGAAAAGACTTTACTATCTCGCAGATTAAGGCTGACTCCATGAAATTCTGAGCCAAACCATTTGGCAGTTATTTCTGTTGACCTTTCCAAAGACTCTCTCATCTATCTTGTTGCCAGTATAATGCAGAGAGCATGTTTCTCACAGCTACCGTACATAGATTATCCAAATAAAACTTAAAAAAGAGAGAGAAAATTAGCATTGGCATTAGCAAGCTTTTATTTTACTTTACAACGTTTGACTTGTGCATGTTCAGAGTGGGTAGAAGCAGTTTGACAGCAGCAGAAAATGGTAGCCAAAGATCTGTTGCGCTGAAGGCAAGAGTCTGCCCAGTGTCCATAGATGACATCCCTAATCAGATAATGGCATAGCTAAGGGCCACAACAAAGTTATGTCTCTGTCAGAGAGTTCAACTACAGATTTAACATCAATAAAAGTCTTGTTATGCTTTATTAAATTGCACTTATCTACTTTTTAAATCCCTGGTTTTACTCATGAGAGTAAAAATAATATAGAAAGTCCTGGATCCTCCTTTTGGCGCTCGGACACTTAAGGATTTAAAATAATTATACCAGTTGTAATGAGTTAAATAAAATCATGACTACATGCTAATGTTCTTTATTTTCTTTCGAGGCCTATAGAAACCCCACAAAGCCCCACCTTGAGTACCATGGGCTCACAGTACAGACCAGAAGAAATTGCTCATCTTTAAACTCTGGAAACTGCGATGTGCAATGGAGAGCATTTAATGGTTTCATCTTTGGTGAAGTCATAGAGAAGATAGCTTCCTCACTTGTATAAATATTTAAGTAGATGAGCATTAATCCTGACTCAGCGACTATTTTAGGAGTATGAAACATAGCAGGAGGGTGTTTGATGGAACAAGGTAGAAGATGTGGAAGCATGTGTTGGGGTTTGAGGATTATGATGTTGGTGATTTCCTAGCCACGTTACTGGGAGCACTCAGCATACTGTGTGATTAAAGCTAAAAAAAAAATCCTCTCTGTCTGGAACAATACTGTTCCTCCTACTCAGGGGTTAAATTAGGGATTTGTTATGTGTGTGTGTGTGGGGGGGGGGGTGTATCTGTGGTGTTGTTAAGTTAAAGTTATATCATTTTGTAAAAGCAAAAAATTATTTAAACATAATATCGGAGTAATTTACATTCTGTTATTAAACCCATCAGTTTTTGACCTATTTTTCTCCCTACCTTACCATCCACCTATGACTTTCTGCCATTTGTGATGTCTGACCGACTGACAAGTGCACTGAGGTCCCTTCTTTTTTCCGTTTTATGGCGGGTGGCAACCAGCATTAAGTTGCGTTACTGCCAACCGCTCATATACCGAGGTCGCTGATCTGTTTAGCTTTTTAAGGAAACCCCTTAAAAAGTTCTGATGTTTTGCAAGTTTTTACATCACCTCATTTAGGACTATGTTCTCTAAAGCTACGAAGAAAACGTGTTTTAGTCATTGTTTGGGGACTAGTCAATCTCCCTCTGCCCCTTACTCGCTGTGAAATGTAACGTTACAGAATAGTGTAGTTACATTCACGGACGATACAATTCTTCTCGTACGAATAAAGGGAAGTCATTCTTGGTGGGAGCCGTTCTTTTTATCATTGTGCGTTATACTTGTTTTTTTTTTATTGTGCAATGAAAACGTTTTAAAAGTGTTGCATGAATTGGATTCAAGGCAAGGCAACTTCATTTACATAACACAGAATTACAAAGTAGATTCACTGACAAAGCAGAGGGATATGGCGCCACCTTGTGTAATGTTTATAATGCTGATCCTTGACATTAGGTTTGGCAATGTGAGTAATTTGGTGCTGCTAAACCTATGAACCTAATGAAATTACATCTGATCCAAATCTTACCCTATCATTGTGGTGGATTATTTCGCAGATTAACCCCCCGCCCCCTAAGAGAAAAAGAACAATGTCGGAAAGCTTTAAGATCCAGCTCCCTCCAAAGAGCTGTAATTCTCGTCACTATAGCAGAATAATCTGGCTACTTTACTTCACTTTCCTCCCAGGATCAATGTTGCTCTGTGGGTAATCCGTGCTAATATGTTTGATGTACTAGCAAGGCGTACGGTGTCAGTGTTATGAGGGGATCAACATGCCAGGGTTGGAGGGGGGCAAGACAAATTCTGTGAGGTTAGCATCACATATGTAAAGCCTGGCTTTGTCTAAAGGTAACAATATATGGCTACCAACATCTCTTAAGCTCACTAATTGACACATACCACACTTATGGAGGTGTCCTGTCTTCATTTACCTGTCCCCCAAAAGCTACAAATACAGGATGCACACTTCTCAACCTTCACTGTATCTCTCTATACATTTTCACTGT
This sequence comes from Perca flavescens, assembly GCF_004354835.1. Taxonomy (NCBI): domain Eukaryota; kingdom Metazoa; phylum Chordata; class Actinopteri; order Perciformes; family Percidae; genus Perca; species Perca flavescens. Next base: position 15,267,836 of record NC_041333.1, read on the forward strand.
GCACTCCTCAGAATAGTCATGCTCTTTCAACAAAGCTCTGACTCATTTGTAAGGCATTCTACATTTCCGACTACTTCAGAAGGGCCTGGGGAGGCCTCTGAGAAACACACAGTCAAACAAGAGCAATAAGACAGTAATTATGAGGGTTTTTTAATACCGTTAGGAGCTGCTGTAGTCTTTTGCTAAAGTGACACACAATCAAAGAGATCATCTGCACCACTTGTTTTAGGTGAAATGGTATTTGATGACAAGATGAGCTTTTATCATCGCTGTGTAATGATAAATCACAGCATTCATTATGTAGATTTCCTCTAAGGTAAATAGCCTTTTATAGGCCTAATCCTTATGTCAAGTTTTAAGTGATATAAAAGATACAAAAAAACACTCAGCTGCTGCATTATGGGAGCATCCTTTAAATAGCTTTGGGTGAAAAAAAATCCCCACACAAGCTATGAAATGACAGGTTCAACATTAAAAGCGGCAACAACTTCTCGGAAATTGAAGAAAGATGATAATGCAGGCACTGTCTGTTGTAGGTGGAGTAAATGCTGTGTCATGTCAGTGCTGACAAGCCTTTGTGATAAAGCAAGCTGAGAACTGTAGCCCTGTCCTTCTCAATAACAGAGAAAGGCCTTTGCAAAAAGGCTTTGGGTGGAGCTATTCTTAGTGGGCCTGACGAGACCGGCTACACTGTCTGAGAGCTGTGTGACGTCAGCATGTTGGATCGGATTTTGCTCTGAGATTGTACGTGTGAGGCGATTTCATAATGATGACTATGCACAGTTAATTTGGGTCTTTAAATAAGTCAGTTGCAGGACTGTGACATTTTGTAAAGAAGAGATGGTACAGATGCACAGTGACAATGCCAGGAAAAATGGAGGAGTGAGGGACGAGGGTGTGGAAATGCGGATTGTGTGTCTGTGTGAGAGTGATGGGTCTCTCCATCTGCCATTATCTTCCTGCAGAACTAATTACAAGGTGATGGACAGCAGACTAATCAGCAGGGCCACAAGTGGCTTTAAATTAGCCGGATCGTGGTGTCGCGCCTGGTGTGATGGAGAGGAGCTGGTGGTTACATGGGTCCTGAGGGAAGATGGTGATGTAGAGAAAGAGAGTTGAAAACATTTATCGTAGGAGCTTCCTCCCCTTTGTTTATCTTCCTCCTCTTGTCCTCTGTAATTTTTTCCTTTGGCTATGTCTGGATTTAGTTTTGTCAGTGCTGTCTCGGTCTCTATCTCTGTCCTCCCTCGCCCCCTGTCTCTCTTGTCTTATTTCAGCTTTCCTCTCTCTCTCTCTCTCTCTCTCTCTCTCTCTCTCTCTCTCTCTCTCTCTCTCTCTCTCTCTCTCTCTCTCTCTCTCTCTCTCTCTCTCTTTCATTTCTCCCAGGCTTTGGCAGCTAAATGAAAGCGAGTCTCTATGCAGGCTCTGTTTTTTCAGACATGATGCCAAACCAGTGGGGTTCCTGAGCATGTGTTAACCACTCCCACTCACCGCACCTCATCATTCGACATTCAAGCAACAGAAATGCACATTCACACACTCGCACTCGACAGCTGCTTTGCACCTGTTGGCTTTTTTTGCTGGATTAATAAATTCAAATGCATTCTTTTTTGTTCTATTTATTTCCAATTTCCTGTGTTTTATCTATTTTTTGCTTCTTAAATCTGGCAGGGAGATAGACGTTCCTCAGAAAGAGATACTGACACTCATGACGCTGACACTGAATGTACGCACACAAATCCTCAGCTCATTTGTCCCTCTCCTCACATCAAGTCCCTCATTAAGACAAATCTATCTTGTCTGCACCACTGATTTCCTGTGTATAGTCACACCTCATTATTCTGCCTCTCTCATCTCAAGTGTGCTCATAAAAGACCGTTTGAAAGCTGCATTTTTAACCAAAACCATAATCAGCAAGCCATATCTGATATTCTGTTGATGTCAGATGAGGAATTGCCTTTCTAAGAGAGATCAAAGTTCAGGATCAGCAAAGCAGCCGAGGAACTGGCGTGGTTTTAAGATGGACACTTGAGCACCATGGATGGGATGGACTGTCCCCAATCACAGTGGTTCCCAATCTATTTTGCTTGTGACCAGGTCTGCAACTAATGATTACTCACTTAATAATCAGAAGATAGTAAAAAATGACCACAGCTACACCACTTCCTACATTGGCACTGAACATTGGCATTGGACAAGGTCTATATGCACAATGTTCCACTTCCAGGATTGCTAGAATTCCGCCAGGATGTCACTCTTTTTGGCCAGATGTCTGTTACCTTTTGCTTTCTTTGTTTTGGAATTTTAAACTCCGGTGGATTTATGAGGACTATGGTTAACTCCTCCTCAGATCTCTGCAGGGTAAATCCAGACAGCTAGCTAGACTATCGGTCCAATCTGAGTTTTCTGTTGCACGACTTAAACAACTTTTGAACGTACACATGTTCCACCAAAACAAGTTCCTTCCAGAGGCTATTTTGCAGCGGCACCATTGCTCCGTCCGGCGCATGGCGCCGCCCATGACGATTGTGATTGGCTTAAAGAAATCCCAATAAACCAGAGCACGTTTTTCTCCATTCCTGTGTGGACTAGCCAGACCCTCCTTTGCAGCCCTGTGCAGGAAGGTCTGGCAAAGCAAGACTACATTGGATGTAAATTGTGAGGATCAGAATAGTTCAACATGGAACAACACTTGAGAGAGAGTGTAATTTAGACTGTAATTTATTAAATAAAATAAAAAAGATTAGAGGTAAGTTTAAAACAATTTCTGTCTTCCTCTCTTGTTAATACACATCCTCTCTGATTTACCTTGCAGTCCCAAGGGGGGGGCTCTCTATTTTTATTAGATTAGATTCAACTTTATTGTACTTTATTATTGAGTACAGGTACTGAGACAACACAATAGCATCTAACCAGAAGTGTAAAAGCAGTAGAGTGCAGAATAATGTACAGAATGAACAGTAGTATATAGAATAAATATAGAATGTAGATGATATGATAATACGGGACACAACCAGGAACCCTCGGACTCACATGTCTCTGTCTCTCAGTGCCTAGGACACCTTGGCTCCAGTGATATTGTTCTGCTGTCTTTTATAGGGCCTCTGTCTGTCTGTGTCCCTGCCCAGCCTGCTCTGATGATCCTGTCATTATCACACCCTTAATGCATCTCACCACACTCTACATTTCCTCTGGCATCCATCCGTCTGCTTAATGGGCCAGCAGGGTGCGGCCGGCCAGTCATCACTTGTGCACACTGTCTTTGTGTTTGTGTGTGTTTGTGTAGATCTGTACAGTTATGTATCTTTTAACCAATGTTTTTGCATCAAACAGTTCATTTAAAGTCATCATTGTGTGTGTGCATGGTTGTGTCGTCATGTATTATATCCAATCCTTGTTTACGCCCAGTTCGCAGTCACCTGTGTTACTGTGTATTTGTGTTGTGTGTGTGTGTGTGTGTGTGTCTCTCTCTTATGTTTGTTAGTGTTATGTTGTGAAAGTGCCAGTGAACTCTCTAACTACGTCAGCAATTAGGCCATTATGGACTGTAACTGAATCCTCTGAAAGCCTTTCACTGCTGCAGGGCGATAAAGGATGGGTGTGTGGAGGGATGAGAAGCCGGACGGTTGTAACAAATAGAAGAGTGGAGTCTGTAGAGAGGTGTGCAGGACAGGTAGAGGGCAGATTCCCAGAGCTGACTTATGATGGCTGAAGACGGGGAACAGCTCCGACCTTGCTGCTTTGCTCTGAGTCTTGAGCTTTACTTAAAGGTCCCATGGCATGAAAATGTCACTTTATGAGGGTTTTTAACATTAATATGCGTTCCCCCAGCCTGCCTATGGTCCCCCAGTGGCTAGAAATGGCAATAGGTGTAAACCGAGCCCTTGGTATCCTGCTCTGCCTTTGAGAAAATGAAAGCTCAGATGGGCTGATCTGGAATCTTGCTCCTTATGAGGTCATAAGGAGATGGTGTGTGTGTACATCCATCTAATGATGATGGTATTGGTAGATTTGAAATACTCTATATAACAACTTTCATACAAGAAAGGCAACTAATAAGAGGAAACAAACAAAAACATGTATTTGTAAGTCTGCAAAAGCCAGCTAACTAAATAGGTAAAAATGTTGAAATGCATCATCAAGGTGCATATGTGTTATTTTAGTTCATCACTTCAGCAAATACATCTCATCAGGGTCTTATAAAGGTTGGTGGGATTGTGGAGATTATGATGCCACTCTTAGTCCTTTGGTAGATGCTTTTCAATGAAGAAAACTTACTATGACAAATCAAAATGTCTGCTGTGAAAACACCTACACGCAGAGAAGTTATACATCAAGAAATGGATCATATTTTTACGTTTTTATTCTGTATTAAGCAGCAGGTATCTCTTGATAATAATTGACTCATAACTACTAGAATGTACTTGGATTGATGTAATAATAGAGTATTATTTTAAAAGGGGGACAAAAGAGGCAGTAATAACGGTTAAATTATAATTTTATTATAAATGTAATGGCAACTCCAGAGCTGCCCATCCTCCCATTTTAATTGCACGTGATAGAACAAACATGTGTACAGCTTCAGGCAGTGACTCAACACAAACACACAAACACAGCACACACAATGTTCCGCCTGCAACTTCAACCACTAAATACCAGAACACATTGATTGTTATTGAATTGGTCCGTCCCCTGATGTCCGTGATGAATTATTTAGTGTTTTGCACTTGCGTTGTTGACGGGCAGACCTTCTACAGTATATTTCTGAGGTTCAGGGGGGAGATGACAGGTAGAGGACCACTAACTGCTTTTAACGCACTCCCCCCTTTCTCCTCACCCTATAGTCTCCCACAGGTCCCACCTCTTCTCCTCTACTTTAGCCTCCCACATATAAACCTCCTCCTCCTAGGGCAGCCATGACCCTCACCCTGCCTCCCCTCCTCTCACTCCTGACTCACCCTGCCTCCCAGCTAATAGTGCCTGACTCATGTTATTCACAGAGCTGTCTGTGTGTCAAGGGCAGACTCAGGGGAAAGAGGGAGGATGGAGGGAGGGATGGAGGGAGGGATGGAGGGAGGGAGGGAGGGAGGGAGGGAGGGAGGGTTAAATAGGAGTCAGATCAGGGTGGGAAAGGAGTACACGGAGGGAATTTATTTTTGATGTATCATCAGATAGATTAAGACAGTGGCAGAGAGGGAAGGAGCGAAAGAAAAAGAAAGAATAAGTAGGGTCGAAACAAAACCTCAAGTGCTTGTGGTCACCAAAGGAAAAGTGATATCTGAGCCATCAGCAGGCATTTAAAGGCTTCGGTGGACCAATTGTGGACTGTTATTCCGATTTACGCTGATCTCAGAGCTGCTGAGAATCGCTACAGCGCAATGCTGCTGCAACACACATTTATAGGATTGATGACTACAATAAAATACAAGTCTTTTTCCCGAGTACTCCACATTACACTTCATGGTGTTTTTCAACAAATGAAAGTGCCAGTCATTTCAGTTTTAGATCTCCTGGCCTCAGATCTTTACTTCACCGCTCAAATCTCATGCCAAAGGACTTCTGCAGTATCTGTCGCTTACTCGATCTCTGAATCCTGCCCTTCTTTTCCTCGTCTCTCCGGCTGCCCCTGCTGCTCACAACACATCTGCTAAATCAGGAGGATAAGACTTAGTCACAGTATTCAAGCCATCATTCTCAAGATGAATTTTGTTTCTCCTATTCTTGTTTTTTGCATGTCGAGCTCAACAGCAGCATATAGAGACGTTACTCTCCTGCCCCGGGGTTCAAACTGCTTGCACGACTTTTTGTGTCTTCTCTACGCCGTGAGACATTTAGTATTTAGCTATTTATAGTCAGCTCCCTGCCATCCTGAGAAGGAACTGTGGAGGCTAAATTTCACTGTGGCTCTATTAAAAGGCACAGAGTGAGATGTCAGCGAAATCTCCTCGTCTTTGTTTTACACTCATGGGACGTACTTGTCCTGTAAACTTCACTAAATGAGACTCCAGGCAAATGTTTTATATTATTCAGTATTACAATTAAGTTTCAAGCATTTGCAACATGCAAACGACTAACTTGTTCCCTCTCTTCTTTCCTGCAGCGTGTCTGTTGCAGTCAGAGCTGGTAAACTACGAGAGGGTGAAGGAGTACTGTCTGAAGGTGCTGAGCCACCAGAGAGACCACTTCAAGGCCATGTACCGAGCCGGCATCGCCTTCTATCACCTGGGCGACTACGAATGTGCTCTACGCTACCTGCGTGACGCCAAGAACCGCGAACCCACAGGTGAGGATAAACTGTGCATTCAGTTACGCTCGCATGACAAGTGACGGAGGCGGATACTGTTGTGTTACTGCAAGTTAAAGCATAACTCTATAGTTTTAAGATTATAGCATTTTAAGTGTATATTTTGAATTACAGTTAAGTGAACTTATAGAACACAAGCTTAATGTTTAGAACGTAAAAGCACGCCCCTTCTAGCCCTGCTACTGGTACCATTGTCTCCCAAAGTCTGCTCTGTACGGTCAATAATACATTATGGGTAATTATCACATTCCCTACCAACATTATGTGCCCACCCCCCCCGAAATACGTAATACATTATGTTTAATGAAATACGAAATATGTCATGTTTACATTTATTCACATTTAAAAAGCATTGACCTAATAAACGCATTGAATTGGAATAGCTTGAAACCCACATTATTGTTTACATCCATATGTGCTTGCTAGCATTATTTTCTTCCCGGCCTTTGTTGACACATTGTTGCTACATTTCTTCAACAGTGGTATAGCATGGTACCATTGGCAGGACTGTGTAACATACTGTAACTTACTATAGAGTTTTTCATCTGTTCTCTGATGAGCCATGTGCATCGGTCTGAGTTAACAAGCTTGGCTGTTTAGATAGACAAAATAGAGCTGAGTGTTAACTGCAAGCTCTGTTTTTAATATCAGAGAGTATGCGTGTACATGTTTCTGCAGAGCTTTATGGGATTAGTAGTTGATTCCCAGTTAAAACATTAGGTTTTAGCCTATTGCCTTTGGTGGTTGGTGGTTGAAAACTAATTAAAGGAATATGCCACCGTTTGTTGAAATAGTGCTTATCACAGTCTACCCTGGCTGTAGATAGGTGGGCCAAAACATTTTTTGTCTCAGTGCAAGTAATTATGTTGTTTTTTTTGTCTTTTTTTGGCTCACTTTTACTCACAACATGCTAACCGGCAACATAGGATTCCATTCACTACGCTAAGCTAACTAGCGGCGGCGCTGCCGGTTTTGCACCGGACTAAAACAATGCATGCACAAAAAATGCGTTTGCCCACCTATCTACAGCTAGGGTGATGAGCCCTATTTCAACAATTGGTGGCGTATCCCTTTAAACATTTACATCTGGAAACCTGGGCAGCATTTTAGCTCTGTCATAACCAAACTCACTGCTGTGCTTATTTTTCTGACATGAAAGAAACCTAAATTGAACTGATTTAATAAATGAGATTGCATTGGTTGAAGCAAATATGTGACTCTTCTTTTTCATTTCAACCCTTCTGCCTCACATTCACTACATTTTCTCTCTCCATCGCAGACACCAACGTGCTGCGGTACATCCAGCTGACAGAGATGAAGATAAGCAAGAGCGGTCAGCGGGAACGAGAGAGCGGCAAAGAGACCCAGGGCTGACCCTCGACCTTTTCACCCTCCTAAACCTTTCAACCTTTGACCCCACATCGATCCTCCCTCTCTCCTCCTCTATCGACTCCTGACAGCAGCACAGCCCACAGACAGAAGACCCAATCACCCGCCAGCGAAAAAACGGGAGACATGTCGAGCTCTGTCTGCAACCCGACCTCCTTTTCCTTCTCTTCCCTCTTCTTCTCCCTCTTTTCTCCCCTGCTGTGTTTCCTCTCCCTAGACGCAGACAGTCGAGCAAACATAAACAAGACAAGAAGAAACGCTGTATTATACTCAAATGAAACGGTCATCGTGGTGGAATGAAAAAAGGAGCTTCAAAACATACTTATGAATAATGGACATTTGCGTGATTTAGTAAATGTTTTAAAGACATAAAATGCATTTAGTTTCTGCTCTCTTGCTCTCTCTTTTTCTATCTGCCTTCTCTCTCTCTCTCCATCTTATTTCGAATTCTTGAGGAAAATATCGGGGTTGGGAAGCTCGACCACAGGACAGGACTGTGTGTGGACATAAGCGGTGGATAGTGAGGGGTGTGTGTGACACATATCAAGACCATAGCCCAATTTGATTGTACATCCTACCCCAATAGGGCACGCTCAGGCCCCTTACGCAGACTATGGGACAGACTAGCCCGGGAAATCTTTCATCAAGTAAAGAAAACGCCTGCCTTTGTGCTTAATCTATTGCTCTACTGTCTTACTTTTCTTTCCTGGATGCCATGTATCTCAGTTTTTTTTTTTGTTTAATTCAAGGGCTAATTCAAGTGTTTGTAAACCGTTACTAGGGTTTTTAATTTGCTTTGGGTGTTCATCATACTTGTAGTCATTCATCGATTGTTAACGGCATCTGTGTCTCCAGCAGTTCCTGCTGTCATCAGGTGTGCTACTGGTGTGTCTTGAAACTGTTGTCCAAAGTCCCTTCTGGGCTTCTGTGTTGTCGTAGAGACTGTCGAAAGCCCCTCCCTCCCTAACCCTCCCTCACCCTCCCTCCCACCCCTCCCTGTTGTCCCGTTAATGATGTCACAATGGAAAATAGCCAATGGGATCGGAGTTCCATCAACCGCCGTTGGCTAGATGGAAATCCACTTTAAAGTTTCACAGCGAGAAACACTTTAAAGTTTCTAAACGGAGGTCCAACCTTTTATCGCTAATGCTGAAGCTTTGCAGACAGCGATAACACGGCGAGGAGACTCTGGGCAGCGTTAGTGCAGGGAAAAACAATCACAGACATACTGTTCTGACAGTCCAGATTGCCATCTTGGAGCACTCAGATTTAGGGCACTTCAACAAGAGTGTCGCCATTTGAGATTTCCTCCTTTAGTTTGCTGATAGATAAAACTTCTGTGTTTGAAAATGGTTCCAAACATAGAGCTGTAAGGACAGATAACACACAGCATTAGCATTAGCCAACATTAATGGACATGTGTGTGGATATCCATCGCTAGCTGTCAAAAGATACATAAATAATTTGCTTCTCTTGTGACTTGTGAAGCTGAATGATTGATAATGCAAATATTGCTTTTATGATAGCCTTACCACACATTTAAATCTGCCTGCGCTGTTCTGCAGAAAGTGGGATTGATGATGAAGTGAAAGCATGACCTTAATTTCCCTTCTCTCTGATGCCATGAAACTCAGTTTCCTCTTTCCTGTGTGCAAGCCCACCTCCTGCATGTAACGTGTGGCTCCAGAGAGTTACTTCAGATGTTTGGGATAAGGATTATGTCTGCTCTATTGCTTTCTGTCATGGCATGCTGCCACACTGTTCTCTCATACCTCTATTTTCTCCGTCCTGCCCTTTATAAACACAGAAGGTGGTGACAGACTGTGATCACAGCAGTAGAATAGGTATCAAAAAAATCTTGAAAGAAAACAGGTCTTTAATAAATCAGGGTCACCTTCTGCCTCAGCAAAGGTGAGAGATAAGAGATAATTCCACCGCTTAAGATAGTCAAAAAGGAAATTAAATCAAAGAAAGATGCTGTAAAAGATTTCCCCTCCCTATTTTTTCAGTGACCTGCTGGAGGTAAATGGGGATCTAAGTGTGTCAACGGGGCTCTGGAGAGACGGCACCATGCGTTGAGGGGACCGGCATGATACAGAGAGGCTCCAGTGGAGGGACAAGTAGGCCATAGTCAGCTGCAGTAAAGCAGCTGCAGCTCCGAGTCACTCCTGCAGCAGAGACACAGCATTACAAAAAGTTCAGAGCTGGGAGATTTATCATCATACATTAAATGGCTGAAAGTATGTGGGCACCTGAGCATTAAACCCATGTACGATTACTGAACATCTCATGCACAAACTTCAGGTGCTGCTATAACAATCTCCGCTGTTCTGAGTCACAATGAAGTGCAGTAATTTCACACTCTGATTTCGGACACAAATACCCTATATAAAGTGATTTAAGACTTAACGGGTGTTACTTTATTGTTGCGTTAAGATTAGGTCCAAACCAAAAGAACATTAAAGGAGCCAGGGGTGTCCATTTAGTTTTATTAGCCTTATAGTGTACATCATAGGAGATATATATCAATATAATTAAATAATAATAACATTTTCTTAAAGGAAAAGTCTAACATTTTTGGGAAATATGCTAATATGAAGCTACAGCCAGCAGCAGGTTAGCTCAGCTTAGCACAAAGACTGGAAACAGGGGAAAACAGCTAGCCTGGCTCTGTCCAAAGGTAACAAAATCCACCTACCAGCACCTCTAAAGCTCACTAATTAACACGTTCTATTTTGTTTATGTAATCTGTACTAAAACGGACGGAAAGTGAATAAGCATATTTCCCAAAATGTTGAACAACTCCTTTAAGTTATCGTACTGAAATAAATTGGATTGTCACTCATTTCTCAGAGTACACATCACCGGTGTATAGCACCAATTAACATAAATACAGTAAATAAAAAAATAAAAAACACATTCTCAACAACACTGAGTCCAAAAAAAATTGATCTCCGGGGTTGAGGCTCTGGTATCTCAGAGGAAATAAAACAACAAACAACAGCGAGGAAATGGCACCTACAGGCTCGGTCTCCCTGGCTGCCTGAGCTGAGTCTACTCACCCTCGGGCCCCTCGGGGACAGGTCTCCTCCCGTGGTCCTCTCTCCATGGCACCAGTCCGCCATGTTTTTGTCTAGCTGTGCTAAGTCATTCTAGCTCAACATGTACTACAACCGTCTAGGGGCAACTAGCTGCACGGACAACAGGCTTATCTCTAGCTGATCGGTTCTTGATTAATGGCAGAGCTGACTCCAGGGCTGTTATTGTGAGCCTAATCTGTGCAAATAGAGACAGAAACACCTGATCTCTGCATCAGTGTAGCTTTGAAAACCGACAACAAAAAGCACAACAAAAAAGAGGCGGACAAAGTCAAACTGGCTGTGTTATTTTTTGCTTTTTTGCTTTTTTGCTTTGATGTCATTTGAGGTCAATGTTTGTCAAATGTCAGAGTAGTTTTTTGTGAATATATGATACAAATGTAAAAAAAAAAAAATAACAAAAATGGAAAGTTTATGGTTGTGAAGAGCTTTACTTTACTGAATTACTTTATCAAAAAAAAAAGAAAAGCAAGAGATACAAAAGAGATATTTACTGACGCTCCATCACACAGAGCTGCTTTGTGACGGTGTCTGTATTTGTTGGTATTTCTGTTGACGTCCCTTTTCATCAAGGGATCCAGAACCGGCTCAGAGTATGTGCAAAGCCCTTTGACACCCCCGTCTGAATGCCCTTTGACCCGACTCTTCTGTCTCTGCACAGTAAGACGAGTAGTAAGAGTGAACTCTGAGGAACTTCTATCGGAGCGCAGAGCTGCTCCTCACAGACACAGACCTCCGTTCTGTTGGTTTCTGTGGTGAAGGAGAGAAAAGCAAGGGACACGAAGGTGGGGAAGTCAAGGCTATGACTGTGTCTTTGTCCCGCCTCGCTCCAAAGAGGCGTTTTTCCATGCGACATCCGAACATCACAGGCCTCCATCACTGGTTTTACTGAACTGCTAGCCCGGGAATGCACTATTGATTGGTTATGAATAAAGTTTCAAACAAAGAGGAATGGTGTTGTTGTTGTTGTTTTTGAACAAAGTCTGTTTACAGGTAGTCTATATTAACGATGTTTTTACTTCCGGGATTGTTCAGGTGTCGCCGGAAATTCCGCCGGATGTCCCTCATTTCGGCCGGATGTCCATTACCTTCCACTTTCTTTGTGTTGCTGTTCTAAATTCCGGTTTCTGAGGACTATGATTAACTGTCTCCTCAGATCTCTGCAGGGTAAATCCAGACAGCTAGCTAGACTATCTGTCCAATTTGAGTTTTGTATACAACTAAAACAACCTTTGAACGTACACATGTTCCACCAAAACAAGTTCCTTCTCGAGGCTAATTTTACAGAGGCACCGTTGCTCGGTCCGGCGATTGCCCATGATGATTGTGATTGGTTAAAAGAAATGCTAATAAAACAGATCATGTTTTTCTCCCATCCCAGAATGCTGCGTGGACTAGCCAGACCAGAAGGTCTGGCAATGCGAGACTAGTTTACAGGTGTCGGGGAGTAGTACCCCTAACCCTATATCTGAAAAAAAGTTGAATAAGTTCTGATAAACTGACTCAAGTGACGTCACTTGAGTCAGTGTCCTTCACAGCTGAAAACTACAAGTTAAATTATAAAGCCCACTCCTCATCTCTGCTTGAGAATAGCACCTCAAGGCTAAATTAGCTGCTCCTAGCATAATGTCCCTCATTTATCAACCTAATGTAGAAACCATACACCGTACACAAGTTCAGACCAGACGTGAGATTTTATCGCAGCCTACGCTCACGTTCAAATTGATAAATGCTGAGCTTTGCATAGGAATCGGCATACGCCCGTCCTACGCCTGTTTTAGGTTGTACGCACATTTCATAAATGAGGGCCAATGAGTGGAGTTGCATTGTGGGCAATATAGGCAATGGGTTTTGAGAAGAGGAAAAGTGGGTGGAATAAAAGGTTTTGCTGCATACATTTTAATGATTTTTTAATAGTATTATAGGAGTACAATGCTTAATCTGTGGTGTAGTATTTTAAAGGGGCATTCCTCCAGTTTTACACATGAAGAGCTGTCTAAAGTCAAACAAAATAGATCTGAGGATGTTCATTCTTGACCTTGGAAATAGCAAATAGTAGCTGTTCTGGAGCTTTCGATCATATCACACAATCTTCATCAGCAGATTTAAGTCTCTCAGTGCCCTGTTTTCTGAACACTGTTGGCTTTGATTATGTGATATGATTAGCGCAAATACTAGATAGTCAAAATCAAACAGATATCCCATAATGCAACAAATAACATGTTCTCTGTTACATTTTTCCTTTTGCCTGGTAAACACTGGCGTCTTTCAAATTTCACAACACCGGTTTAGGTATTCTTTATAATGAGTAACCTGACTCCAACGTGTAAAATTGAGTTCCCCTTTAAACATCCAACATTATCCTTTTCAGTGAGAAGAGGTTCGCTCTGGGATCTGATTGATCATGAATGCATCGTAAAAAATTACCTGGACTTTATTTATTCCACATCTTAGTCAACATTTTCTCCAGCGTGGGTTAAGTTATTAAGTTATTCTATCCTTAAAATACTTTATTTGGTTTAAGGATTTAGTTAAAGACAAAGAGAGTCCTTTTGCAGATCTGAGGACACACCAACTGGCAGGCAATCTGGTTAGTTGTTCACTTCAAAATAGAACACAACCTTTTACTGTCTCTCCTCATCCTCCTCTTTTTTTTTTAAGATAATTTTTTGGGCATTTTTAGGCCTTTATTTGACAGGACAGCTAAAGACATGAAAGGGGAGGGGGGGGGGGAATGACATGCAGCAAAGGGCCACAGGGCGGAGTCAAACCCAGCCCACTGCCTCGAGGAGTAAACCTCTATATATGGGCGCCTGCTCTACCAACTGAGCTATCTGAGTGTCCCTCATCCTCCTCTTTGACGTGACACCAACCTTATCACCACCTGAATCTTTTCATATTCAGAATATATATATAGAATATATATCTACAGTATACAATGTGATTGCTCCCTGTAACAAAGGAAAACCAGGGATAGAAAGCAGGAAACATGGTGCAAAACTGTTGAGGAAAACCATGAAAGGGAAGAGAGAGAAGGTGATAAACATGTGAGAGTCTCTGCTGTTATGGCAGATACAGAATGTCTTTCTACCAGTGTGTGTGTGTGCGTGTGTGTGTGTGTGTGTGTGTGTGAGAGAGAGAGAGAGTGAGCTGTGAACCAGCCAGGCGAGGCTCAGCCTGCTGAATCCTTTTCTACTGGCTCTTTAACACTCTCTCTCTCTCTCTCTCTCTCTCTCTCTCTCTCTGCCTCACTTCATTTCCAGGCTCATCATCCCTTTTTTCTGCCTTTTTTCCTTTGTTGTTGCTTTTAATAGCATCACCATGGAAGTGAAGAGGTGTTGCTAGGTAACTGGCTGGCGTCTGGAAGGGTGTTTGATTGGCGGTCACACTGACAGACACAACAGTGGAGTGTGTGAGGACTTGTGTACCTGTGAGCGTGTGTGCATCATCTGTATACCCAGCATGTAGCCTACACTGGATTCGTCTTTAACATTGTTGTTACGTCAGTGTGAAATATCACCTTTTTGTTTTGGAATTTAGAAGATTTCGTTCCTTTCTCACATCTCAGAATTGAATCATGAAATCTTTGTTTACTGCGATGGATGCACCTTCATCTGCCTTTCACGGTAACTGCAGAGTCAGAGAGTGACTATAGGAATTCATTATGTGGAGAAAAACAGCCGACTGGGAAATGATATGACATCATAGGCCACAGTGGTGACACCTAGAGGATTCTATCTGTTACTGCAGTCTCCTTTGTCTCTGCTGGTACATGCAGGTAATCAGCAAACCATGTTTAACTGCACAACCATCAGAGTAGTTTTACTTTACTTGAGTATTTTCATTTTATACTACTTTATACTTTTACTTCACTACATTTCAGAGGGTAATATTGTCCTTTTTTCACTCACTACTACATTTACATGACAGTTGTTAAGTACCGGACACTTTTTACGATGATGACTTTACATAAAAAACATACTGTAAGCTTGTGAATTGTTGAGATTGTAAAAAATTGTTAAAGATCCGAATATTTGTTCCAAACTTTTTTCACTTGTGATCTCTTATAACAAAGCAGTGTCACGTTTCAGATGTCTGTGAGATGTTAGCAGAGTGATTTCCCGTCTAAACTTTCATTTAAATAAATGTTTGAGGCTCAAATTAGAAAAACAATTTAAAAAAATGTCACTGTAACATGTAATTATCTCACCATCCCCCAGGTTCAGATTGTGAACCTTGGACAGGCCTGACCCTTAGGTTGGAAACCGCTGGGCTAAACTACCAAACTGTATGTACAGTAATTAAAACTAGCTCCACCTTGAGCTGCTACAACAGTAAAATACTAAAACATTAATGCATGATGTGAGTATTTCTTCCATCACTGCTCAGATATTAAATGATACTGAAGCATTTTTTTTATTCGCCTCGCATTCATCACATTTCACACTTATTCCTCATTGAACCCAGAAATGTCACAAGTTGAGACTGCAGACAACATGGACGTTTCAGTAAGCAGTTTCCTAGGTTGTTTCCTGTTATATTAACAAATATATACACATATTCCAGGAAGAGCATCGTAATAACAATTAATCCTTTCCTATAATAACAATAAATTTAATAAATACTCAGTGTTCTTAACCACACAAGGAGAATGAGTTTGGGCTCACTCTTCAACCAACGGGATTGTCATCATCCCATACAAATAATAACACACATATTCTCACACACGCACACACACTCACCTAGAGAAAATTGCACTGTCAAGTACCTGCAGCCAAGACGAACTGTGCGAAAACAACTCTGCAGATAAAAGTTGATTTGTCAGCCATGAGTAGAGTCCACTGGTCCAGATAGGCTGACCAGTTGCACAACATGACTCCTAAAGTAGCACTGATGTTGAAGCCAACCGGTCAGAGGAGAATGTAAAGCTTCCAAACGGTCCAACAGGAGGTTGACATTGAAATCAAGTATGACTTTCCCTCAGTGTTTCCTTCTTTTGTGTCCATTTCAGTGGCATGAACGGGATCCATACAGAGAGCTACTGACTGCTAGTGAGGAATGTAAAATGTGTAAAAGACAAACATCTTATTGTGAAGAAGTGCCATACAGCAAACCATTCACACGTAAAACAACACACACAGAAAAAGCACCAGCACGCAAAAAAAAAAAAAAGTACCCTTTTTGTTCTTCCACACATGTACAGTAATATATACACATTCACACAAAGAGAAACACACCTGGTCTGCCAAACCAATAGAAAAATCATTTTTGCTAACAGGTTGGGATGGTGCAAGAACTGAGAAAATAAACTTTAATTTTTTTTTTACTGTAAGAGGCTGAGGATATAATCAGTCCACACAGTGCTATGAGAAAAAGGCTTTTTTCTGTCTCGGACTCGGAGGTTAGAGGACGATGACCCCCATGCAGAGAGATGACACATGTCAGGATGACGGCAGAGTTTATGGGAGATGTTTGTGCACTGGCAGAACAAACAGCGTGCAAAATAAGAACAAAGACACTCTATTACGAATTTTAAATAGTCCAGCTCCTGTGTTTGTCAATGAAACCCTCCGGAAAATAAGAACGTTTAGGTGAAATGTGAATGCACACTTTTTTTTTTCTTTGGAGTGAGAGATACAGGCAGAAAGTGGGCAGCTACACGGACGAGCAAAAGCACAGGCAGATGAATCGGAACGAACAGTTAGCGAAGTCAACAAAAGTGGCTTTTTAAGTACTTGAATGGCTTTTGTAGGTTGTGAGTGTGTCTTGGTCAGGGGGGCACTAAGAAGCAGGTAGAGATGGCTTCCAAGGATGGAAAGAAGTATTGGGTAAGGTAGGTGGGTGAGCACACTACAAGGCTTTTAAAAGGCTTCTAGGACCCTCAGTGTCGTGCAGATTAGAGCACAATCAGGGAAAGGCTTGTTTTAAGGGTTTCACACCTTATCACAACACTAAAAGGACACATGATAGGAATGGCTTCCAGTAAGTGCCTAAACCGTGACAAGAAGTGCGGTGTTTCTTGCCAACTTCAGTGAGTGCAATTTGCTCGGCTCAGACATCAGTAGGCATTCAGCCCAAGCGCTAATGTCCAGGAACAGGTTCCAATGCAGAAAAGTAGACTTGGCTGTTTTTCACTATGAGTACTGCTGTCCACACAGAGTGGCAGGCTGCTGTTTTCCACACAGAGGGACAGTGTTGTCCAAATTCTGGCCCTCCACGTCCATGTCCATCAGGTTGGGTCGCGCGTTGCTGGCGCTGCTGTCCCCTGAGCCTAAGGGGCTGTCGCAGCTGCTGCCTGGCGACGAGCTGAGGGTCCGGGAGAGAGAGCCCAGCTTCCAGGGGTCAGCTCTCATCTTGGCCGGGGTGGGCCGCGGCCGGGGGGCAAACTCCAGCGTCTTGGGTCTCTCCAGGGGGCTGATCAGGCAGAGGGGAACCGGGTCAGGAATCGGTGGAGCAGGGGCTTTACGCCGCTGGGGGACTGGGAAGATGGCAGAGGGGTCAGGGAGGCGGGGGATGTCCAGCGTGTCCTGTGGACCTGAATAATGAAAGATAAAAAAAAAAAAAAAGTCTCATTGCCATTGCCATATTTTCTGACTCTAGCTTCTTGCTTTTCTTGGACATATATGAAAATATCCTTAATAACTTTTGGTTTCTGACTGTTGGTTGGTGAAGATGATTGATGATGAAGATTATTTGACATTTTACGGACATTTTGCAGACTGGTGGATAATAAAACATAATCGTCAGTCGCAGCTTTATAACAGATAATGAAGCAACAGAGGATCTATCAGTGTTTGTGCTGGTGTTACAGTAGCCCACTGTGTCTACCTAACAACTGTAAGATGAATGTGTTTTCATACATTAAAGGCTGGTGTTGTAAGTTGAGGGACAGTCTGCGTCAAACCAAAATGAGTATCATTGTTATAATAAATGGTTCAAACCTGGCGGAGTGTTGGTGCAAAAGTTTTTAATATTAACAATCCAGGACGGAAGGGTTTCCCACAAGCCATGAATGCACCAATAGGGAGATTTTAAAGCAGTCCCTGCTCTCAGCAGCAATACCATACGAGAGAGTGTGTGTCCTTCATATTAACTATTTAACGCTGCCATTTTGTCTAGCTTGCTCCTGTAATAGAGATAATGTCTCTAAAAGAGAATTCCTGGTTAAATAAAATATACAACTGTGATGTATCTCAACAGATAGTGGATGAACTGCTATTAAACTTTGATCATCCTTGTAAAAAGCATATTCTACATCATCGGTCCCTTACCTTTGTTAGCAGCGGTGTGTGGTGCCCCCGGTGGAGGCGGCATGGGCATGCTTCCATCTGACGGCGTCCTGTAGTGTCCCAGAGTTTGAGCTCTGGGTCGTATCGCCCCCTCCGAAGGGGTCCGTCTGTGTCCTCTGTTCAGGGCCATGGCGGCGGACACATGGGTGGGCGTGAGCGACTGGTTGGGCTCCTTCTTGAAGCTCTCCGCCCGCAGGTCCAAGAGAGGGTTTAGGGCAGGAGCTGGTGGCGCCACCGGTGTTTTGACCCCCGTCATCGGGGTCAGGGGGTACTCGTCTGGGTCGGAGGGAAGAAGGGACTTGGTGGAGTTGCAGTCAGACAGAGAGGACAAAGAGAGGAGTGTAACAGAGGGAGATGGGTCCATGCAGGGGAGCGTAGAGTCCTGATGTCTGGAGAGGGACAGGGAGAGGTTTCTGCTGGGTGGAGAGGTGCTGCGACGGAAACGTCCCGTCCGCTGGAAGAGGCCCTCCTTCTTCTTACGCTGCTCCTCTCTGAGGTCCTGCTCATCCTGGAGCACCTGACAACAACATCAGGTCACATTAAAAAGCTGGCATGCCAATAAGCAGAAGTCTTAACTCAAATACAATCAGCTGAAAAAACATTGCAACACTAAAACAACTGAACAGCTGGGCTAATTTATTTATTTATGAACATTTATTAGAGGATCAACCCCATGAGATGCAGCATCTCGTTTTCATGGGGGTCCTCAGGATCACATCCAAACAACAGAATAGCAAAACAACAGAGTAGATACAATAAAATAAAATTAAAAAAAAACACGCATGCCCGCATGTGCACACACAAGCTATCACTATCCCTACCCCCATCGCCATCACATGTAAAATGTTTGAGAAACAACTGATGTAACATATAACATAGAACACAATAATCCCAAATATAACTGACACAATTAACATTACTATGTAAATGTATGTAAGGCAACTACAGCAAAAGATTACATCCAAATCATTATTTTCATTGATCTTCTCACTGTACACTCCCTATCGACCTTTGTTTGCTTCGACAACAGACAGTAATAACTGTAACCCTCTAAACACAAAATCAACAAGGTGCTGGAAACCGTCCAAGCAGACCTCAGTTCATGCTGACTCGACAGCGTCGCACACATAATTTGGCAGTTGCTCATCCTGTTTCATCTCATCCCAAGGTGATCTATTAGTTTAGGATGAGGAGACTGTACAATCATGAGACGACGCATGCTTTACGACATGGTGTGTTATCCTGTTTGAAACATTTATCTGAGAAATCGTTGATTGTATATACAGCAAGTGTCTCTGTCTGCAAGTGGAAGCTGTTTGTTTTAACAAGGAAGGTACCTAATAAAAGGAATAAGAAATGTGTGAAAGGGATATTTTGTTTGCAGACAGGCATAGAAAATAAAACTATAAAAATCCAAGAGATCTCAAGCAATAAGCAGAGAGAGTTAAGTAGAAAAAATGACTGCTCCTAGGAAAACTGAAGCATGCAAAATATATGACTTGAAATATCAGGTACTAGCTGATTTTGCAACAAAATACCAAAACTATATATTTGCATTTAGTAGAACATGGTTACATATGGAGTAGTGGATTGTTTTGTGCTTACTCATTCTAGATATGTATTCTTGTTACAAGCGGTAGTAGGATTTGTGGGCAGATCAGATTATAACAGTAATATTTTTACTCTAAAATGCTTGTTGTTAAATTTGAGGTGAGTAAAGTTTAAAGGGGAGTTCCGGTAAACCTTTACATAAATAATTTTAAACATTAAACCTATGTAACTTTCAGAAAGCGCTTTCAATGAAACTTACTTCCTCTCCACTTTTATTCTTCTCATTTTTATTCGAAAGCCCACACTTTGGCGTTGAGTGGTTTTGGAAACAAATATCTTCCACTTTATTGCATTTATTTAACATAGGTTACACCTTGTTGACCGGAATGAACGATGATCCTTTCTGGACATTATCAACCCAACAACAAAGTATCTCATTTGCTGATTTGACTGCATAGACACTATATAAGAACTGCTGTAAAATAAATACTTACCCATATTCAATGGTTATGTTTAAGACTTCTTCTTCTGCATAACAATTGTGTTTTTCTCCTTTTAATTGCATACATTTTTTTATAAGTGTATGTATCTTTATTAGGCAATGATACAAAATAGCTTGTTAGCTGTTTTATGGTATTTTTATGTATTTATTGTACAAGAGGTCTCAAGATATAGGAAAATATAGGAATTTTCCTTTAAGGTACACTGTGTGTACTGTGACCTGTCAAAAGCATTATGTGTTAACTTATGTTGAGGTTTTATAACTTAAGGATGTTCTCTCTCTGTTCTTTGTGCTGTTTGCTCACCTGCAGTTTTCCCAGCTGCAGCAGGTCTTGTCCGAGGGCAACAGACGCGAGCAGAGAGGCACAACCCAACAGCAGCATATCACTCTTCTTCCTCTGGCTGCTGCGACGGAGCGAGTCCTGGTAGTTCACCCCGGTCCCCACGCCGCCGGGCCCCTGACAGGAGCTCGTATTAACAGTAGGCAATGGGTTTGGCCCCAGGCCTCCCCACAGGGACCCTGAGTCCTCCACAGCCCCGTTACTGCTGGTCTCTGAGGGCAGCACGGACCCTGGTGACTCCTCAAACTCACAGCACTCCTCTGTTTAGGAGAGGAAAAAAAGGGAAATATAAAAGGGTTGAGATGATTGATTCTTGTGACTAACTTACAATGAAAAGCAAAGACTCACCCATTTCGTTGAGGCTGGAGAAGCCGGCGGTCATGGGTGCATGTTTGGGGGACTTTCCTAGGTTTGGCGCACTGGAGGACCAAACTTTGCATCCCTCGCCGAGTGACTTCAGTCTGCAAACAACAGATACCATGATGTCAAGACACCACCAACCAGAACTATTCAATTCAATTCAATTCAATTTATTTATAGTATCAAATCATAACAAAAGTTATCTCGAGACACTTTACAGATAGAGTAGGTCTAGACCACACTCTATAAATTCCAAAACCCCAACAATTACAGTAATTCCCTCAAGAGCAAGCATTAGCAGTGGCTATTGCGACAGTGGCAAGAAAAAACTCCCTTTTAGGAAGAAACCTCGGCAGACCCAGACTCTAACCTAACCTCTAAAACAACAACAAAGTAACCAAGTGCAACAACATTGTTTTCAGATTGACTAAAATAAGAAACAAAAAGGTTGATGTCAGATGAGGACAGCCATCATACACAACATACATTTTTTTCTTAATCAGATTTCCAGAGATAATTGCTCTGCTTCTGTCCGGTCCGCACACTGTAATGCCATATTGATTGAAAGGTTTTGTTTTTCTATGTTAGGATAAATATTCTGTCTAGAAAAATATGAGAAAAGGCAATTTATTCTCGCCTGTGAAATCTGTAACAGAAAACAATGATCACGATCCTCGGGATCCAATTTTTGTCACTGCAGTTTCATCAGGTACTAACCCTAGAAAACGCTGTCTACATTTATCTGTCAATATCTGTGTAAATGTGTGAGGAAAGGTTGGCTGCACAGATAGCTCAAGTGCCAAAAAAATGTTTTTTGTTTTCATTTTTTTAAACAAATTGTATATTGAAAAATTTCAAAAAATGTGTTCACTTCACTTTTATAGTAATACAGCTATATGTGTTTATCAAGTCATCATTTAATATGAATCACTTCTGAAACTTTTCCCAAAATAATCTGTTCCGTACACCATAAATAGTAGTTCATTTAAAATGTACTTTAAGTAAAAGTTACTTAGTTACATTAAAGGTCCCATGACATGGTGCTCTTTGGATGCTTTTATATAGACCCTAGTGGTCCCCTAATATCTGAAGTCTCTTTCCCAAAATTCAGCCTTGGTGCAGAATTACAGCCACTAGAGCCAGTCCCACAATGAGCTTTCCTTAGTATGTGCAGTTTCTGCGTCTGTAGCCATTGAGGAGGAGAGAGGGGGGGGGCAAGGTTGAGAGTGGGGGTGAGGCCTTGACCAACTTCCACTTTCCTCGTTTGAAAGCCATGATGTCTCTCTCTCTCATGGGCAGGCCACATTCTCTGGGCGGGCAAAGCAGAGAAAGGGGAGGTAACCTTGCTCCTTATGACCTCATAAGGAGAAGGTTCCAGATCGGCCCATCTGAGCTTTCATTTTCTCAAAGGCAGAGCAGGATACCCAGGGCTCGGTTTACACCTATCGCCATTTCTAGCCACTGGGGGACCATAGGCAGGCTGGGGGAACGCATATTAATGTTAAAAAACCTCATAAAGTGAAATTGTCATGCCATGGGACCTTTAAAGCTTTAGTGAGTAACTTTTTTCTTTTAATAAACCTCCGTTACATTCAAGCCCTTGCCAAATGAGTTGCTACAAAGCTAATTAAGACTATCAGCTCCACACAACTCTCTCTGTATTTCTCAGTATGGCTATGTACATGTATGTGTCATCCGGTAACTTGTACATGTATGTGTCATCCGGTAACTTTCCCGCACAGAAACTTGAGTGATGGTAATGACTTCTTCTGAAGAGTCCATCATGTTTTTTTAATCCCCCGCGTCCTCTTTGGCTATTAGTGGTGCGCGGTCACATAAAGGCGCTGACACACTTAGCCGATTATCGGCCGTTGGACAGTCTGGCGAGGTCAGTGACGCAAATCTGTTCGGTGTGTCCCGTGCCGTCGTCAGTCTGGGGGGCTGTTGGCGTTCATTTTGGCCGACCTGACATGTTCAGTTGCCGGCAGGGCAGTCGAGACTCACCCGGAAATGGGGAGCGGAATGAGGTGACTCTGACGCTCTGACAGTTTTGTTGTCACTACTTAGAATTCCTCATGGGGGCGGCAGACGTATACGCACTCTAGCTTTAACATTCATCACTGGTATGTAAACGAATTGTGCACATACTTCTCCTCCCCGCCCACCCTCTCTTTCTGGAGGGTGGAGCTCGGTCCCCAGGTGCGTCCTTTCTTCTTGCTGGTCGACAGGTCCTCCTTTTTACAAACAGCACTGCGTCCCCACGTCTTACTGCCATCGCTCGGTGTCACTGAGGGACAGTCAGATAACTCACATTACACTTCTACCTCACATTCTCTTTCTCTCACACAGGATGCTTTCTGACTTTCAGGTGTTTGCACTCACATCTTATGGCTCTGAGTCGGGGTATGACCCCCGGGCTGGCAGGCGGCGTGGTGCTCTCGCTCCCCTGAGTCTTCCTCTTGTCCACACTGGGAGACGCCTGAACGGTGATCTTATGCTCAAAGCCTACAGGTGAGCGAGAAGAGAGAAGTTTTTTTTACATGAATCGTTTTTCATTTGTCAGACATTTCCTAATTTTTGGAAACACACACATACACACACAGCGAGGTGCTGACTTGTATGAGCTTCAATACAAATCGCGTCAAAACATGTCACACAGACGCACCCTGGTGGCCCCGGGGTAAAAGTGCTGACCATCCTCACCAGTATGCTTCTGGCCCAGACCTTCTGCTGCACGTCACTCCCCATCTCTTTCTCCCCTGATTTCTTGTCAGCTTGCTACTGTGTCTCAGTGTGTACAATTCCCAAAAGAATATAATTCACGCCATGCAAGTCTTCTTTGATTTTACCTTGCATGATATATTAGAGAAACATTTCCATAAAACAGAGATACGGTCACAATGTCTGTCCTAGTTGTTTTCATTTTACTCAGTCTGCCCCTCCGTCTCTGTCTCCAGCCACTACTTACTCTCCTAGACCCCTCCATTGCCATTCTCCATCCATCCACTAGATGCCCTCAGAGTCTCCCACCTGTCCCAGTCACCTGACTCTCCCTTCTACTTGCTCACCTGTCTCCACTTCCCCTCATCAGCCCCGGCAGTATATAAACATGCCTTTTTTTTTCTTCACTCATTCCCTGCCAGATAGTCAATGTTTGTTATGCCACGCATACCCTTTGCTTTCCAGCCACCTCAATTTAAATGTGTATCCTTATACCTGGAACCTCTGCCTGCCTGTAAGCTTATAAATCTTTACTTTGTCAATACATCGCTGAACTCTTGCTGTCTGCCTGGACTGTAACATATACTATGGACTTCCTACAATACAATTCTAGTGTGTAAGAAACTGATGCTGAAACAAGTAGTCCATTAATCACCTGATGAAATGTCTTATTTTCCAATTTAGTCAGTTGGTATTTTAGTTATTTACTTGTCAAATAAAACTATGGAAGTATCACTAAGATTTGGACCACACAAGTGTGAAGCGATGATGATACATGGAAATCACCGGATTTTAGTATGGTTTTCCTCTTTTCATAATAAAGGAGATTGAAGTGGCATTTACTTGGCAGTGTGTCGTGTTCTTTAGATGCACTTTATTACTCTTATCTTATCTCTTAGAGCCATCTATGTCCTACGTTTCCAACCTGTAAAAAAAACACCATGTAACTGGGAGCTCTGCCAGTTTAGTGCACCGGATTCATCAGATTAAAGCAAATTGAACAATCTCCCTGCAGATCCCTCTTCCACCCACCAGAGGGCAGACTAATACAGTTGCTGTCTCGGCCTAGCTTCAGTAATCTGCTCTTCTTGAAGTGTCCTTTTCTTTTCTTCACACTGGGTTTCTCCTGGTACATCTGGTGAATGATGATGTTCAGTTCTCGCTCCACAATGTCGATCTCCCTCTCGGCCAGCTCCTGCTCTCTCCTCCTCAGCTGCTCCTCTTGCTCCCTCTGCTCCTCGGCTGCTCGGGCCAACGCCTCCTCCCAGGACCTCAGCTCCTGAGAAGAGAAGAGAAGAGGAGAGGAGAGGGAGAGAAGGATGCAAAAGGATGAGAATGAGGAGGTGAGGTAAGGGGAGAGAGAGAACAGAAGAGGGGGAGGAACAGCATGGACAGGATGAGGAAGAGGAGGAGAGCGAGAAGGATAGGAATAGAGGTTGAGGAGAGGTTATTAGCACAGCAGCACCTCCTCTAACACCTCTTTTGGCAATCGGCTTGTTGCTAAGGTGATTCTGATTTGCAAAAACGCCTCAGACAGATAGCGATGTGGTGAGATTCCTCCCACCCTAAATATGAAAAGGGACTGTCTGCTGAAATCTCTTTTCTGTTAAATAAACTCTAATGAAACACAGATTTTAAGTCTACTGAGCTGTACGTTTCTCTATAATTACAGACGTATTCAGCTAATAATAAATTCACCTCTGATAAGACCTGACTTGTGATCTGTGTTTTCATATTTCCCACCTTCTCTTTGGCCCTGAGCTCGTCAAACATCTGCTGGATCTCCAGCCTCCAGTCTTCTTGTAAGGAGTGAAAGGACTCCAGAGGCATCTGAAACATGGCCGACTGCTCAATGGCCTGCAGTCTCTTCAGGATGCTGGTGAAAGAGGGCCTGCTGCGGGGGTTTGGGCTCCAGCACTCTGCAAGATAAGAGACAAAAGGAAGAGTTATTACTGAGGTTAGTGTCATGTATGATGTCTTTTATTGCCCTAATTGGATGCTTTTAACCCAAGTGATTTACAATAAGTGCATTTAACCTCCATAGGAACAAAAGCTAGGTGGTGTCAAAAATGTTTTATCTGAAACAACTGACTTGGCTGAAGTAATGTTTTTATTTATAGGGCAGTTTTCTGATCCTGGCTTTGACTCCTGTTATACTATTCAGAAAAGAAAATGATGCATGGCCCTTTCCATTCACAAAACACCACGTTTTACAGCTAACACTACATGAAAAGGTGTTTTAAAGCACAAAGGTAGTTTCTGCTGACACTCTTGCTTAAAGGATAAGCCTGGTATTTTTTTGTATGTCAAACAAATCGTATGACAACAGCAACACCATCAAATCCATCTCTCTGATATCCCAGCCAGTCTGTAGTACTCAGCCCCAAAACCATTGTTCTATTGTACTAAAAACAAATCTTTCTAACAGTTTCATTTTTCAAATGATAGGTACTTTTCTCAGGTAGAATCAATAGGATCTCTGGCAGTAAATAAGGCAATAACAGAAGTGGAAGAGAGCAAGATGGGACAGCATATGGCAACCATAATGAGCCAAACCCTAACTGACAGTGTTGCAGAAACATGGTGCACACCTACAGTGATAAGTACTGCCTCTCTCACTAAACACTAAACTACAGCCATAACCATCTAAAAAGATGAACAAAAAGAAGCAGTTCATGTTTAAAACAAATTTAAAAAAATAAGCATCAACACACCAAGTAAAATGTTATTTAAGAGCAGGCTAAAAATATGGTTTACAGCAGGTAATATTTATTTAATAGGTAAAATAAATTAGCATAAAGAGTATGTGGATAAAAGATGGAGAGGGAGGAGATGAAAGTGAAATGATGACAGGAGCAAACAGGGCGAGCAGCGAGGGATAACAAAGGAGAGATTAGCGGATGAACATGGATAAGATGAAGTGGAGTGAGAGGGGAAATGAGGAGCGGAGTGGGAGAGAAGTGGAGGGAGGTGACTGATGTTGGCTGACAGTTTAGAAACCTCTTCTTAAAACCTGGCCCGCAGCTTAGCCGTTCCGCATAAAAAAAGAAGAAGAAAAAAATGCTTGGGAATAAGCACATTAAGGCAATTTGGATATATAAGGCAGGTGTGTGTTTCAACAGAAGACCTGAACTGTGTAACAAGAGCTGGTTAATACTCCACCACTGTTAACAGAGTTGCTGCCTGGATTGTTTGCAAGGTGAAAAGCAGAAATCTGGCTATGTGAGGTCAGGACTACAGGAGGATGTTTAAAAAGCAACTTAATGAAACTGTTCAAGGTCTCCATCCATTTTAACTCTTCGTGTTCATCTCAGCTCCCAGATGCAGAATGAAAACATCTGTTACCTCAAAAATTCAAGTACGGTTTCACCACTTTCAACAGCTGTGACATGTTTAAAATTATATTTGATGACCGGTGTACAGTTCAATCCCAAAACACAGAGCACAATAAAGCTTTTGAAAGTTAACTTGTCAACCATTAATGAATGGGATAAGTAGGAAGAAGTTGTACCAAAAAAAAAAAAAACTGTCAAGCTGTTTGTCTCGACTTAAGACAACTTGAAAATCACTTTCTCAACAAGGAAAGCAGTACTGACTCCGAATTATGAATAGCGGTATAATAATCACTCAAGAGTGTCCAGGCTGCTTACCTCCCAGCAGCTGAGCGAAAGGTTCAGGGCACGTTGAGGGGATGGGAAGTGTTAGCTTGTTCATGGCGACACCATAAGCAACCGCCAGCGCGTCTATCTCCCGGTAGGGAACCTCGCCGGTCAGCAGCTCCCACAGTAACACACCGAAACTGTGACGAGAGACAAACACAAGGATGGTTTTATTCATTTCTATGTTTTAATGTCACATCTGACTGCAAAAACTATCCTCGAATAGGACGATAGTGACCATCTCTTATCAGTGACCCCAGTTCCCATTTATCTGACGAATGTAGGTACTAGTTACTGTAAAGATTTTATATCCAAAACAAATGATGATCTTATAAAATATGAGGCATTTGTACAGATAGAATTAGCCAACAGTTGAGGCAATTTAAGATTTTGCAATATAAGTAAAATTGACTTGACTTAAAACTGACTACAATATTAATGCATCAGTAATAATCATGTACTGTATATATTTGATTATTACTGATGCATTAATATTGTGTATATATAAAAAGAATAACACTCACGTGCAGGAAGAAAATGTCTGAATCATGAGTACTTTTACGTTTGATACTTTCAGTACAGTTTGCTAATTATTCTTACGTATTTTTACTTAAGAAATTTTTATTATTAGTATTACAATTTTATGCTGCAGAATTGTTGATTGTAAAGGATTTATAGTTATTCGTTCAACTACTGATACATACATATAATGACATACAATTACTAACATCTTTCAAATCGTGACATTTAAATCACATGGTTTAAATCTGTAGTGGTTAGAATGCAACAAAAAAACAGCAGAATTTGAAGTAGAGTTGTCTCCTGCAGCTCTCCCTCTCCATTCTTTGTCACACAGGCAATGCATGCTTAGAACAGCCAATAGGAACGCTCTCTATCTCTGAAATGACCTGTGATTGGCCAAAGTCTCTCGTCAAGGGCTAGAGTATCTAAAGCCTAAAAACAGAGCCAAGAGGAGGTGCAGAAGTCTCGAAGACCACTTATTATGCTGAATTGTTTTTTTTTGAAAAAGTTTTTGCCCAGCAACGCTAAAAATAAGGTGCCTACTACAGCTTTTAGATGACTTTACTGGACTGAAAACTGAGTCATAAAAATCACAAAACTATTCTTATCTTTAGCCAAGTTTCTTATTACTATTACTCTCCACTAAATACATAGTACATATACGTAAAACATCTGGAGTTCACATTGTGACATGTTAGCCCCCCTTCGACAGCCCGGCTGAAGACGTTCTGTATAAATCGGGAGAATAAGGTGAAACACAGTACCTCCACACATCACTGCTCTTGGAGAAAAGTGAGAGCTTGATGACCTCTGGGGCCATCCAGGCGTAAGTCCCCGCTGCACTCATCTTAGTGGTCTGGTGCCACTCTCTGGCCAGACCGAAGTCTGTGATCTTCAGGGTTCTCCCGCCCAAGTCGTCATGCTCCACCGGCTCCAGGATGAGGACTGAGGAGGAGCAGAATCTTGTGTTAAAATATGACAGTCCTGTACACACAGTATATTATGTTTTGGACAGAAAAATACAAATAAAAACTGCTTTAGTAATGGAAATGCTCCCTGACAAGAGGTCAAACGGCAAAGAGAGCTCAACAAGTCAGGAATTATTACAGTAAAAATCCTGTTTTTGTTTAGTTTTTTTCACTAAAGTACAAGAAATGTACTGGTTTCAAGTTCTTAAATGTGAATTTGATGTTTGTTTTTTTTTACTTCTTTATGATGGTAAATTAAAAATGTTTAAGACCTCAGCTTAGCCTTTAAATATTGTGATGCACTTTTTCAGGTTTCTGACATTATATAAAACCAAACAGTTGATTTATGTAGAAGAAAAAATCGGCAGATAAAATTGTCAAACAAATCTGTATAATGAATAGGATGGACTGGTAAATCATCAACATTTGACCAAATAGTCTTGTTGATTGTTTCTGAGAGCAAAAACACCCTGAAAACCAAAACATGAAGTCCATTTTAATACTCTAAATATGTAACTGAACTGTGTCACATTCAAAAACAAAAGTGTAAAAGGAGTGCATGTTCAATAATACCAGTCGTGTTTACAGTACAGGTGTGGTCGGACCAGTGTCCTAGTCAGGTTTCTGCTAAAGGGCACAACTGGCCCCTCTGGTCCAGCAGTGTGTGATGACGAGTGTATATTGCCTATACAGTGACAGTCATTGTAATGTATCCTTGTTAATGTTACCTCTCTCTCTCTCTCTCTCTCTCTCTCTCTCTCTCTCTCTCTCTCTCTCTCTTCCATGTACGACTTCCTCCATTTCTGCGTGAGGGCTGGTTATGGAAATATTTGGAGTGTTCACAGTTCACGGGCACTGGGAGGCAGGTGGGGGGTGCTTTCTCTCTCTCTCTCTCTCACTTATCTACAGGCGTATGCAAAGGGTGGTGGAGAGAGACTACAAACACAGCAGTGTCTTTGTTTACACACACATGCACTCCTGCGTGCATGCACACACACACACACACACACACACACACACACACACACACACACACACACACACACACACACACACACACACACACACACACACACACACACACACACACTTTCACGTGATAAAGGTGTGCCTCTCTGTGCTCTGCTCTGTCCACAAGCTTGCCAGGAGACCAGTTTCAGTGATAAAGAATTGATCTCAGACCAGTCTGTACATATTTCCATAGTTGGAGAGAAGTATTCACATCCTTTCCTTTAGTAAAAGTGGCAATACCACACAGTAAAAATATTCCATTACAAGTAAAAGTCCTGCATTTAAAAGTTCTCTTTCAGAAGCTCCCCTTCATGTAAATGTAACTTTATATTACAGCTCAAACAATCAGTCCATTAATCAATTAGTCGACTGGCAAGCATTTTGATAATCAATTACTCGTTTCAGTCATTTTTTAAAGCAAAATTGCCAAATTCTCAGTTTCTCAGATGTGAAGATTTGATGCTTTTCTCTCTCAGATATCATAGTGAACTGCATGTCTTTGTCTTTTGGACTGTTGGTTAAATAAAACAATCAGTGGTAGAAGATTTACTCAAGTACAGCTTTGAAGTACTTGTATTTGAGTATTTCCAAGATTCTTTTTCTTGGAAATACTAATATTTTTCTCTTCTACCCCCCTATACTTCAGAAGGAAATATTGTAATTGTCCCCTCCATTACATTTATTGGACAGCTGTAGTTACTGATAACCTTTCAGATTAAGATTTAACATTCAAACAAGATCAGCACATTGTTTAAGATGAACTTTTTTGGTCTGTGAACAGTTACAAAACTTTCACGTGTGTGTGAGGGACATTTCCCCTCTAAACCTCTCAAATGGCTTTCATTCAAATAATTGGTCAAGGTCCAAATAGGTCACATTATTAATATTTCACAAGTAACAGCAAAGATTGGAAAAACGTCAAACATTAACACACATTTGTTTAACAGTACTTAGATTTGTTTTCTTCCTAACCCAGTTGGGAATCACTGGATTAAACTACCAACCAGTGTAACATTACAAGTAGTTCAACTTAGCTCCACCTGGAACAGCTACAGGAGGTAAATGCTGCTTACACACTGTTGTATCAATATAAAATAACAAATGTTATATATATATAATCAGTCACAGTGACATTTTTTCTGCAGGATGAGTACTTTTACATTAGTTACTTTCAGTACATTTGCTGATACTTTTGTACTTTTACATGCTGGACTTTTGCTTGTAATGGATTATTTTTACATTGTGGTATTAGTACTTTTACTCAAACATTTAACTATGTCACCATGGGCATGTATTGTATATGTTATTATTTTCATCCACATCTCATGGACAGTAGTTAATAATAAAAAATATTCTGCTAAATAAGTGATAATGAAAATAATTAAGGGAGCAACAGAAAATCATTCGGCAACAAGTCGGGGCAAAAATGCCAAATATTTACGGATTCCATTTTCTCAAATGTTAATATTTGCTGGTTTTCTTAGTCTTCTATTAAAGTACATTGAATTGTATTTAATCTTATTTAACATGTCAACTTCTCTAGGACATTATGGGGCATTTTTCAATATTTTCTGATCGACGCAACAATTAATTAATTAATTAATAGAGAAAATAATCATCAGATTCATCTACAATTAAATTATTAGTTTCTCGATTTATAGGTGAGCAGTTTTAATTACAAAAATGCATAATATTTTATAAGATCACATTGTTGCTATGTCAAATTTCCAGCTGTCAGATAAATGTAGTAGCGTGACAAGTATATATTTTGCTTTAAAATATAGTGAACAAGAAGTATAAAGTAGCATTGAAATGGAAAACTAAAAGTGAAGAAGTACTTCAAAACATGTCTCCCGTCATCTTTTCTATTCTGATGCTGTCGTCTCTGTGAGGGACAGCTGTCTCCTCAGGGCTAAGTCTTTCTCTGGAAAACAAAAGATGGAGTCCAGACGGACTCGGAAAGAAAGATGTGTTTGCATGCTTAAACGGGTGTATCCTCCTCACGCCGTCTACCGTTCCTGGTTCGTTTTGTTTGTATACAGTAAATATGGAGCACATCCATACGGGGGAAAAGAGAAGGAGAGTACAGAAAAAAAGAGGCTAACAAGGAAAGACAGAAACTGAGGCCTGTTTACAGAAACTGAACGCGTGAGCGAAGCAGCGCTTCCACCTGCTCCTCCTGATTTAATTATAACATCATCGTGTTACTTCGCACTCTCCATGCAGCTTCTCGACACCACCTGCGAATGTTCATTCATTTATCCTGCCACAGGTTTTCACTACCGCCAGCGGTTCATCCATACGTCAAACACCAAGGATCAACATGTTTGTATTCGACTGGCAGCACAGAAACCTGAAGTGCAGCGTTACACAAATAACACCCGCGAGGGCATCGGAGGCATCACAGCACATTTTATCAGAGAGGGAGGGCGGAAAAAGTCCTTAAGGATAATGTGGCTTTTACACAATGCAGTGCTGCTGGAAATGTTATCTCAAAATAGAGCAAAGCACACAAATGAGATGAAAGCGAGAAATACAGCTGACAAGCTCCCTGGTTACTACAAAGTCTTCCATAGCAACATGCATCATGGGAAATATAACAGGCCTGGATGTGTCATTGATTCATCACATATGTCAATTTTACTATTATAGTAATCAACAGGAATAACTGCTGCTGCACTACTCTTTAAATGCCACGATCAAATAATGAACTTTCAGTGTTTCAGTGAAGATTCAAGCATTCAGTAGCTGACCCATTTATTTTTATATGCAAAGAGTATCCGTCCTCCACTGAGACCTTTCTGTGCAAAGCTGATATCAATCAGACTTTATCTTATCAATGACCTGTGTTATGTTTGTAACCTACAGAGAGCTACTAAATAATGTCTTGCTGATAAAACACGAGTCTGTAGTTAGTTAGCAGCTCTGTGAGGCTGTAATCAAAACCAAACGGTAAGATATATAAAAAAAAAATGAGGTCCAAAGTTTGTTTCTGACCTTAAAGTGCTCATATTATGCTCATTTTCAGGTTCATAATTGTATTTAGAGGTTATATCAGAATAGGTTTACATGGTTTAATTTTCAAAAAACACCATATTTTTGTTGTAGTGCACATTGCTGCAGCTCCTCTTTTCACCCTGTGTGTTGAGCTCTCTGTTTTAGCTACAGAGTGAGGCATCTCGCTTCGGTTCCATCTTTGTTGGGAGTTGCACATGCACAGTACGTAGGTAAGGACTACTGGCCAGTCAGAAGCAGAGTATGAGGGCGTGCCCTGACAGTACCTAGGTAAGGACTGCTAGCCAGTCAGAAGCAGAGTATGAGGGCGTGCCCTGACAGTACCTAGGTAAGGACTACTAGCCAGTCAGAAGCAGAGTATGAGGGCGTGCCCTGACAGTACCTAGGTAAGGACTACTAGCCAGTCAGAAGCAGAGTATGAGGGCGTGCCATGCTAGCAGCTAGGCGAGCATTATAACGTGTGTTACAAACAAGGTTATTATAGTTTTGCAATTTTCATTCGTTGTTATTTTTGTTTTATTTTGACTTTTTGTTTTCAAATTCAGTTTACTTTTAATTAGTTCTTAAAGTAGGTTTGCTAGTTTAGTTTCTTTTTTTAAATGCTTAGTTTTAGTTTAGTTTTTATTAGTTTTAGTCTTTTTTGTAATATGGGTTATTTGTCAGGGCCAAGATTCAAAAAGGTCAGAAAAAGTATTGTGTAATAATAACTCAACAAAACAATATAAAGTATTCACAATGTATTCAACTATAACACCAGTACATAAAATGTACATGTGGGCACAAATATGTAAACAATCTACACAAGACGCCGCAGTAAGTGCAAAATGTGTAAGTGACGTGTGCCAGGAACAAACCTAAATAGCCAACAGACTAAAGAAGACATGAACAGCATTTATTCAACCCATTTTTGAGCCAGACATGACATTGATGTCAGAGTGTCAGGGATCTACGATACAGCACCATGTCAGCTGGAAGCTGATGTGGTTTGATAAACAGATTAACCAACGCTTCCTCCCATTTGTGGTGTTCCTGCGTATTTACTAACCAGCATCTATCGGGTCGCCTGAAGGGTGTTCTGTCCTGCGGTTGTCTCCGTCATGCTGCCTGGCCCTTACGTTACCGGAGTTAGCTTCTGTTTCAGGGGAGGGGGGCTTGGCGTTCTCCTTTACCTGTTGAGGTCTATGGTTGAGGTACCGGTAAGCTAGGTTAGCCTCCTTGTGCGCGCTTCTCAAATGTACTTTAAAATTCATGGGATTTTTCCCTTTTAATAAATTGTCCACATATTTTACGACCTTCCACTGCGAGGCACTTGCTTTTATCTGATACACAGTCATTTTCAAAGTAATCCCAAATAGGACTCTGCCGCTTTCTTCCAACTTTCGGTACCGCCATGATGCCAGGTGAGGGGCATGGACTATGTTGTGTTCAATAAAACATGGAAAGTGTGAATTTCTGGGTTACCAGTCGTAAACTGTATAGATGTCTATGGTCGGAAATGTCAACTCTGGAAGATATAACGTTATTTGCTCTATGAAAGACAAAAACTAAGGACATTTACTCTATCATTTTATTTTAGTTAGTTTTGTCAAACACATTACAGTTTTTGTTAGTTATCATTTTTCTGTAATGCCTCGTTTTTATTTTTATTTCAGTTAACGACAATGTTTTTTGCCACCTAGTTTTCGTTATTTTGTTCGTTTTCGTTAACCTTGGTTACAAAGTGACACACGTTCGTCACGGAAGTAAAGGCTTGACTACAATAGAGCTGTTTGGAGCAGTTTGTGAACAGTGTCTTCTGTTGGAGATGGGAAGTCCTTTTGGGGTGGACTTTGGGCTTTTTCATTTTGTAAACCTATAACGTGAACAAAAAAGATAAATAACACAAAGGAAAGGGAAAAAGCCAAAAAGCATAATATGAGCACTTTAAGCCTCAGTGGTGAAGTAAACGTAAAGTTGTAGTAGTAGCAATGCTCATATTTAACAGTGTACACCATCTTATAAGAGCATCTTAGCATGCTAACATTGACTAATGTCTACTAATAGCACTAAAGTACAGAGGCTGAAGGTAATGTCATTAGTTATGCAGGCATGTGTTCACAAACCAAAGTATTGGACAAATTATACATTTTGATTTTGATAGCTGACAGATATTGCTAGCCCTGGAGCCACATTGCAAGAATTACTGTACATTTTGCAATTAAACTAATTTTAGTATCAAGTTAATAAATAGTATTATAAAGTGATCCGGTTCTTGCTGTTGATTAGGGTTTTCTCATTTATGATTAACATGCACATTATTTTCTCCCTTGTTTGGTCAATAAAATGTCAGAAAGTAGTAAAAATGCTCAGTGTAATTTCCAAGAGCCCAAAGTGACCTCTTCAAATAGTATGTATTATTCAACCAACAGTCAACAAATCCAAATCTATTCAGTCAAAATAGTTTCCAATTAATTTTCTGTCGTTAGATTAATCGACTAATCGTTACAGCTCTGTTGATATGAGCGCCCTGATTAAGTTTCTTATGTCCAGATGTTCCAGATTTGAAAGGGGTTCTACTCCAGAAAAGATATCCAGATAATGTAGAAAATAGGCCCTGGTCCGTGTGATGCCTTGTGAAAGTGTACCAATACCATTTAAACCCATTGAGGACTGGCACGCTGTGGGTATGCACCATTTGTCATTAAGTGCAGACTTTGAGGACTGCAGGGTTTAGGGCACAGTATGAGACGTTATAGCATGTTGCAGTTCTGTCACAGCCAAGTATTATTGATTAGCTGTCAAAAACATCTGCTGATTGTGGCCGGGTTGGCTCAGTGGGTAGAACAGGTGCACATATACTGAGTGGTTTATGCCTCGATGCAGAGGTCCAGGGTTTGAATCCGACCTGTGACAATTTTCTTCATGTCTTCCCCCTTCTCACCTAGCTGTCCTATCAATTAAAGGTGGAAAAGCCCAAAAAAATAATCTTTAAAAAAAAAATCCGCTGATTGTCAAACTTTTAGAAAGAAATCAGAGAGCTCAACGGTTTCCTGCACCGTGTGATTAAGTGTTGATTTAACCTTTCAACTGCCGCCGCTCTTTCCTCCATCCTTGGACCCTGACCCCGGCTCAGTGTTGTGTGTTGAGAAATGCCACTGAGTCAATGTTCAAACACAGGAGTAACCAGCGAGGCTTTAACCTGACTAATGATCTCCAGACTGGTTAGTCATTGCATAAAGCATTAGCTTACAGCCCACTCAGATATTTCCCCACAGAGGAATGCAATCCATGGCCCTTTTCTCTGAGTGGTGGTATTTCTGTCAGAGCCACTTCCATCAAAGTTTATAACACTATAAACAAACATGTTTGGCATTAGGTGGTTCTTATCTGGAAACTCCCTACAGAAGAGAACCAGGGAAATGAGAATACACTATAGGTTTAGGATGGAGTATTTGATGCAGGCTTTTGCAGTTTTTAAAGCCCACAGATGTTGAGCTAAAAAGATATATTTTTTGGTCCATCTGATGTCTGCGTTGTAACTGGTCAATAAAGTAGTGAAACTGACCTTCCCTGATTTATTTTGCAATCTTTGGCCTGATCTTGTCTAAACCACAATCTTTAATCAGTGGCCTCAGAGCTCAAAGTCCAGTCTGATCTAATGAAGTGGCGTATGTATGACCCGCCAATTCGTATGCCATTTTTGGCGCGTTATCAAGACGCATACTCACTTTTTAGCGTGTTTATCAATGCCGTTTGGCTTCCATTGACTTCCATTACCTTGCGATTGCATGTGAATTCACGCCGTAGTGAGTAGTATGAAAGGGTGAAAATTCGTGTAGGGAGGTTGGCCGGGGTGGTGGATAGGTAAAACACAGGACTTTCACCTAGAAGACCGGGGATTGTGTCCCGCGTGTCATGTTTCCTAAACTCAACTGTTGTTTTCTTCTTTTACTAAAGCCAAGCCTGTTCTTCTTTTCCTAAACCCAACCAGTTCTTCTTTTCCTAAACCCAACCCGCGTGTCACGTTTCCTAAACTCAACCGTCGCTTTCTAGCGATAATACGCCAAGTGGCGTGAGTTTTCGTCCGCTGTATACAGCGTAGAAATACGCGCGGATAGTTCAAAATGCGTACAGATAACACGCCACTTGGCTTAAGAAAGTGGGCGCGTATGTTTATGCGAAGTCATCAGTATGTTAAAGATTTTCCAGGAGTCTTAATGAGTTTGTTTTTAACTGATGTTGGTGTTGTGCAGTTACAGGTGAAATCCACTGTTTTCATTTTCACAATTAATCTAAGAAACAACATTGAGTACAAATGTTAGAACTGCACTTTTACATTTTGGCAAAATGACAAATGAAATACCCCTTCAATCACATATTGAGACAAGTGCATTCTGTATTTCTGCACTAGATCTGGATTTCCCAACATAAGATGAAATCCACACCATGATAGAGACTCAATGACGATACAAACTTCACAAAAGTGTTCAAATCAGTTTTTAGAGTTGACACGAAAAGTCTTCCATAGCAACATAGCAACTCTTCTTGTTTTGTGTTAACTTGTTGTTATGGTAACAAGGGCAGAGGTCACAGTCCGAGCCTATGATGCTGGGAAAGAGGAGAAGAAAACCCTGCTGCGTCTATGAGGATGCTTGGTTTTTTTCTTTTTCTCACTTAATTTACTGTTTAAAAGGGCGCTCCGCTGATTTGAGGATTACGATTCCTCCTGTGAAATCTTCATTTTCTCTGGCTTTGCAGTGAGCTTTCTAAAGTCTGAAAAATAACCTTGAACTTTTGTCTGACAGATTTGGCAGTTTAGAAAGTAGGGTCTAATGAGGCATTATGGGAATGATAGCTTCCAAAGTTTAACCCGCACTCAAGATTGGGAAAAGTCAAGGTCAGGATATCTCAGCATCTATTGCTTTTTTTGACCATTTGTTTTAAATCTGCCACATTCATGTCCGCCAACATTCTGGGAAGTGCCCCTTTAAATTCAGTGGATTCTTTATTGGAATCAGAGCATCTACTGTATATAATCAACAGTTTATGGCCTTACTGTTCTACCAGCTGGTACGTAAATCGTTGATGTTCCAGATTTGAGGAATAAACTTCACCAAGACAGAAAAAAAACACACAACAACCATCATGAACATTATTTCTCTGAGTGTATGAGAGCAGTTCGCAAGGTTTTTCGCAGACATTTCCTTTTTCCTCTTTCCAACCCATCTTCCCTTTCTCCTCATTAGTCGCTTTTTCATCCTCCTCTCTTATGCAAACACAGGTGTAGTTGTTGGGTGGAACAGCTGTTGCCGTGGTGCCAAATCAGCAAATCAGATTCCAACAAACTCCCGAAAGAGTCTCTGATATCTCCCTCTAACCCTCCGCAGCTCACCAAACCAAACCTGCTGGTTGTTTAGGCTAACAGTACCACCTCAGTGCTGGTCCCAGCCATCTGTCAGGGTGACAAATACAGCAACTTGACTGACATGGCAGCTAGCCGACAGTGCATCAACAGATGAGATACGGGCCCATGGGATGCCGAGCAGCCAGCTCCCCCCGCCCCTGTGGGCCCGACGTCTCTGTTTCTGCTTCGGCAACGATCAAAACCTTGCCAACCAAAAAAAGGAACCTCCCCCTCCAACCCTACTGCCTTATGACTGTCTCTTCATCTTCGCATCCCCTCTTTTCCCAAATAACCATCCCCTCTTCCCCTCCCTCCCGCTGCCGGTGCCCACTGCCTGACTGTCTGCTGTTGCAGCTGTCGCCAGCCTGGCTACCATCACAACACACCGGGGAGAAGAAATGGAAGAAGAGACGCAGGGAAAGCAAAAAAGTGCAGGGAGTCAAAAAAACAGAGTAACTGAGAGGTCGATTGTGTGTACATAATGTGGGGTGTTGGTGGGAGGGTGTATGTGTGTGTGTGTATGTGTGGGGGGGTAAGAAGATGAGGGGAAAGCGGGTGGCGGTTTGAAGATGATGAATGGGGGAGGGAAGACAGAGGATGAGAGGAGGAAGGAGGCAAGAAAGGGACACAAATGACAAGAGTGAAGAGCAGCAGAAACGAGGGCAAGCGGGGAGAATGAAATATGGCGAAGAAGCAGCTGAAAAGGGAGGAAGAGCCGGTGCAGGAGAGTACGAAAAGGCAAGAAACGGAGAGAGAGATGAGGGTGAAAAGGAACAAGCACTACAAGAAAGAGGGTAACAATGAGTGGATGAAAAGATGCGGGCTGCTTGAGGTAAAGAGAGATGACTGGAGGGAGAGCTTTTGTCATTTTCCTGGCAGCACATACCAGATGTCTTTGTATCTCAATAGGTCTCTCCATTTTTCTTTGGCTTTCACACATCTCGTCTCTCAAGAGATTTCAAGCACAGGAAGACACGAAAGATCTCTCCAAACACACACAAAAACCTTCAAATAACCTAAAATCCATGTCTATTTAATTCAAATACAGTGTGAAAATTTCAAACTGTTGTTTCTCTATCAAAACCATTCAGTTTAGTTATCTAAAAGTTGGAAAATATAGCAGTGTGGTAACTGCTTCAAACAGACAGGACTTAGACGGCATTTAGAGCATCTCAGAACATAAGCAACACTCAATTAAGAATAAAAACGGATCAACACCAGAGTGAGACGTGCAGCGAAAATCACTGGGTGTCTTCCCCATCCCCCGCTTTGATATGGAGGTTGTAGTGAGTATGCTCCCATGTCATTGATACCCTGGCTTGGGTCCACTTGTACCACCACAGGCCATCAGGGCTCTAATCCTGAGCCGCACAGTGGCACAGTTTCACCCTGCAGCCATTCACGTTGTCTCCACACAAACACAGCTGCCAGATTCGTGTGACCAGGCAGCCTCTCTCTCAGAAGAGATTGAGGTATTAAATGAGGCGGCTTTCTCTAGGCTCTTTTTGCGTTGACTGTGTATGTGTGTGTGTGTGTGTGTGTGTGTGGTATGAAAAAGGGAGTACTTACAGTGTGGGAATTTTTGGAGAGATTTGAGCTTTTTTACTTATGACAGATTTGAACTTTTATGGCTCCTTTAGTTTGACGAATTGCACAGAAGTTAACTGCTTTTGTGTGCTACAATATGGAGCCAAATTCAAGGCGGAATTTACCATTTCCAACAATCTAGTGGGTAAAAGAGGAAACAGGCGGTTTTAGCTGGGTGCAAAAATAACTACAACTTTTGTTTCCTTAAAGAGGCTTTAGGACAACGTTGGCAGGAAAAAAGCAAAATAATCACCTCATGTATTACTTTGGTGAATTTAATTCACATCTAATAGCTCTGATAAAGGCGTCATATCAAAACTTGTCAGTAAAAATCACCAAAATGACGATCTTTTTTTCACTTATTTTACCAGCAGTGTCGCCCGTTTCCTCTATCAATTCTGGGGAAACAAACACATGAAAGTGTGTTTCTATTGTTCTTATTAGTTATGATGCAAAAAAATGCACCGACTAACAAACAGCTTAATTCAACTTTCCAGTGCAAATCCAGTCATTACAACTATTTTCTTTCTTTAAAAAAAAAAAAGTCTTATAGAATGAAAAGGTCTCTGACTTATGGTCATTCTCAGAACAAGTGAAAATTGATAAAAACAATAATCCATCGAAAAACTGAGCAGTGTTGTATATTAAATTTAATATTGCATGTCATTTTAATTTGTGCATAAGTTATACAGAAGATAGACCTGAGCTCTCAGTGGGTTGTCCAGGAATCCACTCAAGTGTAAAACATGACATGTATACATGTCAAATCTTTCCTGAACATAAAGGTTGAATAAAACATTACATTCTAGTATTGACTCTATACACTTTACACTTCTGTTGTCTGACTGAAGTGTCCTCTACTTGACTCCACTATGAAACTGGGTGAAGGACTTTCGGCTCGGGGGACACCCAGCGCCCTCTCTGCTTGGCCCGACTCCCCACTCTCCGTGCCAGGCTGCTGGCAAACAACAATGACCCTCTAACAGCAGAGTCAACAGCCACCCAACATACGTACAACAGCACAGGAGATGCCAATGTAAGTGTGTGACATTACTGTGTTTATCGCTTTGTCTACTGAAATGTATGGCTTTGCCCCCGTATAGTGGTGAAAAACAGTAAGTTGTATTGTGTTTATATTCAGGAGCATTATTCTGCAGGAAACTTTGACTTTACATAACCAAAACTCATTTGATAGCTAAAGTTAAAAAAACAAAGAAGAAAGTAAAACACAAATGTTTTGTCTCGGAGTGTTTTCACCTCTGGTTACACTTCTTTGTCATCTTGGATTTCATTTCAGACGACCTCTCGTGCCGTTGCTTCTCAGACGCTCCGTCTGACTGAAGAGCTGAGGTGAATTAGAGGCGATGATAAGGAAAGGCGCTGCCTGTGGCATTTTTAACGTTGGTGTTTGCTGCACAACTGTTCGCCTCTCTCTTGACACAGAGTTTGCAGACAGGGATTTAGAAACACTAGAAGCTATAAGATGTTCCAGCTTTCGGTCTGTTTATGCAAATACACTGCAATTATATAATCTACTGGTGTTACAGTGTGTGTGTACTTGTGTGTATGGCTACAGTTTTTTGATCAAAAAATGTGACAAAAAACATTTGAACAGTGATCACAAGCAGCAAATGAAACCACAGTGTGTTTCACTAAAACTGTTACTCAGCTGAATTATGCAATTCATAATGTACAACAACATACAGCAAGAGGATGTGTAAATGTGTGTCAGTATGCTTGGCAGGGCCACAGAGAGCCTGAGCTGCACTGCAGTAAAAGAGAGCAGCAGGGACTCATCAATGTTAACTGGCTTCATATCAACTTTTTATTGAGCAATGGAGAAAATAATTGGGGTGTGTGTGTGTGTGTGTGTGTGTGTGTGTGTGTGTGTGTGTGTGTGTGTGTGTGTGTGTGTGTGTTGGCGTGTGTGTGTGTTGGCGTGTGTTGGCGTGTTGGCACATGCATGTGTATTTATTTGCAATCATGCAGCCATTGACTGGGTGTCACTGTATGGTTGAGTTGTGTCACTGTAGCCCTCCCTCTCACTCACTGAGACAGACAGAAACTCAGCAGTGTTCCCATCTGACAGCGAGACAATACAAACATCTGTTAGCAGTGTGGCCGAGTTCATGTGGTGCCACCGTGCCAGAGAACTGAAAACAGTCCAAAGTCCTAACAATCCTGATTCTCTTCACTGTTTGTTGTCATCAGCCTGACTTTTAGTTTGTTGTCAGGTACTATAATTTTCCCTCAACCTGCGTTCTCAGTCCACTACTACTGAGAAAAAGTCAAATCAACCCTTCCACAATGTGAATTGTGTCTTATTGCGTGGTGCATTCTGGTCTGATCAGGCAACTGTCGGTGGAGAACTCATTTCTCTGGTTTTCTCCCTGCTGTTGCAGCTGTCAGAATAACACTGAGTCTAAAATAAAATGTCCTGACAAATATTTTTATCCACATTTGATGTCTGAGATTGGTGCGAAATTAACTCCATTTGGAGCTGCAGTGGAGATACTGAATCTCAACATGACATTAGATGTTTTGTCTGAATGGATATTGCCAACAGAGGAAAAACACAACAACAGATTGCTCCCATGGAAACAGAAAACATCACTGCTACGGTATGTTTTGGGGTGAATTTGCTGCTTTAAGAAGCCTATACCCACACTAGTGGTGCTTTACGCTAAAAGCTAATGTCAACATGCTAACATGGTCACTGTATGCTAACATGCTGATAGCAGGTATACTGTTTATCATGTTCACCATTTTAGATTAGGATGAGAACATTTGCCATTTAGCACTAAACTCAAAGTACAAAGGCTGATAGGAATGGCATTAGTTTTGCAGATATTTGGACCTTAACCAAAGTATTGGGCAGATTAAAACTGACCTGATGATGGTGCTATATGAAAAGTCATGGTATCAGCAAAGTTATTACAATTCATCCTGAGGCGGGACATGGATGTATGAACCATATTTCACGGTGATCCATTGAATAGGTGTGGAGATATAGAACTCAAAACCACAGATGTCAGGCTATATCTGCTCGGATAAAGCTTGACATCCGCCGCTCCCCTTCCCCTATCTCTGCTATGTATTTTGCAAGAGCACCATTGCTTCATCCAGGGCTTAGCACTGCCCAGGACGGTTGTGATTGGTTTAAAGAAATACAAACGTGCCAGAGCGCCAGTTGCACCCCTTCTTTTCCCCTATCCCAGAATAGATGAGCGGTGTAGCCAGACCTTACTCCAGGGCTGACGCAGCACGACTATGGATATCTGCACCAAATTCCATAGCAATCCATTTAATTTCTTTTTTTTGTTATTTCAGTCTGGACCAGTGGTGGTGGACAAAATGAGGACAGTAACCTTTTTCTGTGGCTCACTCAATATCATTGGAACTTCATTTAAATTGTAATGTATCATTTAAATATATTTATTCAAACAGTAATGCACATACATTTACTTGTTCAGTTCAAGATGATTTGGAAAGCTTAGTATGCTACATCTACTTTCATTAAAGGGAATTTGTTTTAGATTATTATCTGCATGTGCTGGTGTTCATATGGCTGCAGTTGTTAAATAATGTGTGTCTTTGACTTGAACTTGAAGTATATTGATATAATGAGGCCTGCAGTACAGACAGTCGCAGATAGTGGAAAATTGCAGTCTAGAGTCCATCAAGGCCGTTAGCCTTAATCTGTAGCCAACTCACTGAGAGAGAGAAGAATGGTTTGACCTCCTCTCAAACTGGCCTTATACTTCTCCCTATTCCTGCCTTCATCTCTTCCTCCCCCCATCCATCTCTCTATTCCCTTTCCCAACCGAGCCTCCAGGGGTTTCTCCACAGCCACTGCATTCCTTTACCCATCCTGCCTTGCTTCCATCCATCTCTCCATTCTGTCATTCACAGCCTACAGTCGCCCCTCGCTGCCTCTATCTCTCATCCTTCGCCCCCCATCCCCCCTGCAGTGACTTCTGCCATTGTGGGTCCTGCTCGTTCTTTCTTGGGCTGCTGTGTGAGAATGGGGTCATTGTTGCCCTGTTGCAGTGTGTACATGAGTGTGTACATGTGTGTGATAGTAGGAGTGAGTTCTCTGCCCAAGCGCCAGCATGTCCTGCTGCCCGACCTCCATACGCACACTGGCCTATTACTCACACCCCAAGCGTGCATACATTGCCCGCAGAAATTAAAACACAGCCTGGTGTGTAATCATTCTGTCCCAAGAGCCCAATTTCTACTGGTGAACATGTTCCCCTCACTTTTCAGTAGGTAAGAACTACTACCCAGTCAGAAGCAGAGTATGAGGGCGTGCCATACTAGCAACTAGGTGAGTATTATAACGTGTGTTACAAAGTGACGC
Organism: Perca flavescens; assembly: GCF_004354835.1. NCBI lineage: Eukaryota > Metazoa > Chordata > Actinopteri > Perciformes > Percidae > Perca > Perca flavescens. The sequence goes on from NC_041333.1 coordinate 15,311,898, forward strand.
ATGCACGTTTGTCACGGAAGTAAAGGCTGGACTACAATAGAGCGGTTTGTGAACAGTGTTTTCTGTTGGAGATGGTAAGTCCCTTTGGGGTGGACTTTGGGCTTTTTCACTTTGTAAACCTAAACAAAAAAGATATATAACACAATAAAGTAAAGGGAAAAAGCCAAAAAGCATACTATGAACACTTTAAACACAAGGCTGAAAAGAGAGTGAAACTGTAAATATGCTACTATCTATCAAGATTGGGTTGCAGCTCTTCATAAATCCATTGCTTTCCGTTATAATGTTAACTACTACCTATGACTTTGCTTAATTTATGCATACATGGAGATTGAAAACAGTTTAGAAAGAGTGGGACTAAATACATTTGCATAATATTTTGAAAATGTAATTAAAGCACCAGGTCAGATGTGTTGACTATATCCCATAACCTCTTTTAGTCTTCAGTCTAATATGTAAATTAGCAAGCTAATGTTAGCTTTGTCAGTTGGTTCAATTCATGAATATATATATATATACTGTGTATGTCTGTCTATCTATCTATCTATCTATCTATCTATCTATCTATCTATCTATCTATCTATCTATCTATCTATCTTCGGGTTCTATTCAATTAGCTACATAACCTGGTGGTTACCAGGTGTAGCAAAAGTCAGACAAAACATTTGACAATGAACATTTTGATGACCATCTCTGTTCGATCAAAATGTTGCTCTGTTGAATTCAATTTGCTGGGAGTTTTTTGACCCCACACCTGGAGATGTTTATTTATCTCTATATCTCTTACTAGCAAGCAAACGTTAGCTTTGTCAGTCGGTTCAGTTAGCTACACAGCTACGTGGCAGTTACTGGTTGTGAATACAATATTTAGTGACGACTAATCTCTACATTAGCTTGTGCTGTACAACCCATTGCTATTTGATGACTAAATCTCCACATACATTATACTACATTAAGTTTAAACTTACAAACAGCAACTACCTCCAAGTCTCTATTACTGAAACTGATTTTAAGTAGATAAGTATTAAGTTAATACAGTATTGCTAGCTCACACTCCAGTTAGTCACAGTCTCGGCCTCCACCGCTCTGTCTGTCTAAGGGATTATCAGCCGGCACTGGCCTCCACTCTAATCCTTTCCTCAACAGACTCACTTACATTCTCACACACACGCACACACATGCACGCACGCACGCACACACACACACAGCCAGATGCAGGCTTTTCAATGGCAGCAACTATTTGCCATATCTCGCCTTGCTAATCTGTTAACTGGCTATTACAGCAGCATGTGCTGTTGTTGATGTCATGGTAGCTAGTTTAACAACAAAATTAAAGGAAAAAGCCCAAAGAAATCTATTACATAAATTTGTATTTTCTTGCTTTAATCTAAATATTCCTCTATGAGTAGGGTGACCATACGTCCCGACAAAAGCCTGTCGGGACGCTAAAATGTCCCGGTTTTAGGAGGAGCGGCGTCAGACGATTTAGCTGGGGCTTGAGCCCCGAATGTTTTGAGTGTAGTCCCAAATGTAACTCTTTCCAGATTATTTTTCCGAGGCGAATAGAAAGGGCAGCTACATGCAGGGTCCGACCATGTTGTGTTTGTTGCTATCACCTAGCAACCGTCCCTACGTGGAGGAAAAGCATTGACATATATACAATGGACCAATAGACCCCGTTGCTCTGGATGGAGACCAGTGAAGGCTATTAGAAGCACTTTTCCGGTGATCACTTCCTTTACTGCGCAGCCTCCAACTGACAGAGACAACGTAAATGTGACGTGAGCAACGTGTCTGAAAGTTGTAAGTCTTCTGGTAGCTGTGACAAGAGAAATCTCAATCATTTCCAATCTTACAGAGACGGAGAGCGTAGGTATATGTAAGGAGATAACATAAGCACAGGCTAATTATTGCTAACTAACATGCTAGTTAACATTAGTAATTAAAACTAAACAGCTAATGTAAGTCGAAACTGCCTGCGAGCTTCTCCTGTACTATACGGTAATTCCTCTACTGTGCGACAGTAAGTCACTTGGTTATGACACAATCGTTATCTATTTTTACAAAAACGTCTGCTATGGAGCTATAACATGAGGTACAAGGTAATGGAGCCTTTTATACATTGTTGTGTTTCTTTATAAATAAACAATGGACAAATAGAGTCTTTAAACGCTTCAGATGTAAAGTTATTCGCAGTCAAGTGACGTAAAACAAAATGGCGGTCAGTGTAATGCTAACAAGAGGTGATCGCTTTGTAGCAACAAAATGGCGCCATCGGAGGTTCGCGTTCTGAAGCGAAGCTTACCCCCTTGAGGAAAAGCTGTAAAAGCCGGGTGAAGTTTTCGGAGGAATCCTAGCCAAATCAGTGTAATACATTGATGCCATCAACACAAAGTTAAGGAGCGCAATACTAATGATTTAGTTTGAAGTTCCTGTGACGTGATGTTTACAGTCTATTGTTCAGACTCAACCACATGGAGCTCTGAAGAAGACCTGTGCGTCTCTTAGTGTCCACTCTCTCTGTAAAATGCAGCGCAGCCTCAGGTTATAACGGATGCGCTCTGCTGTTGACATGCTGCGGTAGATGTGTTGCGTTTGTGCTCCGTGTATTTCTGCAGTAGATTCGGTTTTCCACCTCCGATGTAGAGCAGCGTACGGCCACTTCCCTAGCTAAACTCTTTGTCCCATTCAGACACCCAAACAGGGCTCTGTGTCTGTCAGAAGGTCTGAGAGCTACAGCAATCACGTAAAACCAGACTATGGTGCAGGTAGATTTCTGAAATAGTGACTTTATTCTTGTAATAGCCTATTATAACTTTATTTTTCTCAAAATCATGACTCCTCCAAATCACAGAGAACACAGATATACTGTATTTTGAATGTGCACAAAGTTTTGGACATTGCTCAAACACATCTGAAATATTACAGTCCAGGGTTTATTAATAGGCCTACATTAACAACAAAAGAGCAAAACAGGAGGGAGGAGTAAATGATGCCTAGGCTACATGTGTGCTGACTCAGCTATAATTAGAAAAGTCCATCCAAAGGAGAATACATATTTGAAAGCAATAAAAAAATGCCTGTTAGCCTCAATATATTCCATTATGTTTTTCTATTTGGATTGTAATCTATTTTTTCTCTTTACATAACGATATTTGCAGCATACATTGATTCAGAAAAAGGTAGAAATAGGTGCATAAAAATTCACCAGAAGGCAGGAAATGAAGTGTTTAATGCTCAAAATTTTCAATCATTTTAATTCTTTTGGTGTTATTGGAATAAATAACACTTCAAAAATCTTTTTTAGAAAAGTCTCAACATAAATCTCATTCTGAACTGAAAAAGGCTGTTGCTGCAATTTTGTTAATTTACCAAAAAAAAAAAAAAAAACATTTATTATTAGATGAGGAGCCTATGATCAAAATAATGAAGTTACTGTCTATGTCTGACCTCGGCTGGCACATGTTCACGTTAAAAAGCGTGTGCGCATGCACAAGCACTACGGTCACACGCAAAGTGTCCCGGTTTCAGCTCCCGGAAATCTGGTCCCCCTATCTATGAGCAAACAGCATACTTGACAAGCTTGCTTCGAGACACAGGGCTCCCTGTTCAGATGATTGTTGACTGTGTAAATATGGCGTCCATTTGAAAGTTCCATTGTCACAACAGGTAATGTCAACCATGCTCTTTGGAGGGTGTCTATTAGGCTCTGCATTGACAGTAAAACATCACAGAAGCTTCATCTGGGACCATGACATTACAACTTATATTCACATTTGTTTTAATAAGAGTTGAATTAAGGTGGATACATCTTATCTATCAGGTGTTCAATGGGAAAGGCAAAGATTAGCGGTATGTATTTAAACATTTACAGTGAGACATTCCAGTCATGTAAGAGCAGGCGGCAGGTACAGATATGACCCGGCCTGTGTCTTACTGCGACAGGTGATCAGCTCACCTGTATTGTCTTACCTGCAGCTGACTCAGTCTTTAAGCCTCTATAGAGCTCCATATAAAGTGTCAGTGTTGTACATGTACTTTAAAAAGGAACCATGACTTAGTCTCATATCCAGGCAGTAGTAATGAAAGTGAGAAATGAGTATATTAAATAAATATTATAATATATTTGACCAAATACACCTCTGTCAATACTTTATAATACAAGTTATAATACTGATTACTATTGGTGATTTCGGAAAATTCGACATATTGCAGATAAAGTGGTGAGATTAATTTAAATCAACTACTACCCCCCCGTACTTTTGGTTCATAAAGATGAAGAAAAAATCACTTTTAGGTTGTATCAGGATATTATGAGCCGAAATTAATATCTAGTCTCATATGGTGCTGAAGCGATTAGTCGATTAATTGATTACTCAATCTACTAACTTAATCTGCAACACACTGGTTCCAGCTTCTTAAATGTGGATGGTTACTTATTTTCTTAGTGTTCTGTAAACTGAATATCTTTGGCTTTTGGACTGTTGATCAGACAAAAAAAGACATTTTAATGTGTCAAGTTGCAACTTTTTCAGCATTTTATAGACCATACAATTGAAAAGATATTTTGCTGATTTAAATCCAGCTCTGTGTCATGGCAGTGTGGGCAGTGTGTTTAGATGAATGGTGTTTGGCTTCCCTCAGTGGTGCCAGTGCACAGAGCTCCCTGTGGAGCAGAGCAGCAGAGGTCTGCCGAAATTGGAGCAGAAAAGCGTATGTTCGCCGAAATTCGTCTGATCTCAGCAGACCTCCGCTGCTCTGCTCCTCCATGCACTGGCGCCATGGAGGGAAGCCAAACATCGTTCATCTAAACACACTGCCCGCATAAAGATGGCACAGAGCTGGATTAAAAAAGGCAAAGTATCCCTTTAATTGATTAATCAAGAAAATAAAACAGATTATTTGAAGATGAAAGTTGCACCCCTAGTGATCAAGGGCACTCTGAACCTTTCCATTGTTTCTACTTTAATCCCACATGTCAGTCGAGCCAATCAAAGAGGACTGGTGCCCTATGCTTTGAGAGACTAGAGGCTGATCCAGGATCAGAGACAGGTAAGGCGTGACCACAGGGGCGATGACCTGCCAACCCACAAACATGCTGTGACATCACACTAAGGAGGTCACAGTAATCAGATTATCCCCGTTACACAGACTCACTGTGGGCTTTGACTGACCTACAATACTCAGGTTAAAACAAAGAATACACTCACACATGCACAAGGACACGTATTAAAAATCTTTAACTTGGCAGGGATAAAATTAGATGAAAGCATTTGAGTGGGCCAAAAATAAAAAATCCCTGGGTTGTAAAATATTTGTAAAGCTTCAAACACACTGAGTCTATGAGCAGTGTCACATTTTGCCTTGATGAATTCTTCTGTGGGAGAATAAAGATTGTGTGTTCACTGAGTGCAGAAGCTGGCTGATGGAAGACAGGAGAGGCTCAGGGCCTGAGCTGCTCTGTAACCGCAGTGATGCCAAGTGGTCGGCGGTTTAAAGAGGACACCTGAGACCAGCGCACCTGGACAATGAGCTGAGGTGTAACCCTAAACTGAGATGAACCGCTGTTTATCCCCCGCGCTCTCCTTCTCTTGTTGTTTCCCATCCATCTCCTCTCTCGCTTCATACATCTCTGCTCTCTCTGGTCCCTGAGCTTATTTTCCCTTCACAACCTGATCTATTCCACCCTGTTATTCTCCAAATCTTTTGACTCCCTACCTCAGTCGCTCTCACTTTCTTTCCATGCCTCACGCTTCTGGGCATTGCCAGGCTAATGCAAACATCCCTCAGTATGAGTGTGAGTCACAGTCTAATCACATACTTAATGATTAGCACCCACACATTTTCAGTCATCGTTCAGGGTGGAAAACAGGGTCAAAGCCCTTCATTAGACATTCCTGCATTTATTAAGTTGCTATTTTCACACAGACAATACTCTAAATAGGGGGACTGACATTTTGTGCAGCAGCGGACAGCGGCTAGCAGCTGTATGACTCAGTGACACAGAAGCAGTGCCCATGTCACCATGGAAAGGCAGTGTTATGGTGTTGTTGCCAAGGCTCTGCTGTCCAATACGCATTTGATCCCCCATCGTTACTGTTACTGAGCCACACAGGGAGGAGGGAGAGTCAAGAGATGGGAGCAGGGTATGCATGCTTAAGAGTGAAACTCGAGAAGACCGAGTGAGGGATTGAAGATTAGGGAAACATTTCGGCAGATCAACAGCGAGTGTGTTTAAGCTACGCTTACTTTTCTGCCTGTCTCCCTCTTTAAAAGGCCTTTAGTCAGCATCCTGTGCACTCCACCCATATTTGTACACTCCCTCCCCATCACTTGATATAAACACATAGTCTGACCTGCATGTATATACACACACACACACACACACACACACACACACACAAAATGCACTTAGATGCTCACTGTGTGTTCTTTCTTTGATGCACCAACAACTGCAACTGCGTCTTTAAAACAGCAAGTAGCACAAAGGACCAAAAATAGCTCAGTGAGTTGCAGAGCAGAACTGCTCTCCTTGAGGAGGGGAGGAAAGAGGAGGAGGATGAAGAAGAGCAAGAGGAGGTGCAGAGAGAGATGACAGGGAAAAGATGGCAGAAGGAGACCAGCTCTCCAGGACTTAGGCCTCCCTGCTGGGTTCAATTTAAGTTTCTCATCCAGTGTCAGCTCCCATAAAAACATCTGTATGTTAGCATTCAATGACAACACTTGAATATTACATTTCTGTAATGTCATGAAATGATTACAAGAAGGCTGAATGTTTGTACATTTGTAAATGTACACTTGTCCCTATGGATTTCCTACAGGCCAATCATAGAAAGTAATAGATGTAACCACATACAGAACATCTAGACGGCAAACATGTCAATATTAGAAGTGGGACTATTAATCAATTCAGCAACATATCACAATACGATCTTTTTCAATGGTTCATTTGCAGAGGTGGAAAGTAACGAAATACATTTACTCACGTTACTGTATTGCGTAGTTTTGTTGTGTATTTAGTAGTTTTTAAAATCAGCAATTTAAAACGTACTTGATTACGTTTTAAGTGAAGTATTGTATTTTGCTACATTACAAATCCCATCCGTTACGGAGTAAAAAAAAAACTTTGACTAACGAAAACCGAAAGGAAGAAAAAAAAGTGTGCCCGGAACCACTACAGTGATGAATGATCAGCATCTAGGCTGCCTATCAGGCGCCAAGTCTTTCTGTAGGAGATGGAGAACGAGATGGAGGTGGATCAGGCGAGCGACGACGGTTCAGAGACTGTTTCAGTAGAAATGCTAGTTTTTAAATGCTAATTCTGCTGCCCAAAACGACAACGACAAATCCTTGGCCACATTTGAACGTTTTTTATTTAAATTCAAGAGGGGCCAATAGCATCATCATGCAATGCCAGATGTGCCTGCCAAAAGTGACTGAACTGGCAGCATTCAATAACTCCACATCTAATCTGCGGAAGCATGTTTTGGTAAGTATGTTTGCATTGGTACTTCAAACAAAGTTTTCATGACTAATAGCAAATTGCCAATTAGCAAAACAACATGTTTCGTGGCATTGCTAATTTTAGTCTAGCACTAGAAACCCGTAGGACTACGTATGTAGGACACTGGCTAAATTAATTCAAATACATCTACTTAGCTCATATGGGTTACTTAGGTGTGTAATAGTTTGGGATTTATGACCCCTTGTCCTATTTCACTACATGGGAGAGATTTCCCCACCCCCGCCCCGTTTTACAGTTTTTTTTAATGTAACTAAGTAACTTTTACTTAAAGTAAATTTTAAATGAACTACTTATTACTTTTGATTCATTTTTCAGAGAGGTAATGTCACTTGTACATGAGTAATATTTCATCAAAGTATTGGTACTTTTACTTGAGTACAATATTTTAATACTTTTTACACCTCTGTTTATTTGTTACTAGTATAAGGTATTACTGAAATTACTTCTTAAGTACTGTAAAATAATTGATCTCTGCTGTATTGTAAAAGATTTTGCCATTTTAAAGGGCAATGATGAGAAATGAGAAGATTGTCTGTATACGGTCAATTGTAGGAGATATGCTCAGTTTAGCACAAAGACTGGAAACGGGAGGAAACAGCTAGTTTGACTGTGTCAAAAGCTAATAAAATATTTTACCAGCATCTCTAAAGCTCACTAACACATTAAGCTCCAGAAATGTAAAGCACTCAGACAAGAAATAGTCCGGCACATAACCCTACATAAAACCACAGCATGTCGTTTACAAACTTAAGTTTTTGTACAGATTAAACAAACAACATAAAACATGTTAATTAGTGAGCTTAAGGTAGGCTCCTTTTGTTACCTTTGGACAGAGCCAAGCTGGCTGTCTCCCTGTTTCCAGTCTTTAGGCTAAGCTAAGCTAATTGCCTCCTGGCTATAGCTTTGTATTTACCGTACAGACATGAAAGTGGTATCAATAATCTCATCCAGCTCTTGGTAGGAACTAGAATAAGCGTATTTCTCAAAATGTCATGTCTTGAGTTCTGCAATTGATATTATGTATCAAAAACTAAAATAAAATGATATTTCAACAGCAACACAAACTACATCCTCCAATATGACCATTTAGTGAATTATCATCAACATCTCTCTAAAACAGTTTCAGCAAACACTGAACAGTCTATATTACATATGTGCTGCCTCTATATACCTGGTGTTGAGCCTCTCAGCTGTGAGTTAGATGGTACATACAGAGGGGTGAGCTTTAAGGGCCATTTCTGACATTGGAATTTGTACCATGACAAAGAATATCTTAGTGTAAATATCCTGGCGCCTTCTGGCACATTTTGGCCAACCCGTAAATAAAACCTATTATCACATGTCTGTTTTAGGTCACATGATAATGACTGAAACATCTCCATGGCAACTGAGCACACTCAATTTACTGATAAAGAGTCTCCCTGGTGATAAGTCTCACTTGTTTGCATTACTTACTATTGCTGGACTTGAGGTCTCTGTGGATGATAGGTACGAATGCCTGGTTGTGTAGGTAGTCCATCCCTGTGGCAACCTGGACCGCCCAGTTCACCAGAACCCTCGGGGGTACCTTCTTTCCAGCAAGCGCCCGGTTCAGAGCCCCCCCTCTGGCGTACTCCATTACCAAGCACAGGTTGGGCTCCCGCAGGCAGACCCCACGGAGACTGATTATGTTGGGGTGCCGGAGCATCCAGAACAGCCTGGCCTCCTGACGCACGCTCTCTGCTGTGGCACTAATATCCTCATCGGGGTCTTGCCTGGCGGCCTTTACTGCTACTTCTTCTACCCGCCATACTCCTCTGTACACCTTCCCAAACCCACCAGCTCCAATCACCTCCTCCAGGAGCAGTTCTGAGAAGTTTATCTCCAAGGGGCATTCACCCACCCCGCCTGCCACCCGCCCTCCTGCAGTCAGCTGCTGGTAGTTGGCGGCATCCCCCCTTGTGACATAATTGCATGGAAAGATACCCACCTTGTCCTGGATCTTGCCTGTCCACCAACCCTCGTCCCCAGACACTTTTGAGTCTTTGGAGAGAACCTCAAGGAGGTCCCCGCGCCGCAGGGTTAACTCCTCGTCCGCTGTGGCCTCATAGTCGAACACTGCCGTCCAGAAGGGGTTGGGGTTGTTGGCACCACAGCGATGACCAGGGTGGGAGTCTGGGGAGCCAGAGGAGGAGATGGTGGAGGAGTTCCAGCTGCTGCCATTCTCCCCCTGCACTACTGGGGCCGGACACATCGGCGGCATGGAGGATGAGGAGGTAGTAGAGGAGTGGGGCCCAGGCGGGATTAGGCAAGGTGGAGGCGGGGAGCAGCTGCCCCCACAGCTGGTGCAGGACAGGGGGGCTGCTGTGCTGCTCGCTCTGCCGTATGGGTTCATGGCAGCTTGACTGCTGTTTGACGCTGTAGGCCTGCCCTCTGTCAACTCAGGCACAAAATCCATACAGGGCCCATTGACAGAGGCGAGGTCTCCTCGACCACCAGTGGGGGGTAGAGGGGATCAGAGGATCAGGGAGCTGCAACTGCTCTCCCCCATCACCACATCTCGCTGTTGAAACTGTGCCAAATCCTGTCACCGGTTGCTGTTGTGCTGTTGCTACGCAGTGTGTAAGTAACATGTATTCCCAAAGGCAAGTTCATTCAGGGACAACGTACATCAGGTCAAACAATGCACTCAGCAGATTGTAACCCCTGAACCCTAATTGATTGTTTTCACTATTGTGTCTTATGGAAAGCTGCCACGGACCCTCACAGACCAGTGAATATGTAAACACATATTCACTCTAAGAAATCTAAGAAACAGCAGGTCTGATGAAATCCTTCAGACAGATGCCTTCAAGCTGTTGAGCTCCTGATCAGTGAGTGAATTCTGGTCTCTGAGTAGCTGCTTACAATTTATAAAAACAGTTACATTTTAATAACAATGTCCTACATTGCTGTAACAATTAAGCATCTGAATTTAACAAAAACATAATGTGGACTTATGATTTATAGTTTTGAATCTTTCACCCTAATAAACACACAACCTCTTCTGAAGTTAATATCAGTCCATTGAGACACTCGGAGGGGATAATAAAACCACAACTAAAGTATCTATCTTCTTATGGAATATTGACTATTTAGGCTGCCAATAAGAACAGCAGTCTGTGTTTGAAATCCTCTGAGCAGGGTCGTCATTATTTCTCATCCAGCCCAGTGTAGATGCAGCTCCCCGCCAGCCATCTCCATGAACACGGGTTGTTTTCTCTCCTATTCTGTGTTTGGAAACATCCACAGATATTCGCCCTACATCGCGACAAGCCGGTCCAAGCTAAATCCTACATGCATGCCCCACTCACGAGCCGGTTCAACGTCCATGAATAGCCTTTATCAAAAAGGCCCCGTCCATTTTAAGTCAGCTGGGGAATTACAGAAACAAGCCCAGGGCAGGGCGGCAGGTATTCAATACAGAGCTGTAAAGTGGAACCACGTTCAGCATCCAGCCAAGTCTGAGCACAACAATCCCGCCTCCGTCTCTGTGCAGCGGCCTGGTTCAGTCCGGCTACATTTGTGATGGTGACAAGTCCTCGGTGAGAAATGAAACTCTTCTTCACTGGAGACAGTAAAGGGATGCCAGTATCTATTATCATTATCCTGCTGCCTCAAGAGCACGCATGGTTGTTTCAGATCATCAGTCAATAGTCTTGTAGCGAAGGTTTTAAATGCCCGCGACTTCTTTAGGAAAGACAGAGACGCTCACACGGCGACAACAAGGTGGGAAATTTTGTCAACGAAGGTTTGCGTTGAGGTAATACAGCGTTACAATCTCTGATCCGAGTGGACTAGATGAAATTAGGCGATGAAGGCTCCATGTTTCCCTTATAAATAGATCGACCCCCATCTTAATAATAATAATAATAATAATAACACCAACAATATAGTAGGCTATTGGAAAAGGTTATTTATTATGCGCGCAAAATGTTGTATCCTGTCCCGGCTTGCTTCCTCCGCCCCAAACAGCTTTATTTTAATGCGTAAACAATTAGCGTTTACTGTAACCTAACCTGGACACTGAGGGCAGCAACATCCACCGACATCGTCGCATGGGCGTATTGCATCCGAGTAAAGAGGGACCATCCAGATCAGTAGGCTAACCCAATTTAGCTACACACTAAAACGCTCCGGGGAGTCCTTGTTCGTGCTGCTCATCCAGCTGTCCAGAGGTCCATCGTATTCAAACAGGCTTTTCCTCCTAAGAGACGTGACATTTCGAGCACCAAGCTGTCACTCTGTGGGCTGACTTTGCATCAAATACACCGGGGCGCAGTCCACATACGTGGGAACAAGTGCTTCTTCTGTCACTGATCTACAAAACATAGCGATGGTTGAAGCACGCAGGCTGTGTGCGCACTTACTCCCATCACGTACAGATCTGGGTGCAGCTCACCGCTAAGGGCGGAGAGGAGGACGCTACAGTCTGTTGGAACGAGACTGTGCTGGTGGTGAGGGTGTGCTGTTGCACTGTGGGTAACGTAGTTCCTGAGGGATCTCCTGCTGACCTACATCATTCTGACAGCTCATATAACTAAATAGTGTAATTAGCATGCTACAATCATAAGGAAAAGCATGAGTGTCGTCAAAGATCGAGTTCATTTCTTCTACACCACAGTGCATTGCCCTATTGCATGATCATTTATTTGGCAATGCATACACTCAGTTGGAAAAATGTAATAGGCTACAATAATAGAGTGATTTATTCCCACTGAAAAATGTAGTTTCTTTTGTCCCCCACATGGTCAGGGGTCAAAGGTCAGCAAAAAAACAGCCTGTAGCTGGCAGGGATTGAGTATGTCGTTCAAGGGCACATTGGCAGTTTGAGGTGCACAAAGAATATGTCTAATGTAAGACCTTACATGAAATAGGATGGAGCTGAGTTTTAAGAAGACTGGAACTATAGTATATATATAACATACCTGCAAAAATGCTCAGTTTTTTTTTTTTATTTTATGCAAAGAGAGGATAAAGTGAGGACAAATAATGCCATCATTTTTCTTGACATTGCATAAGATTGTGTTTTCCGAGAAAAATATAGTTGAGGGTTTGGGAACACAAGATGTTGTTGGATCACAGTGTGTATAAAAGAGAATACCTGTTATTTTTACTGTTATTTTATCGGAACAAAAAAAAAAGTGCCAGAATTTCATTGCATTTCAGGACACTATTATTATACAGTTAGTATTCATGCCCATCATTTTTTAAGCTGTACTGACCCCTGGTGCCTAATAAGTGAAACACAAATATTTAGTGGTGGCTCAGTGTTTTTGTATTTTCAGAAATATGGGTATCATTTGAGTCAAACTTAGTTCTTTAGTTGTTTTCATCCAAGCTTGACATAAGGTTTCAACAGTGTTTTGCCTCCTTAGTCCACCCTTTCCATTTATATTTGTTTGTTTGGAGAAACCACTTCCTTAAAACTATCAGCATGTCCTGCATTCTCCTCCAGTTCACTGCTGCTCCTTTTGCATAGCCGAGAGCTGAGGTGGAAGTCAATGCTGTGACCTCTCTGTTGTGGGACGGTCACTGTAGTTACTGCCATCCCATTATCAACATCCTCTGGTTCAGAGACAGGTGCTGCAGAAATCAGGATGTGTACTATGAACAGGTTGTAAGTTTTGGTCTGGTATTTAGCAGAAGAATTTCAGACTGGCCCCTACCTTGTTCCCAGAGACTACAGATATATCTGCAGGAAATATGCCTTTGGTTTGTTGAGAAATACATTATCTCAGTGAGTGGTCCATAAATATACCCTGCATTATATTGCAGTGTATAAAACATGATAAACATTTAAGTCAAGCTCCAATACTGTCTGCTCTTCCACATATGGCAGGACGTCTCTGTAAGCTACAAGTGCAACTATAATTACACAAAAGGGAAAGAAGGAATCGGTTGAAATGTGACATTGTATTATTTTGTCAAAACCTGTCAAAACAAACTGTACCACACTGTATTGTACTGTTTATTGTATTTAACGAGCAGCCTATTATTTGATATAGGTCAGTTGTTAAGTACTATTATTAACTTTTGGTTTCTTTCTTTTAAACTCACACTTTACAAAACGATTCATGATTGTGAGCCCTCTGATCATAACCAATTGACAAAAGCAGATAATATACATTTAAAAAAAAAAAGGCTGTGGTTGAATTTAAATTTAGCTGTACTTTAATAACTTTTTGTCTTTGATTTATTTTTCATTTATTGTAGTTACTTTTGCCTCTGATGTTTTATAATAATAATATTGACTTAATAAAAAAAACAAAGAAACTAAAAACTGTGGTTTTAGGAGTATGCTTGCATGTTGGGTAATATTGGACAATTCCCAATTAAACCTCCGAATTAAAATTGATCTCAATTACCTACTTCTATGTAGGCTATATAACGTCATATAATGTTTATGTTTACCTTTATATCTATTTTAGAGCAACGAAAAATCGACTCAAAGGCATTGTATGTGTGGGCTCCATATCATAGACTGTATGGTACACATACTTGGCTAATAAAGCTGATTTCTGATATATCAGAGGACTTATTTTGCTTAGCAACCACAAGGTTGTGCTATTGACTAATTTGTGTGCAGTGCATGAGCCAAATGTGACTATGCAGCATGATAAATATAGGCTACATAATGCTTCTCTAGATTCCATGCTTCCATGTGTTTACACTCAGATGTTAATATGTATAGTTAATGTACCAGATGCTCATTAAAACAATGTGTGTCCCAGCTCCCGTTGGTAGTAGCGTGCTGCCCCCTGTGTGTTACTATCATTAGGCTGCGCTAACCGGAGCTGCGCACGCGCAGTAAGTGTGCGGGCGCAGCTTCGTCGTGGTTTCGGTTGAGCATTCTTGGCAACGTCTCGCTCGGTGAACAGGCAGTCGACCGTCGGCTACAACGGGTGTTTCCAAAATGTCTGGAGATTTATGTTGACGGAATAGGAGCCGAACTGGAAACACCGGAGCAGCGTTAGGCAAGGTTTGTGCTCTTTTTGGTTTTCTGCGAACAGTTTTAAGTTGAACAGTGCAGGCTTTTCAAAAGCGCTGAAAAGTGACGCGTGAACTAACGTTAGCGAGCAGGGCAAACACGGAGAAGCAGCCGAGCCGACCAACTTCAGTCACTGCAGAGAACAGGCTCTATACTACGGCTCAGCAGTCAGCGTGAGTACCACCTGAAGCCGTTCACACTGGCTCAACTCTTCACTTCGACCTCCGGCCATTCAACAGAGTCGATATATGGCCGCAAATATGCCGCTACCCGCAACAATTCATTAACTACTAAATATTCTACAACCTTACTGATCATTAGGGTTCCAGTGCGCATGCTCACTGCTGTGCAGACTTCGGATATGTAGTTTTTCGTAACTGAGTTAATCACAGTTGTAAGGGCCAAGACAAAACGGTGAGACTACAAGTACCAGACAATGGGAGCTTTGTTTGGGAGCAGAGCTAGCCAGCTAGTTAGCCTGGACGAGCTTTGAATTTCGAGTAGTTGTGCTGCAATCGGAAGTTGCCTTGGCTGGAGATTTGTTTCAGAATGAGCTGAATGGGACACATTTTGGCTGGGCGGTTACACACACACACACACACACTGAGTGTTGCAGTAGTTGCAAATGCCACTGGTTTTCCGTATGCAACATGTTTCAAATGTGGTCATAAAAGGAAAATTGATTTGTTGGTGGTTGGACACGCAGACTCTGTTCAGCTGTCAAGACGCGTGCACAGTGCGCAGGATTTGCCATTGCATAGTAGACATTTATTTGCGTGTGTTTGTGCGGTCGAGTGTGTACACTGAATGGAGAGGTGATGATGCCTCGGCGTGTCGTCTCCCTTTCATAGAGATCCCCCTTGTTGCTGCTGTATTCCCCAGCCCTCAGGAAATGACACGTCGAGTTTCAGCATGATGGATCAGTCGTGCAAGAGCAGCAGAGCATGGCAGCACTGCACGTATTCTGGGCATCATTTACTCTGGTTGCTTCCCATCTGGAACTAATGGAATAACTATTATACCGGGGAAGATGCATAAATGTGTTACCCTGGTTATCCTTCTGCTCACCCGCCTGTAACCGCAACTTGCTGCTGTTACTGTCGGGTAAGCAGTATAGCACAGCACTGCTTACTGTTTGCTGCACATTGGGGAAATCCTGCATTTCATCTTCCATTTGAGAGGAGATCAGATTTAAATACAGTTCTGAACTGTGAAGTTTTATGCTGAATAATATTGACATGGTTCTCCATATTGTAAATCCAGTTTCCTTTGATCAAAAGCTGTGCACCAGACTGCAGAAGTCAGTTATACAATGCGCTCCGTTTATAGTTTCCAAGACATAATTTCCATCCTTTTAAATGGTTGTTTGAAAATGTTCCTTATCAAAAGCAAAACTAAGCAGACATGCTATTTGTGGCCTGTGAACCTATCAGTCTGTGCAATTTCAGTGTTGAATGTTTTAAGCTGAAAATTTAAAGAATGTTATGCCAGTAATGACACTTTGATCAGACCCACTGCTCTTGTAGAGTCTTGCTGCCTTACTGCTCATAACCTTCACTTATCTCATGTTATCTCAGGTCTTATGCTCCTTTCCTATCTTCTTTTGTAACTCTATCTGTCTGACGAAGCAAAACAATTCCATAAATTGATAGTTGAAGAACAAGCTGCAGTACACATGCAGCATGATTTATTACAGTAGTGATTTTAGATGTCCCTAGGGCTGAGTATCATTCAGAATCTTTTGATCCGGTGCCAATTTCGATACCTCAGTTTCGATACAGATTCCTAACGATACATTTTTCGATACCATATGTTTTAAAATCCATTTTAACATCAACAAAAATACATTAAACACAAAGCTTTTATTTTCCACCTTAATTGTGAATCAAAACAGTTATCAAAATTAAAAGATTCTGGTAAAACTGCTCACTCAGAGTAACATTAATAAAAGTGCCATGCCTTGCAAGCTCAGCCTGTCAGTCAGTCATCAGGGCAGAGAAACCACTGTTGTGCCTGCTTGTCTAGTAAGAGGAAGTGTAACGTCAACAGCACCGCGACCGCTTTCGGCTCGCCATTAATATCATTTCGCAGCGAACGCTGTCTGCGTGAAGTTTTAAAAAACTGTAACCACACTTGAAACCAGCCGTGACTCTCTGTGACTTCAACAAAACTGCAGACAGTTTACTCCGTCCGCACTTCTCCGTGTGTGTGTGTCGGTCGGAGCTCCGCTCTGTGTCGATATGCAGAGGACAGATAAGCTTGAGCTCAGACGCTTTTGGAACCGAAATTTGGCACCGAAAGATAAATAATAATAATTATTAATAATAAATAAAAAATTTTGATACCATAAAAGTATCGACGTTCGGTACCCAGCCCTACATGTCCCTGCAAGCTGTTTTTGATGGATGTATAGAAAACAGGAGCTTGTGACTTCCAAGAGATAAAGCAAACTTGCAGGAAGTAGTAGGACGTTCAGACTGTAGTATTGATACATTGGAGTTAGAATCTTCTAATGCAATGATTATGTTATCTAAATGTTACAGTTGAACTCCTTAACTCCACTTTCTATTATGTAGACCTATACAGTGCAGTGTGATGCTGCTATAGTTATGGTGTAATAGGCCTTTTTGACTGATATAGTATGCCAATTGGAGCCAACCGAGCACTTAAAATGACACTATTAATCTAATTGGCAAGTTTGTTTTGAAGAGGCCTATCCTTCGCATTCTTCTTTAAATATCTCATTCTTAAAGTTAAGGTATTAACATTGCATAAAAAAATCTGCACAGTCCAGTTTTGGGTTATACTGCGTTTATTTCTGCATGCTCAAGTAACAAAAGCCTTTGCCAAATGCCATATTGTTCTCCAGGCTGTACAATTTGGGTCATGTAACTCAATTAAAGTCAATGCAAGACATCTTTAAAAGTACTGTCCTTAACCCCATACTAAAAAGGACAAAATCTAAGCTATTCAATATTTCTGAATTCTTTTGGTGGGAAAAATGCATCACCCTGAAACTATAGTCAAATAATTAATTGACACATTTCAAAAATCCAATCCAAACATATGGTAAAACGTTACCTTGCAGTCAAAACCTTTCGTAACCGTGGTTCATACCTTTTTAGATTTTGTCCAGAATATGTTTTGCTGCAAATACTACACTAAAAAAAAAAAAAAAAAAAAAAAAAAAGTCCTGCCAGGTCCATAATATCTAGAACCATGTTGGTTTTGGTATTTTTGACAACAATATCACAATATCTGTGTTAATCAACACTTATTTCACCTCCAGCAGTCGGCTTGTAGTTGGCTCCACTGGGTACCAGATAACAATTTCTTACAGTCTATGATCTTGAAGAACATCTCATATTTTGTGACTTATTTCAGTGTGTCATTGCTCACAGCTGTGGGAACAAAGGATCCTGTCTTCAAAGAGAGCTGAATGTGGGCCACCTGAGTTATTTTGCCTGTAAACATTACGCTGAATCACCATGTTGTATCTTTGTAGAGGTGACTCATCAGTTGTTGATTTTAAAGAACGCGCACACAGGTGATCTTTTTGATCAACAATTTCCATCAGGGTCTTTTGTGATTTTTTTTTTTTTTTTTTTTTTTTTTAAGACTGCAAAGATTTTTGTTTTGGCACCCTCTCTGGTTAAAGTTCGCCTTTCCTAACCACGACACCTTGGCAGCCCTCCTGCTATTTGTAATTTTAGAACAAAAAGCCTCTTTCCAGTTTTCTATTTAATTCTCGCAGGCGTCTTAGTTAAATAAGGGTAAATAGAAATAAACAATTGTGTGTTCTCACAGTGTGCAAAAGAACACATCATACACACACACACACACACACACATAAGCACCTCAAACAACATCAATCACTATAATTGGGTGTATCCCGATAGGTCACAGAGAGGGAGGACAATACCTCAGGCTAAAGATCCCATCTGGTCTGTGTCAGGGTGCACAGTGACGGCTGCGTGTGTGCATCAGTGTGTGTTTTCAGGGGGGCTGCTGGAAATGTAGCGTTGTCTTAAACTTGAGCTTTTTTCAGTTTTATTGCTGGCTCATCATACCGGTGGTTTATACTCCTTTTTAAACCAGTGTTGTGACGCAGGTTCAACCCCTGTCAGTGGTTCATCTGAATGGGTCACACACGTCTTCCCATCTGGTATCCCAGCCTCTTCCGAACCGGAAGTGAATGCAATTGATTGACAGCGGTGAACAGGTGTTTCCTTTTGGGTTGATAATATAGTTTAACTTTTCTGTTGTCTGATGATTTTTTATCTATATAATTTAAATTTATATTGAGTAAGCAAATAAAAACCACCCTGGAGGGGACCTTATACCTGCCACACAATCTCTAAATTCTTAAGTCAACGTTGTCACTGTGACACAGTAATAAAACTAAAAAAAAAAAAAAAAAAACTAAATGTAAGCAAAGCAAGGCAATAAGAACGGCATTAAATGTGATTCTGAATTACCGTAAGATAAAATGAAATACAATTACATTACACTCAAGGCACTATTTTCAAACTACAATATTCTCATTAGTCAACGATATGTAAACAAAATGTTACACTCAAGAAAGAGGCCGAGAGACAGCAGCACATAAACAGAGAGCATACTGTGTGGGCGAGAGGCAGCGTGGATGTAGAGAGAAACTGAAAACTACACAACCTTCGTCAGTTAGGCCTATATGGACAAGCATTTAAACAGTTCCCACATACATACATACATACATACATACATACATACATACATACTACTACTGCTACAGATGATGGATTAACGACTGTATCATTTACTCAACATCTACGGTAAGCTACTGCTGTGATGCTTGTCTAAACAGCATCAATAACAAATACCAGCAGTAACCGAGACAGTGTGCGGGAATGTTTTGACTTCTATTCAAGGGATTGAACCAATGACAGCAGTCTCATGTACATGTGTGTTCAGTAGGCCTGGCTGTGTCATACACACACGTGTATTAGTCAAAGTGCAGACCACCAACCGCATTGCAAGCGCCCCCTCCACTCTCCTTGATGTATTTGCCTCCCTTGAGGGTCTTATCCATAAGTCAGCATGCATGACATTGTGTCAAGAGGTCAGAGATTTACAGAAAGAGGAGCACATCAATGTTTCCTGAAATGAGTCTCTGCTTTATGGCCTTCCGTGTCGCTGTAAAACATTTGTTAGGTAGGTAGGCATTTGCTCTATCAAGCAAGTCTCCCTCCTCTTCTCTTCTTCTCACTCCTGCAGAGGTCAAGTTTCCTTCAAGGTGTTGTTTACCAATCTGTGTCTTCTTCTCAGTGAAGAGAATGAATTAGAGAGAGAATCACAGTCCTGCACGGTAAATGTCTAAAATGTGCTTGCATTCGGCTGATAGCGCTGACTGACAATGTGCAGTTTCTGTCTTTTGTAGAGGTTAGGGTAGATGTCCCAAGCGCTCCATCTTTCTTCTCTTGACTCCTCTCTGGTCTGGGTATGTTTGACTGATGTAAGTATAGCCTGCTGGTTTTAGCGAGAGGATAAACACAGATTTTGAGGAGGCCTTTCTTGCCACAGGTCAACCTGCGTCCTCCCCCTGGTCGGCGTTGGTAGCAGAGGGAGAGAGTAAGGGGGAATGCCTCACCATCTGTCCACAACACACTTAAACAGGGTTATTGGACTTAACACTAAGCTTTTGACGGGTTATAGGATGTATACATATTTGCTACAAATCATTTAGACAGCCTGACAAAGTGCTGTACATAAAGAGTGATTTAAGCAGGCTGTCCATTTAGCAATTTAAAGTGGAGGCCACTCAGATTTACAAATAGGTGTCCACTTAACAAAGCGCCTGCACTCAGCCCTGTCAGATGGTGAGTTTACACTTGGATCTGTGTTTATTGTAACTGAGAAGAACGTGAAGATTTTCACAGAAAACCAGACATGACTGTTTGGGTTATTTCTTAATTCTCACACTGAATTCAAGGCTATGCGAGTAGAAATCGTTGCAATAACTGGCTGTACCTGCCTAGTCCCTGAGCAGTACTGAATGTGCTCATCTCCATAACATAATAAAGAGCTCTTATCTGTTACTTTTCCCCCCCTTTATAATTTTTTCTCTCTGGCCTATATTCCTCTTTGAAAAGGGACTGGTGATGCTAAATGGGGTTTCAGTGCGAGGCTGTACAAGACGGTTGATGATAGAAGCACAAATCATGCATTTTAACTCTGGGGAACAGGCTTTGTTGTAGAGACTTTCAAAGCATTCAGAGACACATCCATTGATATGAATCGTTAAGTAGCTGAGAGGGGTAGCAGCAGCAGCCACCTTTCTTTCTGTAAAGTCTTCCTTGCCTTTATTCCTCCGACTTGTTGTCTTGGGAGTTTGTCTGCTGCTTTTAGGGGAAGTGTGTGTTGTTGTTGTTGTTACACCTGCTTCATATATGTCCCTATAACTGAGGCTTCACACATAGTGTTGACAGGGTGTGTGTGTGCGCGTGCTGTTACACACTAACATAGCAGAGATGTTCTGGAAAGAGGAAATCCTGCATGACGGGAAGCAGCTGATTCTGTCTCCATCAGTTTTTATGGAGTGAGGAGGAGTAAATTAACCTAGTGAGCCCACATACACATGAGCTTGACCATCACACAACTGTCAAATCATGAGCTCACTTGCTAATCTTTTATTTTTTTGGCTGCAGCAAAGAATCAAAAGGATACACTACAGTTATAGTTTAGCGATCATTTCAGTGATTGTTTTCAAGCAAAAACTTCTCGAGTGTGGTGATTTGCTGTTTTTTTGGTCATGTATCATAAGTATAATTGCATAAATTAAATATCTTTGGGTATTTGACTGTTGGCTGTACAAAGCAAGACATTTATTTGACAACTTGGGTTCTGAGAAATAGTAATAGGCATTTTTCTTTACTACTTTCTGACAGACTAAGCACATAATCAAATATATACGACTGCCAGATTTATTGAAACGATTTTAGTTGCATCTCTATTTTCTGGGTTACTTTGACCATATTATAACACTAGGGCTTCAACTAATTATTTCATTTTCAATTTATCTGATTATTCGTTTAGTAAAATTTAAATTAAATACATTTAATTAAAATTGAATTTCCAATATTTGCCATTTGTTCACAAATAATGACTAAATGATTACTTATAAATATAGTTGTTGAATAATCTTCTGTCAACTGGCTGACCAACAATCGACTCCCATTTAAAGACACATAGCCTAATGAAGTAAGAACCGCAGCCAACAGAGAGCAATTTCAAGGCACCTACTATCATGTAATCTTTTTATTTTGCTTTAAATATTCTTGCTGATCCAAGATATTTTGCTTGTTGTTTCTAACCTATTTTCATGTTAATAATGACAGGATGTTTGAAATCGTTGATCAAGAATGTTAACTTGAATGAGGAACTTTAAAAGCCCTTCCTCTCAGTCAATGGCCTGAATCACTGGATCAACAAGAGGTTGTGATGACCCAGCCCACTGTGTCTGCACAATGAGTCAATTATTCACTGTGAAAGATGTGTGTATGGCCACAGTTAATACAAGCATCTTTGTAGTCCCCAGACACCTCATGTGAAATTCCATCTGTATTTTATTTGGACGTGCTTGTCGGCCTCTTTGCTCCTTTTGGCTCTCTGTGCTGCCTATTGGGAGGTCAAGCTGTTGGACAGGAAGTGAGTACGGACTGGGGAAGAAGCAAGTATGTGTGGTGGAGATGAGTGTTGCCATGAATCAGACAATAGGCATCGGGGAGGGAAGCGGCCGCACACAGCAGAGATCAGTGACGAAGACGAAAGCCCAGTTCATCACAGGACATGAGTAAAAACATTCCTTCCAAGCACAGAAAAATGTTAACATAATTTGTTTCTGGCATGCAGCTGATATCCTGGACTTTATATGTTCCCATTCATCGTTGGGATAGTTTAGTGTAGTTTAGCTCATCGCCAACTGCTGTTGAGAAAAAAAAACGGTTGGAGAAAAGGGCGTAACACCAAACCCTACCAGGAAACATGTAGATAGATTTGCATGTTTCCCCCTTCCCCTCAGGATGTTTTGCTTTTAGTGTGTCCTCCTGCACATTTGTTCAAAACAGACAGCTAAACACACACGGCCTCATTTATGTGTGTGGTTATGTGTCTGGGTGGGAATGGGTGAGTTTTAAAGATGTTTTTAGTTTTTTTTTCTTCTATCTCATTGTTAAATGTTAAACGACATCAAAAGTCAGCGTCTCTTTCTTTTCCGTCACTTTGTGGTATCTGTGCAGAGAGGCAACCATACATAAATGCAGCCATTCCTAGAGACATTCATATGGTCTCTACATCCCTCTGCCTCTTCACAGCTCTTGATGTCAGGCTGTTGCTGACTGTGGAGCCATTGTTTTAATGCTAATTGAGTATAACGTGGTCATTCCATGAATGCCTCTTGGCCCAGTTTTTGCAGTACTGTATCAAAATGTTCTTTCCTCATCATTTCCAAATCAGATTTGATACCGGAATAGAGGCTATTTAGCGGGCTATTTCCACACAAGTTAATTTAGTCTATTTTGCACAGAGAGCGTATGGTATGCTAATGTCTTTGTGCTGTCACTGATGCAGGGCATTATGTTAAATCCGCTGTATGAGTGGGACATAAGGGGATTTCACAGAAATGTACTGTATACAACTGTTTTGTTTCTGTGCTTTTAAAAAGAAGCCTGGCTGAGTATGTAATTCACTGTTTGTGTATGTATTACACGATAACTACATAAATCAAGTGTTTCCTGTGATCAATTTGTCATCAGATAACCAAGCTCATTGCCTCTTTTAGTGGGTGTTACGACTGAAAAAATGATGGGGGTCTGTTGCTTTAGGTAAGATGATGCTGGAGGGCCACTTTGAGTTATAGATCTATTAGTTTGACGTCATATTAGATGCCAAAACACTGCATAGCAGTTCATAATACTGTGAGGAAATATTTTACGACTAGAAAGTTATCACTGCAACATTTTCGTCATTTTATCCTCTATTACAATGATCGAGAGGTTAAGAGTAGGATTACATCATCTCGTTACAAAGTAATATACCAGGAATCCGAGCTTGCACATGTATACTTTTTTGCCATAGCACCCTGCCGTGTTAACGCAGTGGCCTCAAAGAAATTAATGAATGGGCCGCATTTTAATGTGTGTGCTAATCAGTCTGTCAGAACATGGCCTTAATCCTCTTTATATTTAAAAGTTCACCACAAACAAAGACTTAAGTGTAGCAGGTTGTGGGAATGCTTCAAGAAAAGCAATAATAATGTAGTGATAGGTAACCCAAAAACTATAGCAAATGAACTCTAGTATCTTCTGGTTGTTTCTGGCTGGCCTTTATGAAGGTCAGTTTACCAATTTATGAAATTAAAGCGACAGCATCTTCATATTAGGTCACATTTAAATCAGTTTTTATCAACTGGTGCTTGTAGCATGAGGAAACTACAGATTAGGTATCCTGGTTAGAAGTTTTTCTCCATCTAAAATAAATGCTCTGAGTATCTTCAGTGAAGCATACCAGTACACTATGTTTATAAATACATAAACTGTATTTTTAAATACAATACACCTTGAATCAATCCAGTGTTAAGTCGTACAAAGTTGTTATAAGGAGCAGACATCTAACTTTGGTCCTGTCTTTCAAACAGTGCTAAGAGGGAAAAATACAGTGTGACTCCCCCGAGCACAATACACATATATCTCTTTTTTATTTTAGCTTTTTTGCTGAGGCTAAGCACAGACGTCTTCTGAGCTCCTACATGTGACAACGTGTATGCCTTGCAGAGTTTATATTCTTGATTAAATTGTAATTAGCTCTGCTGATGGATGCCACCCTTTGAACCACTTGCATTGTAATGCCTAGCTCTTTTACGGTTTTTAGTCTTTGGTTTGAAGTGATTCCACTCTGCAGACTTGGCTGCTGCCCAGCTGCTTTCAGATCACGCACTGCACTGCACTTCTGTAAGGGATGGTCGGCACTTGTTTATGCCATAAATACTCTTTTATTACGTTCAAAAGCATCAGTTATCGATTTAATTATTTGCGGTAGCCTAAAATGTGGGGTATACTTGCCGTAGCCGACCTGTCGAGCGCCAGTGTGACGTCATAGGAGCGCTGTAACGGTTTATACTTGCGCGTTGTGGTTCATTCACCATAAAAGAACTCATCTTAACCCAGTAAGTTTACAAGAGAGACTTGCAGTCACTCTGAGAGTCCTGGCATTCAGTTGCCCAGGAGCTCGTTCACGCTTCCTGTTTCCGCTTTGTTGCATGCTGCTGAAAAAAATTGCGGTGCACGCCCTCTGGTCGCTCACTCAAAATTCTGGCGCGCCAGCGAGATCTACGTCATTTTGACGTCACATTCACGCGCGCCAGCTCGGCTGCGGCGACTGTAAAACGGCCTTAAAACAGTGACACTAACTGTCTTCCACACCAGTATGTGAGTGTTTGGTGAGTGCTTTGTTAAGAGTGTGTGAGCGAGAGGCTCGTTAACTGTCCCATAGGAGTAGGCTAGAGAGCAGTGGAGGGGAGAGGGAAGTGACAGAA
Organism: Perca flavescens; assembly: GCF_004354835.1. Taxonomy (NCBI): domain Eukaryota; kingdom Metazoa; phylum Chordata; class Actinopteri; order Perciformes; family Percidae; genus Perca; species Perca flavescens. The sequence goes on from NC_041333.1 coordinate 15,337,002, forward strand.
GTTTGGGTGTTTCTACACACAACAGTAGAGCCTGTTATCATCGTGGGAGAGGAGGAGACGGATGAGCTGATAACTACGAGGGAGTGACATAGCTTGACAGGGGAGGAGGGATAGAAGGATACAGACAGAGGAAGAGGCTAAAAGGGAGGCCTGTTGGTAGGAGAATGCCAACTCACGTGCTTCCATCTCCTCTTTCACCTCCTTGATTCGTCCTCCCTCTTCTTTCTCTGTTTTGCCCATGATCTCTGCAGCCGAGCTCTGATTAGACAACGGTCTGGTTCAATGTGTGAGGCAAGGCCCTACCTGACAAATAATAATAACGATAATCCAAAAAAGGAGAACAAAACACAGTGGTAGAAAAGTCTAAATGTGATAAAAATCCCCCCACCCCCAGAGAGAGACGAGAGCCCCCAGGTTTCATTGTCTGTTGTGTGGTTGTCTCTGGAGAGGGTGTGTATGTGGAGCGGATCTCCTCTCGCTGTGATGAGTACGATTGAGAGATGCAACACAAAATGATTCACAACAAGAGAGGACAGTGGACATTTAGTCTCTGTGCTGCAGGTACCCGGTGACTGCCTGTGTGTGTACTGAAGTGTGTACTGCTATCGCTCCGCCCCTGGATGAAACTCGCTTGACCCACTTTGTTGCCCAAAGGCACTCCATCCATCCACAGCGTCTCCTCTCTCCTCCGCCTCAGACATGCACTTAGGCAACCTCCTGAACTCTTGTCACTGCTCTCAGCCCAGACACCTCAGCACACACATGGCTGCGTCCATTAAAAACATTTCTGACAAGCACCTACAGCAGACGCTGCCCCCCTCCCTTGATGTGTACACTCGCATGCACAGTTGTCTACAGAGGGCTGTGTTTTTCCAGTGGTTCCCACGCCTGAATTTGACAGGAATGTTGGCAGCCCAGTGGGGAGCCTCTAGGCTAGATTTTTTTTCTCCCTTCATAGTTTATAAAAGAATAATCAACATTTGGGAAATACACTTACTTATACACGTTCTTGACAACCGTTAGATGAGAAGATACCGCTCATGTCTTTTGGTTAAATATAAACCTGGAGCCAGAAGGCACTTAGCTTAGCATAAAGACTGGGGGGAAAAGGGGGGGGCAGTTAGCCTGGGTCTGCCCAACGTTAAGGAAATTCACCTACCACTACCTCCTAAAGCTCACTAACTAATATGTTACATCTCGCTTGTTTAATCTGCATTAAAACCAAAATGTTAAAATGACAAGTTGTGGTTGCCGGAATATTTCTTTATGCACCGAGTTCCTTGAGCCAGGCTAGCAGTCTCCCCCTTTTTTTCTAGTCTTTATGTTAAACTAAGACAATTCACTGTTGGCTCTAGCTCCACGGTTAATGCATAGACACAGTGGTATTGTTCTTCTCATTTAACTCTCGGCAAAAAATGGAATATCATTTCCCTCAAACGACAAATTATACCGTAAACTATCCTCTTGCCCTTTCTCCACCTTTTTCTGCATTTTCTCTAAACTTTTTGTCAATAGTTCAGTGTTTTTATAGCTGTCTGCGCCTGGAAAACAACTAGGCTAGTGTATGCTTTTGTGAGCACATGTGCAGCTCAGTGTGGGTGCACATGCATGAGTGAGTGCACGCATGGCTGTAGAACCACACCCTGGACTCACGCCACGCTTTAAACCAAACACGGAGAGAACGAGAGGCGACTTCTGGAGGGATTTAGCTTGTTGTGACAGCACTCTGCACTAGTTTAGGCCCGGGACAGTGATGACTTTGGAACGCAGGGTGAAGAATGAGCAAAGTGACAGCCGTGCAGGCCTTTACGCCATCCCTGTTCCTGTAGCCGCGGCAAAGTTTGAGGAACAAAGTGGTGATGGTGATACGGTGGTACAGTCCCTCTGTTGGACTTTTATTTGAGGTTGGTTGGAACAGACACACCCTCCACTGAGCTGTTATTACTGGCCAAATTCCACCTCAGAGATGCTGCTGTCGGTCCAGATGCCTGAGATAGTTTTGAGGGGCTGCGATCTCTATCGGTGTGTAAAACTCCCCCTCACCTCTATTGTGTGGTTGATACTGCGACCTGAAACCAGCAAGCATACAAAAAATATCACTTATGTCAACTTCAGCAGCCGAACCATGTGCTGGTTTAGAGGGGAACAGGTTTCCAGATCCTGTGTCCTTATTTAACTTTTCATAATGGGGTGTTCATATTGTATAGTCAAAGAGACACACACACACACACACATACACACAATGCTACAGTGAGTAAAAGGAGCCACACCTTTCTACTATAATCCTCTTCTGAATAGACTGTGTTCCACCTGCTTCTCATTTTTTAGAAGTTTATTTGTGTGTGTGATGCATTTACATGTGCATGCATGCATTTTAGGACATTTATTTTGGCTAATTTTCATCTTTAAACAAATAATAAGAAACACAGGCTGTCAATTATGGCATCCAAATAAGCAAATGGTGTGGTGGGGAACAGCTCGGCAAAATACATAAAAAAATGAAATAAATTCTATGTAAGAAAAGTGATAAGTAAATTAAAAAAAAAAACAGTGACACCTTAATTATGAATTAAATAAGATATCTTGTCAGTTTTCTGCACATCTCAGCAATATAGAGATCCAACAGATATCCAACTTGCAATTCCCAACAGAGTCATTCCACTGTGATCCCTTAAACAATGAGCATAGGTGGGTGGGGTTTCTTCCTTTTACTTTAGAAGGATCAGTCTTCTGGCCATCAGAGACACAAACGCAGCGGTGTTTAATTTATATTGTGTAAAATTAGTTTCTTTTGCAACTACTCCAACTAGTGCTGTCAGTGGAGATAGGTTGAAAGAGGCCCTGTTTTTGCATCAAGCACATAGGCGCCCTTCATGCATGTGTATGCATTTTAACAATTGTACAGTATGCAGTTACCTTTTAAGATTTACTTGTGGTGCTATTTGCTCTGTTTTAATTTCCTGGATTGCAACCCTCGTTCTTTGTTTCTCTTTTTTCATGTTTTTTTTGTATAGTACTTTGTGCGGCTCCATGTTTCAGCTCAGTCTCAATGGACCTACTGTACTGTACTCTGTTTGCTCTCACTAGTCAAAGTCCCGCAGGCAAACAGTGCCTGGTCTCTTTGGGGCCTGGGACTGTGCTACAGCGGAGCCAGACCTAGCTGAGCTACAGTACTACAGTTTCACCATAGACTCATGTTACCACAGTGTCTGGATAGTGACGTTGTGTGAAAAATGGGGGTGTATGTGTGTGTCTGTGGTGGCTAGGGATTCAGCGTGGACTCCAGATGCATTTTTTTTTGTAAGAGCACACAGAGAGTGCATACAGATAATAAAAAGAGTCATGTAGAAAGATGTAAACGTTTTAGCTCTACACACAGTCAGAATCCGTCCTCACAAAAAGAGACTGTGGAGGGGAGGTGGAAACACTAGATCACACATTACGGTAGGTGTGAGAGGAAGAGCCGCAGACCCTTGTAAAAGAAAGATGCATCCCCCTCGGCAATGAACCCGGCTTAGTCGTTGTCCTCCAAGTGATTCTGATGAACTGTTGTGTCCAGATGAAGTTGTGTGTTCACGTTTTGGTGCACGTCTTTTCGATTTAATCTAGTTCCCTCTACCTTGGCAACTCCCAAGTATTCTGTGGGACTTCAAATTGCTCCCCTCGGCTGGTGTTGGCAGACGGAGGGAAGAAGGATGGAGGAGAAGGGGGGTCAGGCCGGAGCGATTATGAGACTTGGGGTGTGCTTTAACCCACTTAACACACCATCTGAGGCTCTCCTGCCAAAACGGTGAGCTTAGTGCTTTTAATCCTCTTCCCAGAGTGAGCTGATAGTTTTTTTGCTTGCGGCTGCACTCTTGTCTTACTGCCTAGAAATGTTATCAGAGTGAGTTTTTTTTTCTCCATCGGCCAGACTTTCAAATAAAATGAATTTATACCTAATACGCCTATTCTTTTTCACTTTCTTACTGAATTAATGCTATTTTTTTTTTTTTTTTTTTTTTTTACATGTATTAGTGTGAGCAAACTCCTAAAAAACATGGAAACTCCCTAATGATAACTGACTCTTTAACTAGATCTCAGACTAGGAGGCAGTTCACTGAGGAGTGATGGTTAAAGTCTGTGATTATGGAAAAATTATTGTAGTATGCAGCATCCTGATTGGTGGAAAATGCTTGCAGAAAGAGAGGCTGTTGTCAGGTAAACATGTCACTGTCAAAGAGGCTGAAGCAAAAAGTTGAAGTGGAAAAGCCAAAAGCCCAGCTTTAATGATGAATGGACTGATAAGCAGGCTATGCACTCGTCATGTATGCCTCATTTGCAATGAAACGATGTTGTTGCAAAATAATACAACCAGCATCATCATCATCATCATCATCATCACTGAACATAACGATCGCGTCATTCACGTGCATATTAAGTAGCTCCAGATTGTCCGCTCCAGCGGAGAGTTTGGTTTGTTCAGCCAGCAGTGAGGTTTACAAGAATTTGTCAACATTTCCAGATTCCCGGCAACCTAAGATAAACCGTTAGACTACAAACCGACAGCTTTTGTTTTAGCTTGATTGTAAAAATTCGCTATTTGCAGAGTAGAGCTGTGTTTGCGTAAAACAGCGCGGTGGACTGAGCAGATTGAAATATCGCTTTCTACATGTTTATGCCGGTCCACACAGGTGAGTGCATGGATAAGTATTGACTTTCTACTCACGAAGGTTTAATTGTAGCCTATTTACAGAAAATAGACCAGCGTGAGTTCAAAAGCCCCAGCGGCCGTTGGTAACTCTGTATCGTTCCCAGTCAGGTGCTGCGTGTTTTAACCTTTAGCACACACACATCTCGGCTCAGCTGTGTGTGTGTTTTAACGCACACACATCTCGGCTCAGCCGCGTGTGTGGAGCTCGGGCATCGCTGTAGAGAATCCCGGCATGTGAATAGAGATGTAAATACAGGGGGCTGGGTTTTTGCTCTAAATGCTTGAAATGATAAATAACAGAACACATTTTTTCCTCTTTACATTTTGTGAATTCATGATTATTCTGCGGGACACACTAAAAGCTTTGGCGGAGGGCCGCCAGTTGACGTTGGCTGCTCTACAGCGACACTAGCGGCTGGCTGACCAAATCGCTCTTCCTGCAACGTGAACGGGGGTAAACACGGGGGATTTGAATGGAACTTATGTATCGATACTCGCGGCATAAAAACCGATACTTTCTTGGGGAATAAAATATTGATTTATATCGCAGAATTGATAAAATTGCTCAGCCTTACAGTGAAGTGGCCCTGCTGTGGTTATAGTTGAGTCTCCCTGTTGGCCCTTCCAGTGCTCACAGCCGGCCAGGCAGGCTTGTTTATTTGCCCCCCCTCCGGACTTGTTTGTCCTCGGCTGGCCTCTTACCCAGGGGTCTGACTACAGTCCAGCTTGATAGTCCATCCTCTCCCAGCTTACAGCCAGCATCACATGCCTGTTTTCCTCACACTATGCTGGACTCCCTTTCTTAATAAAATGGGCTCACAATGCCCCGTTCCTTGCATTCTTTATGTGCAGGCTTCTCTTTCCCTTTTTAACATATACATGGATGGATTGCACTGAGAAATGCAGACCACAACATTGATTAAGCCAAATTGTGCACACAGCTTTACGTGTGGCTGGCTGTTCTTGAGATTTAGATCTGTTTATTTTTCAATGTAGTGCATTCACATCATAGCAGAGATATCCACACAACATTGGAAGAAGTTTCCCTCTTTTGTGTAAGTGCAGCGTGAAGAGCAGAGATAGAGAAGGAGAAAAAGGAGGAGGAGAAACAGGAACAAGTGAAGGCTGATTCATTGGTGGGGGGGTGCAGTGTTAGAGTAGCAGCAGCAGCCCTGTCACTGTAGGTTTACGTCTGGACTCCCCCCTCCTTTTAGCAGAGTGGAGTCATGGCAAAATCGGGGTCAGCCACGCTTCTTCAGTTGCTACCAGGTCCTTATTTATCCCTCTTTCCCCAAAACAAACTCTCTCCTCTCTTCGTCCCTTTTCATATAGGTCATCTGGCCTCTTCCTTCAAATCATTCTGTCTCACTTCTTTCTCCCTCTCATACCTCTCTTAATATCCCTTCTCATCTCATGCATTTAATCTGCCCCCGCCTGTTAGGGGAACAGGAGAGGACAGGGTGAGATTTATAATTAACAAAGGCTGGTTCTAGCACTGAAAGGGAGAGCTGACTAAAGAGTGTGTGTGAGGAGCTCAGGGTGGGGATGGTGAACAAATTAGGCTTTTTATACAGTGTCAAGATTCTGAAGAACGAAAAAAGCACTCTGATGAGACCCAATGAGTGATCTAAAAGAGTTTGTGTTTGTGTATGCAAGTTTTGGCCAAGGCTAAGCTCCTTAGAACGCCACTTTAAAGAGCAGCCTACGGTACGGTAGTATGTAGTCCAACACTGCATAAAAGCTCTGATGAGCTTGGGCAGCCATGACGACTCATTACCATCTCATAAAGGATCTTTGTCCCCTCAAGACTACATTATCTCTGGTGATGCTACCACTAGTGCTCTGTGTTGTGTTGTTCATCCATAGTAAAACGATACCCTTTCTCCACCAAAATTAGCATGCATACAGGTTTTTTAAACGCTGGTAAACCCGGGACGGCCTCTAGCTCACCTGGTAGAGCGCGCGCCCCATGTAGATACAGTCCTTGCCAGCGGCCCAGGTTCGGATCTGACCTGAGGCCCTTTGCTGCATGTCATCCCCACTTTATCCCCAATTTCCTGTTTCTCTTCAGCTGTTCTAAATAAAGGAATAAACCCTACAAAAACAAAAACAAAAAACACCAGCTAAAAATAACCGGTAGACTCCTGTCCCATTACCAGTAGACAAGTATGCCACATTCAACTTCACAAACAGGAAAACCTGTATTACACTCTGCTTCAACTGTTTTTAAGGATCAGAGTTTGTTTAATTTCTCCCATAATCACATTGGACTTTACAGGACAATCGTGTATTATTGGGTTGGTTCATGTATGCCAGGTTACTTGTTTAATAAAGGAAGGCAGTTTGAAAGAGGGAATGCAATTGATATGCGAAACTAACCCTCTGCCTCGCTGAAGAAGCAGGCCTGCTCTGAGGATAAAACGCAGGGCCTGGCCTAGCCTAACCTGGCCTGGCCTAGCCTAGCCCAGTCTGATTGGTTAAACAGATGGCTCAGTGTAGGCCATTGTACTGGAGACAGACTCTGGAGACTAACCCTAATGGGGATATGTATGGATAATCTTACTGCTACCCCAAGTAAATGTCAAGTCAGTGTTTAAAGCAACAGTTTAACATTTGCTTTCTTGCAGAGAATTGGAGGAAGATTAAAACCACATTCATATATGTTTAATATAGCTGGAGCCAGCAGCTGGTTAGCTTAGCATAGCACAACAACTGGAAACAAGGGGCTAGCCTAGCTCTGTCCAAAGGTGACAAAATGAATCTAGCACACCAGCACCTCTAAAGTTCACTAATGAAAACGTTATATTGATTTGTTTATTCTGCACAATATCTGAAGTGTAAACTATAAGTGGTTTGGCGTAGTTCATGTGCCGGAGGTTAGCAGGTCGACTAATGGTGAAGCAAGACTCCAGGAAGTCATGTAATAGTCCTGCACGTAAACCCTTGTAAAACCACAAAGTGTCACTTGTACACTGTCCAGTCCACTTCATATTGAACGGATATTCAACTTTCCCACCTTCAAAGAAATGTTTAAAAACCCACAACCACAGAAAGTTGGTTGAACATAATCAGTTTCACTGTCAGTCCGTCCATTTGTCCTCAAAGAACAAAACAACTCATAGCATGTATCTCTGCAGAATTCTGCCTGCGGCATCAGTTTGAGTTAAACTCGATTAGTAAAGCATACATCTGCCAAGTTAGAGATCCCAGATGTAATCCTGTGTGAGTCAGTTTAGTGACAAGCTGGTTGCAGCTTATCAGAAATTGTGTAAAACTAGTTACGGTTTAAATCACTGCATATTGTGTGACCACAATATGCTGTTTTTCAAAAAAATGTGGAATTGACCATTTCACCAGTCTTTGTCTTTTTTTGGGTTACAGACTGAAGTCAGTGGTGTGGCTTTGGACATATTCTGCTGCGTTCTGAGTCGCAGGTGAGGTGGTGGAGCACAGAGGCAGGGCCCAAGCCTTCCCTCAGTCAATATTTGCCTCAGCGAGTGCCTTGCCACTGGCAGGAGAACAAACTAAAATGGTCTGGCACATTTCTTAGACAGAGATACAGAGTTTCTCTCAGAGGCCTGAGCTACAGTGTTAACCTTCCTACAGCTGAGTGTGTGACACCTGTTCTCCATGTTCTCCAGGTCTGTGTTTATAAAAAGTATCGGAGCAAAACCACAGCACTATAAGTGGTTAGTGGGTGGCTGCAGCAGAAGCTTCATTAGATGCTCACATGTACAGCATTTGTGCGTGTGTCTGTTGTTCTTGCTTGACGTTTGCATTGTGAGCTGCTGCTGTGACACGCCGTCATCAAACAGCTTGGCCACCCAGCGAGAACTGGACACACTCTGCTGTTTTTTTTCTCTCTCTCTCTCTCTCTCTCTGCTGTGTCCATCTGGCAACTCAAGAGAGAAAAAATTAACATTAATACACAGGTGGGAAGAGTAGCCAGGATTACATCAAGTAGATACTAGTGTGTGTGTGTGTGTGTGTGTGTGTGTGTGTGTGTGTGTGTGTGTGTCAGGTAAAGACACAGGCTTGTCTAATTAACCAGACCTCCCAGTCACTTAACAATTTCCAACCCCAACCAAGTAGCGTTTTGTTCCCAATATTTATTTATTTTTACTCACAAATATGCCATTTTGAATCTATCAAAACATTTTTAAACCTGCATTCTACCTTTTTAAAAAAAAAAAAAAAAAAAATCAGCTGGCATTTATAAAAGCAAAGCTCTCCTACAGTTTCTGTTTGTATTAAGTCAGGACGCTATTGTGTGTGTATGTAGGCCAACACGCCGTCTGCATGACCATACCAAATAAACAAATTGTTGTTCCTTGTTCGTGGAGGTGTGACTCATGACGTAGTGAAACTCGATTGCCTGGTTTGCTCAAAGTCATCCTCGCTGTGCTGTGTATGCTGCGGCAATGAAGTTGTATTTCCTGTTTTGCCAGAAGTTCTAGCAACCCACGGCTTTGTTTGGGAGTTGTGGGTTTGGGCTGTTTGGACGTGTTTACATGAAACTCTTCCACAACAGTGGCAATCATGGAGATACACAGATTCATACACACAAAAAATAGCAGTGAGATCACATTTGTAAAATCTTTTGAGGACCAGTTACTCACTCATGGCTATGTCAGTTGGCAAGAGGGGACAATCAACCGCAAAGTCTTATAGATTAATATTCAGTATGGCCTCCTCACTGAGAAGTAAAATTCTAAGGGGATCAATCAAAAAATGATTAATCCTAATAATCAGGATGGAAATAATTTTTAAATAGTGAACCAGCTGGACTTTGAATTGCATTTTAAAGGATGTAAATGTTACGAGAGGCTTTTTTTTTGTTGCAATTTTGTCCTAGCCTGCTTCCAGACCTCTGAATCTCCACTCACATTCTCTGATGATTTGGATAAATGTTGTCATGTTTCCATTGACATTGGCTAGCTACCTAGCTACAATCATAAAATGTAGTGAAAGAAAAATGGCAATAAGGGTAGATGAGATTGGTTGGAGCTATTCTGTTTTAGCTACAGTCACCTCTGTTCTTATCTTTGTTGGGAGTCGCACACGCGCAGTAGCTAGGTTAGCACTGCTAGCCAGTCAGAAGCAGAGTATGAGGGCGTGCCACGCTAGCAGCTAGGCAAGTATTATAACGTGTGTTACAAAGTGACGCACACTTTACTTCAGAGACAACTGAAGTAAAGGCTGGACTACAATAGAGCTGTTTGGAGCAGTTTGTGAACAGTGTTTTCTGTTGGAGATGGTAAGTCCCTTTGGGGTGGACTTTGGGATTTTTCACTTTGTAAACCTCTTACATGCACAAAAAAGATCTATAACACAATAAGGTAAAGGGAAAAAGCCAAAAAGCATAATTCGAGTACTTTAAAAGGCACTCTGCTCGCCAAATTTCAGACTGTGAGAATTTTCAGTCAGCCGTTTAAAATTTGCTTGAGTGGCCGTTAAAACATAGAGGATCATATTTTGGGGTTCCCCCATGCATTTCTCCTCCTTGTATTTTCCATGTCCCTTGCCTGTAGATCCTGTTCAGCATTTCCAAGTCTGGGAACATCGTATGTAATGTATGTATGTACTGTATGTAATTTGATTTGATTCTGTTCCTCACAGAAACAAGAGTTTGGAGTTTAACAGTTGTGATCAGTGGATACCTTATCATCCAGACACTGACATGGCATAGACACAGCTCTTTCTCTCAGAATGTGGGGTTACAGCAATAAATATTAAAAAGGTTTGGAAGTTAGTATGCAGACTTTACTAGAAGGTACTAGTATTTAGCCTCACTCAAGAAGAGAGAGAGCAAAAGGGAAGAACAAGGGAGTGGTAGCTGTGTTTTTAATTTCCTCCAGCAGCTCTAGGCCTGCTTCTGCTGCTCTGCTGCCTCTGTCTAGAATCCGTGTGGTGGATTGAAGAAGTCTGGGTCAGGATCACCTCGGGACAGCCAGGGTGCTGTTGGGGGGGTGAATGGCGTCAGCCTGAATGTAGAGAGAGGTTGGGTGAGGACAGGAGAAGACATGATTTCTCAAGAGTAGTTTTACAAATGTACACAATCCTGTACTCTTTCCTCCTCCTGAAAGTCAGTCTTACTCACATTACAGCAACTATGACTTCCTGTTTCTACTCAAGTCTATAACCCTCATGTCAGCTGTTCTTTATAGTCATTATTTACAGTGTAAAAAGAACTCTATCGTATGGTGTAAATGTTACACACCATAACCCTAACAGTTCTGTTGTTCAGATGAAGTGGTTTTCTTCCTGTTCTGCAAACATTTGAACTTCAAACTGTTCTGCTCTCTGATAGATCATCTTTTTTGCCAGTTTAGAGTTGTTTGACATACATGATTCAGTTCTTCATCGTGTACAAAATATTTTGATTGTATTAAGAGTTATTCCCTTATGCAGTGCCATTGGAGACTGCATTTTTTAATTTGGACCCAAAAGTCCCTGAAATTGTTTCCCACACAATCTGAAGTCCTGTTGTTCAATAGACAGTGGTTTAACTTTTTTATTCCAAACAAATACATGAATTAATCAATCCTGCAGACAGTCAAAAATGTGTTCAGGAGCAATGGTGGCAAGGCTATAAAAGTGATTAAAAGCATAGCACTCCTTTGTTCAACTCTGGTCTTTCTCAAGGATTTGTCAGAGTATATTGGTCAATCCGGCATCATCTCATCTCATAATGGAAAAGATTAGAGGAGAAAATATGGAGCAGTGTGTGTGGGATCTGTGTGCAAAGACTTGTTGTCCTGCAGGAAAGTGGAAGGCTCATGCAGAGCAAATGGGGTCCAACTCTTTGCAGGCCTTTCTTGAGGTGTGTCCTTTGAGAAACATAAGATGGTGACGGCCTGCATGTCCTGTCACATCGTACTATGTCATTGCTGGAGTCGGGGTGAACTTGGGGCAAGTGCACACTTGGAACCTGAGCGTGCGTGAGATGAATTTAAAGCCGTTAACTGTATTATCCAGGCCAGTATATTTGACTTCCTTCATTTAGAAAGCTCAAGCAGTCAGTGTCAGGTTTTGCTAATAAGACATTGTGAGCCTGTAAAACTACTTTCTCTCTTTACTGTCTCTTATTTCATGGAGGCGAAATTGTACCGAATCATTTTTTAATTTGGCAGCAATTAAACCCTTTTACTTGTTCTGAGATTAATTTGACCTTACAGTATTACACCGACAATATGGCCAAGCCTTTCCCACACTTTGTCCTGGCCTAACCACTGATTGTGGTACAAATCCAGTTACAGTAAATACTGTCTGCGTAGAAAACCCCAAAGGAGTCTGTCATTTCAAAGACATCAGAGGAACCGGCGGGCACTATTATCTCTATCTCTGACCGCTATCTCTCAAGCCTACACACTCTCTCTCTCTCTCTCTCTCTCTCTCTCTCTCTCTCTCTCTCTCTCTCTCTCTCTCTCTCTCTCTCTCTCTCTCTCTCTCTCTCTGCCAGCTGAGCTTTACACCGCCATACAGTGACACCAATGCTGGGTGGAGGCAGCTGCAGTCGTACTTTTCAAAACCCCAAGTCAGGCAAAAGGCATGAGTCATCATAAATCATGTTATTACTATCTTGATTTCCAAGTGTTGTGACATTTAGTACAATCTCTGACCCTCCCCCCCTCTGGAGAGACCGTTACTGAAGGAAAAATGATCTGCAACAGTCAGGTTTGTCTCCTTTTCTGAGCTCACAAAGTCTTCATACAAAAGGCGCTAACTGCCTCTTCTTTCAATGGCACCATTCAGAAAGAAAAATCAAACCGTGAGAGGCCTAGTAAAAAAAGAGAGCGGGTGAAAGACTGGCTGGGTTTGTGTCAGAGGCCCTCTTTGTTTGACTGCACTGTAACCCCCCCCCACACAAGTCAAAGCGTGCGCACGCACACACACACACACACACACACACCCTTTGACCCTCTTTTGCTATTGTCGATGCATCATGCAGAAAAGAGGACAACAGTGTCACTTCTCATTCATCAGCTGTGTTAAAAAACAAAACTAATGGAGATGCCACTCAATTTTACCTTCATATCCTTTATGTTTAAAATAAGGCATGCTACCTTTGAGCGCTACATGAAGTCTTGCCCAATTCAAATGTATTCATAGTGTAAAGAAAAGCAGCAAATCTGTGCATTTGTGATGCTGGACACACCAAAAAGTATCTACAGGATTAATTGATTATCAAAATAGTAAAATTGTCTTTTTTTAACATGTTTTATGGGTATTTTTATGCTTCTATACAGTAGAGAGGTTACAGAAGATGAGGGGGAGAGATAGTGAATGATATGTAACAAAGGTCCCTGACCTTACGACGGTGCAGTTCATGGTCGATGCTTTAACCCCTAAACCCCTGCAGCCCCTCTAGTTTTCAGTCAATGGAATAATCAATAAATCGTTTCAGCTCTAAAGTCAGCACACATATGCTCGTTGCTGGAGTGTCATTGAGCAAGGCTCTGTAACATCAGAGATCAATACAGCAGGATCAGTTACTACTGTTCTTGTCGGAAGTCCTTGACTGCAGTGGTTTGTACTGTAATTTTTCTTCAGTAAGTCTTGAATGTTGCCAGATAAGTTCTTAGCCTTAAATACCCCTTTTGGCTCCTTTCTGTGCCTGCGCTGATTAAATAATCTGTTTTTTAGCGAGGTGCATGGAGGAATGCGCTTTAGGAATTCTTTGATTGAGGCTTACCCCGTCCTTCACCCTCCCTGATCCAGTCACTGGAAGTAGTAAGATGGACTCTTAAGTCTGTTGCTGGGCCGGCAGTCTGATCAGGGTGCTGTTGAATGAGGGCATACATCTGTTTAAACATCAGTAGACCGCTGCAGCACAGTATATGTAGAGGAGAATGAGTGTACTTCAGGGAGGCCAAGCTGTTAACCCTGACCTCTGACCTCTCTTTGAAGGAGTGAGTTTCCTTATGGGGATCAACAATACATCATGATAATAATTACTTGACTTTCAGACATTTTCTATTGCCCAGCTCTAACTGTGGCTCCCAGTGGATATTGTAGAGGATGAGAGCAGCTCTTCTCTGCCAGATATAGTGTTTCTATAAAAGTAAAGCTTCCGGAGGAAAGCCCTGCCTCCCTCCCAGCTGTTTGACACATCGTCTCTCTTCTCCCTGCTGGAGGCCTTCTCTTCCTGAAGCCCCATCATCATTTAGCCTCATTAGTCTGTCACTGCTCTGATTGGGTTACAGGAAGAACCTTGAAAATAACCAGCAGTACAGGCTCACACACACACACACACACACACACACACACTCTTATATGTCGACACACTCCTGCCCCCGCTTCTTCTATGAAGGCGTTATTGCAGGAAACTACCTGAGAATATACTCGTACAGATACCCACATTTTTTTATATCCTACTTTGAGTTGTAGGATTTGTATAAAACCATGTAGGATTTTTATAAAAACTAAATTGTTTTTATATTTAACAAAAGGCTAAGCTTCGTTAAAAAAAAAATCATTGATTTTGTCTTTACACAATGCAGCATTAAAATAATTTTGTAAGACTACAAGTCATCAGCTTTCGGTGCCTAGAGGAATATTTTCAACATTTTGGGCAATGCGCTTATTTGCTTTACTTGCCGAGAATGAGATTAGAAGAATAATACCTCATGTCTAGCGCTCACTAACATGATATAACAGTTTTCACTAATACTTTGTACTACGGACACATTTTAGTTTGTTGGAAAAGGGCAACGAGGTACGGAACTCAACTATAATTATGCACTGTGGAATTTAAACTCACAGAAAAAACCATGTGGGAAACCTGTCAGAGAAAAGATTGACAAAGTACAGCTGCAAACATGTCTGCCTGTCCACTGTGTCAGCTTCTTGATCTTGGCTTAAGAAGAGTGCCTGTTTTGTTACCTGCAGGCAGGGTTCAAAATTAACTTTTTTTTGCAAACCACCCAAATGGCTAGTAAATGTTCAAATTTTACCAGCCACTCAATAGATTACCATTGTTTTTTTTGGCTAATGAGTAAAGCAAATCTACCAGCCACTTGCATATTTTGCCAGCATTTGGCTAGTAGATGGTGCTGATTTTGAACTCTGCCTGCAGGCACTTGCGTGAGTGTATCCTGAGCAGAGCCTCTGCTGCTCTGATCACCTTGGTGCGTATTTATCGGATTTGAGGGAGATTATGGTAATAGATCAATTACTGATCTCTGAATGGAATCAAATCACATCGTACAGCTTTATGAATGGTAGTTATTTCTGGTTAATTTAAGAAAATCGGTCTCTGCTGTTCAGTTCTGTTACTTAGCTGTGAGAGTCTTTAGAAACGGGAGCACAAATTGCTAATCTGTAGTTGCTGCCCCACCACACAGTTATCTGACTGCTCCTGTTCTCCCATGCTCCACTTGTTTGAGCGCGAAGGGGAAACCAGCTAATCACCATTGTGCTATACAGATTAAATATGACAGATGTATTTACTGTAGTTAAATTGCTCTCACGGTCTGCCTTCAGAGCTGTCAGCTTCTTGACAGGTGGGCAAACATGAATCCAACATTATTCCCAATTATACTATAAGTATACGTCACTTAAACAGTGCACTGGCAGGCATGCTTGCCCAGCTGTCTCTTAACAGAGCATAGCATAATAATTTTTTTTTCTATAGTTCTGTCTGTTATGATTAACTATAGCAGTATAGTCCGTGTTTTACAACAGCATGGGGAATAGCCGGCAACAGGACACAGTGTCCCGGTCCGAGAGAGAAATCAGAGGTCCAGTGCTGGGATTCCACCAGGAGCGGATGTGCCGCATTCCGGCTGTGCTGCGGGTTTTGTTTCGTCCTTTGCCGTGCATCATACCACACTACTTTTGTTTTAATTTGGTCATTGTCCTTGGATATTTGTACTTCTACCATTTAAAGAAGGATTCCACGAGTACAGCTTACTTTGTTTTTGCCCGGATGATTATTACTGTCACACAATATGCTTACGGCTGTGGCCACAGTCGCTCCAACGGCCGTGGCACAGCCAGAATCCAGGGTAGAGGCCAGCACGTCATACTGACACCTTAACTCAGTTTAAAATGCACATGTAATGTAGTAATTGAATAATTTAGGTATCTTTAGCTCAAGAAATTAAACTCTGCTTATCATCCTGATGATGTATTAGTTGTAATCATTAGCATGTATTAGTTTTGCTAGTAGAACATTAAACTGAAAATGTGCTAATGCAAGCATTCAATATACTTTTATTTTGCATTATAATTTGTATATTTTTGAACTCGGTGATATTGACCTAATGGATGCAACTGCTTCAGTAACATTATTGTGGTAATGGCAGTAATAGAATGTATTTGGCTAAGAAAAACCAAATGTTCATTGCCCAGAACACAGAACTGCTTCGTTGTTTTGAAGCACAACGACTGGAAACTGGATTTAGGTTTAGCTTAGTAGCATGGTAATTATCTAAGCAAAGGGATAAGAGAAGACTAATAGATCATTTAAATAGATGATCAATGATTCAGTGACAGTACAGAGTAAAATCCAACACCATTATCTATTTCCATTGAATATTACTGAATTATTTAATGAATGTTAAACTTAAGCTATACCATAACATCTTAAGTGCTGCAAACAAGCAGCCCTAGCACCGTCTGTGTGTAAATGTGCATGTGAGCGAATCTTTTCCTCGACGGTCCATGTGCACGCCCTTGGGTTAATCAGTGTGGAGCAGCAGTAGCCCGCTGTTCTCCCCCTGACACGTCTCTGTGGGAGCTGCAACAGCTGTGACAGTGTAAGTCACCCCGAGGACCCGTTGTTACACACAAACACACACACACACACACACACACACAAACCTGCACACCCATGAGGATAGAGGCCGAGGTCAAAAGCAGGGCGAAGGGCTTGTAGCTTCCTTATTGTCTCTCTTCCACATGTTTTTACATTGTGAGCAGTCAGCCAAGTATTATTATTATTATTATTAGTAGTAGTAGTAGTAGTAATAGTAGTAGTATTTCTGTGTTGTTTGTGTAGTCTAAGCTGTTGCTAGGTATTTTAAACATTGTAAAGATTGGTATTAAGACCATTGTGCTGAGCATTAAGTGCTGAGCTGCAACTTATTTTCCTGCATGTCGTCTCTACTCTACAGCCACGTACTGTAAGTCAGGTTTCCTCTGGCCTGAGTTTGGATCTAATAATCAGTGCTGTATCATTTCAACAGAAAAGGGTCGCCTGGTCTTGTGTCTGACCTGCACGTCAATGTACATGAATGCTTCTGACAGTTTGTTAGACAGTCAGATAAAAACGCGGGCCTGACTCCTGCAGCCTGCAACAGGTAGCCTGACAAAATCTAGATGGTAATCGACAGCCACCTGACGCCTGGTGGTGATAGGCCTTGATGAGCCAGGAGAATGGCTGTGTGTTGAGAAAATGTCTGTGTGGTGATGAATTCCCCCTTTCAGATGTGATATGTATCCAACATGCAGGCCTGGATTCTCTAGGAAGTCATTGTCATTTACAGAAACTGTATCAGGACAAACGGGGCGTTTTGGAGTTGCTTAACTGATAAACTTACAGTTAAGTAACTAAAATGTACTCTTTGCTAATCCTCCTTACTTACTCTGTCACCAGGTTCAAGCTTTACAGATGTAATTGGAAATCCTCTCCATACAGCTGGCTCTGGAGCTTGGCATATGGCTGGTTAATTCACCATAGATAGTGTCATAGACAACCATCCATTTAGAAAATGCAAGGAATTTGCTCGACTGGATTATGCTATGGAAACAAAAACAAGTAACAGATGCCGGAAGTCTGCTGATGACTGCACTTTTACAGCCCTGAGCTTTTTTTTATGTCTTTGAAGAGTTTAGAGCCCATTCTAACATGCTTTGATGCTTACGTGGTCGCGAGTATAGAGAGCGAGGGGAAACGGACAGACTGGTTAAACCGCAGAGGGAGAAGGAACAGATCTGAGGACAGTTGGGTAAATGCTTTGCAGACATTGAGGTAAAATGAAAGATAAACAAAAGCTCCACTGCAGCACCTTGAGTGAGCTACGTTTTGTGTGTGTGTGTGTGTGTGTGTGTGTGTGTGTGTGTGTGTGTGTGTGTGTGTGTGTGTGTGTGTGTGTGTGTGTGTGTGTGTGTGTGTGTGTGTGTGTGTGTGTGTGTGTGTGTGTGTGTGTGTGTGTGTGTGTGTGTGTGTGTGTGTGTGTGTGTGTGTGTGTGTGCTTTGCTGCAGTCTGCTGCAGTGACACACATCAGACTCCAAAGTGACCAACTGATGGTGGTTATGTGGATTTCTGAATCCTATTATTTACTGCTCAGCTCTTCAGGTTGTGTCCTGATTGCCTGCGGCCCGCCGCCTACATCATACGTCTTTTCGCTGGTGCACCTTCCCGTTTCTATGGCAACCAGCACCAGCATAGCGATCAAACAGCTACAGCAGCATTTCCAAGTGGTTTTTGGTCAAAGGAGCTCTGTGTATTGCATATGACTTCATCACTGTATTTTCCTCTCATGTTGCCCAGAGTTAAAGCACACAGCCAGTGGACTTCACTTTTAAATATTGAGAAATGGTTGATTTTTAGTTAATTGTTGTTCATGTCAAGCAAGCTCAGACTGGAATATTGTTAATGTAGTGCAATCCACAGTTTCTTGGAAAGTAATAATTAATAAACAAACGCCTACGTACTTACTGTGAGTTTAGGATTCTTTCCTTTTGAGTAGATAATTACAGCCTACTTTGATGGATGGCAGTAAACATGGTGTTGACTTGTTACAAGATAATAATGTGATGTGTATCAGATAACGCAAACTGTGCACGCTTACTTTGCAAGTTCATACTGGAACATTGGATTAGGCAGCTCATTAATCTCATATTTAGAATAAATCTTCACTCAGCTACTGATCGATCAGAGGAACTCTCAGCTTGATTTACTTATGGCATGCACAGGGATACTTTAAGAGCACACTGTCTGGTTTCATTCTGCTTTTCCGTCTGTTTCCCCTGATGCGACACTCCCACTCCATCCTTATTTCATAATGAAGACCTTCACAGTGGGAACAGCAGGACAGAGCCACGTGTCGGGGGGGCAAAGCAAGGTTTTTTTCTTAACACACCCCTTGCTCTATTTCAATTCCAATAAGATGAGGCAGTGTGAATCATGGGGGAAGACGGAGGGGCGTGGAGAGGAAAGTCGTGAAAGGGATGAAAGTGTGGCGGCCCCCACCTCCCAGTGTTGGAGTGTGAATGGGGCTGCCCACCCCTCTCTGCAGGGGGTTGCATCCCTCTCCTGCAGCATATGTTCTCACATTATAAATCCAGACTACAGAGTAATTAAAGAATATAAAAACATAGACTCTATATTCAGACACACTGAAGTGACTGCTGGTTTATTTTAAACTGACAGTCATAACTGGAAAGTTACAGGGGGAAAAAGTTATACATTTTTTATTTTTATATACAGTGATATTAGACTGCATTATTCTTCCTCCAAGTCTGCAAGCTTGAATAAGATAATACTCCAAGATCAAATGATTGTTGGCAATTTCCACGTGTAGTCAGCCTTTTAGAAGTGGATAATTAAAATAGGGCTGCAACTAACTATTATTTTTATTATCAGTTAATAAAAAATGGCCATCACAATCTTTCAACGGCATGTTTTGTCCAAAAAAAAAGAAATGAAAAAAAAATCTTCATAAAAAAATGTTTATATAATATTAAATGGAGAAAATCCTCAAATTTAAGATACTGGGTCCATCAAATGTTTGCCATGTTACTTGACAACAACAATTAATTGATTATCAGAATAGTTTTCAATTAATTTTCTGTCCATCAACTAAGTAATAATCAACTACTTGTTTAAGATTTAATTGAAATAGCTCTATGTATCTGATTTATTTCTGTTGATATTGACACAAATTATTTAAAAACATTCTGACATGCTAGCAGTACTTATAAAGTTGTTTTTTGTGGTCAAAAGTAAAAATCGGTTATCAGTTGAACGTTTTTAATTATACATACATACATAACATGTAGACCTGTGATTGACTGGCAACCTGTCCATGGTGTACCCTATCCGTCTCTCACCCTGTCAGCTGGATCTGCTCCAGCCCTCTGTCACTCTGTAAAGGAGAAACGGTTACAGAGAATGGTTGAATGGATGGATATCATAACATTCAGTCTGTGACGCTCTGTTCAAACACACAATAGGGCTGCACGATATGAGGAAAATATGCGATAATGTTGTTGAATATGGCAATTCTGATATTACTTGCAATAAAAAAAAAGATATTAGTGTTCTCAGTTCTGCATTTCTGCTGCTTTCAGTATTCTGCTAAAATACAACAAACTGTTTGCTGAATAAAATGAAAGGAAATAATTTCCAACATTCTTTTATTGAACAAATTGAACATTTAATTGAATATGAAAGGCCGCACTAAAAAACGTGACATTTACATTTTAAAGTGCAGTTTTCAACGGATATTTTCTTTCAACTAACACAAAAGATTTTGGAGTGTCTGTCACGATATGTTGCAACCTTTTGCAATATGTTTATTGGGCCAGTTGATATTAAGATGACGATAAAAAAAATAATATATTGTGCAGCCCTAACACACAGTATGAGTAAAAACTTCAGTACATAGGACAGGACACAGAAAATGCTCAGAAATATTCATGCATCACAGTTGTGACGGTAATCCCCATTTTAACAGCAGTGATGGTGAAGGCCCAGCCATAAGCCGACTCTCTTTTTCTCCCCATCAGTGGTGGTTGCACTTCTACTGTAATGAGAGCATTTACAAAACAGAGTTACATGCCTTATCTGAAACACCCCTAGCAGATGAATTCATTCAAGTATAGAACTATTTAAATGCCGAACTCAGAGTCCTACTGGACTGAAAACATACTGCACTATGTACACAGACACACACAAGGATTAAGCCAACAGGCAGTGCGACAGTTATTCTGTCTGGCAGGATTCAGAGACTCAACAACTGGATATACAGCGTACTCTCAAGACTTAACCAGAGTCACACATATCGACTTTCCACCGGGCACGTGTGGACGTCTGCTCTGAATTCAGCTCTGCTGCTCTCTGCACTCCACTGCTTCACGTCAAGGTTCAGTGATGTTATACAGTCTATGGTTGAGATGTGTGGAGACTACAGAGGTCATTTGTCTTCATCTTGGTGTTCGTGATTCCTCTGTCAAACTTGTTCTGTGGTGTGTGTGTGGTTTTTTGTTGTTGTTTTTTTTAAAGATTTATTTTTTGGGGCATTTCAACCTTTAATGGAAAGGACAGCTAAATATGAAAGGGGAGAGAGAGGGCGAAGACGTGCAGGAAAAATCGTCCAGGTCGGACTCAAACCTTGGACCTTCTGCGTCCAGGCTTACACCTCTATATATGTGCACCTGCTCTACCAAGTGAGCTAACCCGGCCACCTGCACACCGCAGGTGTTTTGAGTGTTGTTGTTTTTTTTGCTACGATATTAGGCTGCCATTAGACCCAGTGGATTTGACAAGCTGTTCATGTTATTACAGATCCACCACCTTTCCTATACATGTTTTGCTGACATAGGAAAACAGTTGAAAGAACTGCTTTAGATTTTGTTTTCAGATACAGGTGCTTCAGGAATTGCGTGCGTGCGTGTGTGTCCCCTAACTCCTGTTGTCGTCAAGCTTCTGACCACTTTGCCAAAGTCGTTTGTGGCTGTGACACTTAAGTCAGGTGTCAGCTGGGTTCTGTGGAAAGCTGTTAATGCCAATAATTAGGTGTCAGACAGTTGATGTGAAGTAACGTGGTGCAGTGAGTGTGTTTACACCTTAGTTTCTCACTTTAACTTATAATAAATTCAATTAAATTTTATTTATAGTATCAAATCATAACAAGAGTTATCTCAAGACACTTTACAGATAGAGTAGGTCCAGACCACACTCTATAATTTACAAAGCCCCAACAATTCCAGTAATTCCCCCAAGAGCAAGCATTAGCAGTGGCTATTGCGACAGTGGCGAGGAAAAACTCCCTCTTAGGAAGAAACCTTGGCAGACCCAGGCTCTTGGTAGGCGGTGTCTGACAGTGCTGGTTGGGTGTGTGATGAAAAAACGATGATATAAAAAAAAATGTTGAGGTAGAAAGCAAGTATAACAACTTAACAGCATAGAAAGCCGGAGCACATTCAAATCACATGGCGAAGCAACTTTATTCCATGAGCTGATGTTTTGGCCTCCTTCAGAGCCTAAAGGGAAAAGCTTGACAACATTGCATTTTTTTTTTGTTTAGCTTTGGGGGTAATCATTCCATTCTTAATACCTGTCACTGCCCTCTGTAATTCAGTTTTTATTAATTTTCTCCACATGCCTATTTGTTTGTTTTTGTGCGTTTTAGTGCGAGTGTTTGTGTTCACTTTGGATTTGATTTCACTAACGTGATATGTGTTCTTGAGTGTGTGTGATAGTGGCTGCACACAAAAGCTGTGTAGTACAATCACTTTGAGCCTGGCGTCTGTGGTGCAAAGGCTGCCGTGGTTGGAAAGTTTTCACTTACGGTTTAATTTCATTTTCAGGTCCGTAGCCTGTGAAGCCTGAGCCAGAAATCCATGCTGACGCTGTTGACTTAAGAACTGACGCTTTGCTATAAGAAAATAGACACTCACCTGATCATTGACCCCCATCCGCCCCTGCTCTCCCCCTCAGCTAAAGGCAGTGTTATTATGCTTGCAGTGGCAGGGTAAGTGGACCCTAATTGAGTCATATTGATTAGAACTGTATTTTTTAGACAGTAGTGGGCCTCCCCCTCAGGAAATTATGTCTGCTGATTACCACCCGCCCCCACCTCTGGCCCCACTTTACCCCTCTCTTTATGTCCTTCTTGTATTTGAAGATCCCTCCCCCACTCTGTTCTTAACCTCTAATCAAAGTGCACAGCCTCCTTAACGTTGCCTCCACTCTTGCTTTGTATTTCCATCCATGCTCAAGAAGGAGCTGGATGATGATGACAGGTTGTGAGGAAATGACGTTGAGGTCGATGGAGACCATATCAGAGCCATTGTTTGTTTCTGTGTACTTTAGTGTGCAGAGGAAGGTAGGAATCCATCAGCCGTATAGATTTCTGGTTCTATTAACCTACGTGAAGTGGTGTTTGTGTGCAAGCCAGTTTGTGTGTATGCAAATGCATTTATAATACCGATCGTGTACAGGGAAACCGCCTCAGGCATCTTTTGTTCTGACTCCTCTCAAACAAATTAGACATGTCTGTGTGTGGATGGCCTGATGAGCGTGGAACCGATTACAGTTGCTCTGCAGAAACACGTGACAAATAAAAGGTTAAAAACCGCACTTCACAATACGGCAAATGTGTGTAGATTACAATAAAAAAAAAATTATGTTATGCATTATATTATACAAAATTCTTCACCCGTGTAGCAAAATCCTAAAGTAATTTTAATAACGATGCTGCCATAAATTAGCTGCAGAGCCTTTCCATGAAGAAGTTGAATGTCAAATCGATTTTGACAAGAGCTTAATTTCTGTTATTTTTTCTTACAGAGTAAAAAACTGAGCCTCCCCTTCCTGCACTGTGACATCAAACCTTCACATGCCTCACCTGCATACTGCACAGCTGAAGGCACAAGGTAACATTTGTACAGTGATGTTGCACATTTTTGTGTGTGTATGTGTAATCATTCAGCAGAAAGTTGTATTTTGTTCATTTTAATCTGAGGTTTGGTTATGTGGACTTGACAGACTAACATTTGTCTTAGTGAAAACCAAACGTGTGCGCGTGCGTGTGCGCGTGCGCGTGCGTGTGCGTGTGCGCGTGCAGAATGTTCGGTTATCAGAAAATACAGACTTGATAAAAGGCTAATTAACTTGATGACCTGTATACTTTTTGCAGTGTAGAGGTGAGTGCTCTGCTTTTTGTAGATAAAGCACTTTCTCATCTGCATTTTTCACTGATAATGAAAAGCAGGTCACCTGTATACTCTCTTTCATTTAAGAGATCTGCACTAATGACCACAGTCCCAACACAACATCCAGCTTAAAAGGGACTCCCACAATGCAATGTTCTCTGAAGTAACAGCTCACAAGTACTTTCTGCATATTCTTTATGGTTGTTGTTGTCGTGAACTTGTTATCAGCAGCTTTTTCAGATTTATAGAACTCTTGTTTATTGGCTTTAGGAACACTTTGACCTTCCTCTGAACTGTCTGTCTGTGCTAACGTTAGCTATCTATAACTTTTTGGTCAGCAATGGTGCACAAGTGCTGAAATACAAAATGTTTTCATTTTTAGTCTTATTTCTGTGGTATTTGTGAAAACATTTTACAGGGGTGTCTGGGTTAAATATTCAGAAAAGTAAAGAAAATTACTTTATTCGCAAAGACTTTTTTTAGGGTATTTATTGATGTTGATATTGGCAGAAAGGCGTGGTGGAATGTAACTTGGTACTAGGAGTGCACGATTTAGAAAATGTCACGATTCGATACTGATTTTTAGGCTCAAGATTTGATTAAAAATCGATTTTCGATTCAAAACCGATTCACAATATGTAAATGTAGTTACTTTTCCCATGTGATTGCAGTAGACATACCATTTAAAAGAAAAGAAACAACAAATTAAATGTAGTTTGATATTACTTTATATGTCTTCATACAAAAATAAAAACTTCTGCAACTAAAAACCAAGTGCCAAGCTTTGGCCAGCTTTC
The DNA here is from genome assembly GCF_004354835.1 of Perca flavescens. NCBI lineage: Eukaryota > Metazoa > Chordata > Actinopteri > Perciformes > Percidae > Perca > Perca flavescens. The sequence goes on from NC_041333.1 coordinate 15,361,381, forward strand.
AAATACATTTAATATATAAGTATATTCAAATGTAAGTATAAAATAAAACCGTTAAATAAAAAGAGCTTTACGTCCAGAGTTGGGTGGGAGTTTAGAGCATTGAAAGAGTGCGTTGGTTGACTGGCATTTTAGGTACTTTAGGTTGTTGTTCGTCCACGTCTTTAAATCTCTGGGTGATGGCGTACCGTGCGAGTTCTCAAGTTTGTGGTGTTTCCAAAATACTCAACTTTCGCTTTGCAAAGCCTGCATATAGCAGGATTCCTATCAAGTTCTGTCTTCCCCTCGAGGTTATAAAAGCCAAAATGTGCCCAGACTCTCGCCTTCAATGAGTATGGAGCAGGTTGAATAATTATTTCTGTGAGGTTTGCCATTATTTTCACCGACTAAACTACTTCTGCTGCACTCATTCTTTTCTATGGGAATGGGGAGCTAAACTCATTTCAGGACAACAGTATACACGCCATTACAAAACAAAATAAAAAATTATGAATTGATTTTTTGAATTCTGTGAATCGATTTTTGAATCGGTAGAGCTTGAATCGCAATACGAATGTGAATCGATTTATTTTTTGTTTGCACACCCCTACTTGGTACGTTAACACTACACTACTCAAGTACAGCAAGCAAGTACAATTTTGAGCTAGTTGTACTTTACTTGAGTATTTCTGTTTTATGCCACTTTCTACTTCAACTTCACTACATTTCAGAAGTAGAAAGGTTAGAAAGTTCGTCCTTCAACCAGACCCACTGGGTTCACGAACCTTTACCAGCATATCTTTATCTTGTTGAAGTGTCCCTGAGCAGCACACTGAATCGCTTCCAGGTACTACCACGCTGACCTTGGACCTCTTTGAATGCGATAAGAAAATGTCTCTGCTGAGATGACATGGATCATTTCTGAAAGTTAACTGGCACCCATAGAGATTCAAACATCTTATTCAAGCACTGCAGTATCTGAATATTTACATACTCAACATACTCAACCTCTCCTTGTTTTCTCACCACCACTCATGCTGCTCCACCTCCTCCCGCCAAACCAGTGAATAATAATAATGAATGGTGATGTGGGCTGCAATTGGTGATCCTCAAACTGGATGCAAATCGTTAGACTTGTTACGTGGTTGTTGGAGTGTGTGTGTGTGTGTGTGTGTGTGTGTGTGTGTGTGTGTGTGTGTGTGTGTGTGTGTGTGTGTGTGTGTGTGTGTGTGTGTGTGTGTGTGTGTGTGTGTGTGTGTGTGTGTGTGTGTGTGTGTGTGTGTGTGTGTGTGTGGCCTTCTTCCTCCTCCTCCTCCTCTTGAGCTGTCTCAGCGTCATGGGACGGCAGACTGACATACAGATAGGCAGATGGAAGTGACACAGTGGCAAAATAATGTAGACCGAAATTAGAGGTGGGCGATATATCGTTTAGACGATAATATCCAAATTGTTGTCTGGACGATATGCAAAATTGGGATATTGAATATTTCATAATTTGTACAATCCGACCCCCCAAACATGAAAAGAGCTGAAGGAAGTTAAAGAGAAAACAAATAATGCACACTATAACCTTCTAAACAATTATATGTAGCGATTTTAGGGTTTGTTTGACTGTATTTTTTTGTACAAAATCACGATCGTCCCGCACAAGAGTAAGCTGCTACTAGTTCTTACCTGTGCGTTATGACTTTCACTCATGTCAACAAAGATGGCGGTGCGCGATTGTCCAGCGGCTCTCCTCTCGGTGTATATTTATACAAGTACGTACAGCCACACTGAACTAATCAATACAGGACCACGATACAACACAGCCATTACGAGAGCCTTCCAGGCGGCTCATAACATCCCGGAGGACATAGCCTGACCGAGCCCTCCAGGTTGTTGTCGGCGCTAGCACGCCGAGCTAGCTATCTACCAGCAGGATGAGAAAATGACTCCGGCACGACCAGAGGCGGAGTACTGCATTTTTGTGCACAATGAATGGAGTACCAACTGCAGGATCGTTGCCCAGCACGGCTCACCTGACCTGGAGCCCTGTTGGTAATATACTGACCATTTTATTTACTACGAAAACAGCACACTGCCATGTACATAGCCCCCGATGCTAACGTTAGCAAAAGTTTGGTTCACTGCTAATAACCATAGTGAACAAACTGCAGCGCGATCACCTGGATACGGGATACAGGGGACTTTAACAAGGCGTCCTTAAAGTCTGTTCCCCTCCAGCTTTCTCCCAGCATGTAGATTGTGCTACTAGAGGGAAGAACACACTAGACCATGTATACTCTAACATCAAAAAAGCACACAGAACTGCACCTCTCCCTCACCTGGGCCAGTCAGATCACATTCAACTCCTGATCCCAGGATAAGTCCCGGTCAGAAGGACTATACAACCAAGTAGAACCAGAACCTAGTCTGACCCGGCCCTGTCCCAGCTCCAGGACTGCTTCCAATAAGGACATGGTTGTGTGCAATATGTTACAGAACAGAACCCTTTGTTTATTGTTATGATTTCATCTTGCTTGTACATTTTCCCAAGAGAACCACCAAAATAGCCTCCGAACAGGGCTTCTTTTAACTTCTAGAAGGATTTCAAAAATATTGTCTGAATATCGAGATATTGAAAAGAAAATCGAGATATTCATTTTTGTCAATATCTCCCACCCCTAACCGAAATCAGTGGAGACAATGACAGCGGTGTCGGGAGAGACTCGAGGTAAAGACTGGGGAAGGTAAAGTGAGTGGAGAGGAAAACAGGCGGCAGGTAGAGAGCTGTAGCTTAGCTAATCTCCAGTCTGAGAAGTACCGATGTCACCTCCAGATAAGCCAAACACACTTACAAACTCAATATAGACCAGAGTTGAAGGCTTCGACTGTGGATTTCCTTCCAGCACAATGTTCCGCTATGTCAGTGTTTCCTGTAGAGTTTTGTTGTTGATGGAGGGGTTCAGCTAGTATCTGACACTAAAGTTTCAGACTTCCAGGATCGCCTGCAGTTAGCGTTGCATGTAAAGAATGTGGAGAATGACCACTTGTGCTACTACTGTTAGTATTTTAGGTAAGATGACATTGCATTTTTCTTGCCATGAAAGAAGTTTTACTGCTGTAGGGAAGGAAAACATTTAACTTATAGCAAGGTTCAAGTGTGATGTCTGGTCTTTCTGGCTCCTTCTGAAGCCAAGGGGGCATGAATGTTGGATGTGCTGTCCCTGCATGCACTGTTGTATTACAGTGTCGTGCTCTCCTCTGCTCCTGTCTGCCATCTGCCAGTCATATGTACCGCCATCTGTTCTTCAAACCAGCCCATGATCTATCTCGCTCTCTGACATTGTTTGCTTAATTTAAACACTTACAGTAACTTCTGTTGTTTTATGTCTGGGGAGGTTTACTATAAGAAGTTTTAAAAACCTGTTTTGAGCTGCCTTGACACAATGTCAGCAGTTTATTTTTGCATTTCTTTTTTTTAATTTCTTTTTTTTTAATCAATTGTAGTTTTCCAGAAGCCTTTGGTCTTTGCATGTACATCTTTTCATTTGACTTTTTCTTGCTGCTGTACACCCCTGCTTTACTCTTAGATATAATTAGACAACTTTCTGTTTTGGCAGAGACAGAAACATATGGCAGGTCTATCTCTCCTCATCTCCGATGCTTTTGCATTCGTGACGAGCTCTCCATGCTGATCTCAGTTCTGGCTGACCGGTATGACATACAAGCAAGCAGCAGCATCAGTGGGCACTCAGCCCAACCCACCTAGTACACTCATTCCTCTGGAAGCTGTACTCCTCTGCTAACTCTGTCATTGCTCCCATCTAACCAGTGTAATTACCAGCCTCGGTGTGTTTCTGTGGTGCATGGGCCAAGCCTGTATCATGCATAGCAAGTTGGAGCGGGTGTGGAGGGAGAAGAGGGAAGTAGCATGAATGGGAGAGACAGGGAGAGTCAAAACAGGGGAGGTACATCCCAGAGCTGAATAATTATTATATATGTGCGTAATTAAAAGGCATTTATTGTCTGCACTTTATCTTGTGTAGTCTGGGCCTAAGCTGCGTATGTATGCTCAATTCTTACTGTATTTAAGCTCACATTTCTCTGGATTATAAATATTTTTTATTTCTTTTTTAACCTTTTCATGTAGTTAATAACCATATTGTATAGTACTGTTGATTGCAGATAGCGCCTTGCTCTCCCCTCAATCTAAACAATGGAGCAAATATGTTGTTAACTGATATACAGTTTATTCTTCCCCTCATCAGTACATTGTCAGTGTAGCTGTAGCCTTATACTTTCTGTTGGTATTCTTCCCATCATACCGAAGGTGTAACTTCTTTTTAAAATATTTACTAATACTTTTAATTGTACGGTTGTTACCATACATTTGTACACTTTCCTTGGTGTGAGTGCTTGAAGGTGATGATTTGAGTACACCTCACAGATACTCATACTTTTTGTGGGGTTAAAGAAGATGGGGATGACACGATTCCCCTCTCGCACAACATTTGGCTGTTGTGTGTCTGCTCCATTTGCTGATGAGATGTGGTTGAAAGCTCCGACAAAGCTTGGACCTTGAGTTGACAATATTTTGTCACACATACTAATCCAAATATCAAGAATGAAATTCCATGGTCAAATAAATATAGTTGGATGAAAAAGACATTACATAGATAATGTTATTATTTTTATATGTATTATGTTATTATACATATAACATAATTTATAGGTGTTTAACTTGTCATATAGATTTCCAGTCTATATGGCTCTTTGGCTGTTAAACCTTAGTCGGGTATATTTCTCTTTGATGGGCTGTGTGCTGTCAGAAGTTGCTTGTAAAGATCAGACCACACTCTCTCTCATCAGTCACCTCAGACACATAATGAAGCCATTCTGCAGCTCCTGCAGCTGGGGCTGGATAATCTGGGATTGGGCCTTATAGGGGATCACAGGACAGCCCTCCCGGATGAGGAAAGACTCTGTCAAAAAGCATGATCAGAGCGGGAGCATTTGGCTCCGAAGTGCCTGTGGTTCACCAAAAACAAAGACATGATACATTTGCGTGGCTGTATGACTATAGTGGGATTTTGTTTGCTGTGAATTGAGTATTGTGTGTGTTTATGAGTAAATGAGTAATGCAGTCTTGAGGCCAAAAATGAATTCAGCGAGGACTCATAAAAGGCTCCTATCATAAAACACACACAACCACTGTGAGCTGCCTTGACACAATGAAAAGCCCGACGTTATGCAAATTGGACTTCATAACCAGATAGTCCACCCAGGAGTGGAGATTTGTAGAATTTACAGAAACCGAGGCAGCTGGAGAAAGAATATTTGTTCTCGCAACAAAATAGTTTCTAATGTACGCTTTGTGCATGCTATTAAACCTACTGAAAATGTTTAGTTTTTCTCTTAAATCCCAGTAAATAGTAGCATAGGTGAAAGGGCTTAGATTTAAATGTGGTTAGATGGGAGTGCAAATTTGTGTGTGTGTGTGTGTGTGTGCGTGCGTGCGTGCGTGCGTGCGCGCGCGTGTGTGTGTGTGTGTGTGTGTGTGTGTGTGTGTGTGTGGGTTTTTCTGCTTGTGGTTGAATCATACCATTTAATTCTTGAAAGCTTTTTTCGGGGGAGCAAAAGTGTTACCACTCCTGTGCGATTAATTACGGATACGATTTTCACAGTTGTGAAATTTGAAAGGTCATTGGCTATCTGAATTAAGTTTAACATAACGTTGAAGAAGCTGCTTCAATAAGCAGGGTGTTATGAAATGTGTGGTCGAATCACATGTGACACAGACAAACAGGTGCAAGAAAAGAATGACAGGAAGCTAAATGTGTTTAGTGTACAATGGACTAGCGTGCTGCAGGAAGGAATATAAAGAGGGGAAAAAGTGAAATTGGCAGGACTGAAACCTGACGAGCATATTTTAGTAGGTAGATATGCAGATGATGTGCGTTTGCCCTCTGAAAATTTAGCGTAGATATTTGAATGACTTTGGCGATTTGAGGAGAGACTTATGTAGATAAAGGATCTTAAATCCAAGAATGGAGAGCTAAATAGAGAATGAGATTAGGCAGAATCTCAGGAATGAAAAAGAAAATTCAGGAGAAAGGAAGAGTAGCAGTTTGACTACAGCAGGTATGGAGATGGATTGAGCACATTTACATTTTAGACATCTAAAAACATAATAAAAAAACCCACAGCCAAACTTAAATGAATTTAGATTAATGAATCATCCCTAGTTAGTTAATCTCGTCATTGCTTGCTGCGTTCATAATGTGGTTCATCCAGTGGAGTCATCACCACATCGTACTATTCTCCTATATGAATTCCCCGACGGTCACTCTTAACAACCACAACATTCACAGCCCAAAAAATGTGACCATGACTTGAATCTTTTGTCTGGATTGATGATGACAGTAAAAGAGTGCAATGATTCAGCTGGCGGGAACTTTACAATGAGTACTAGTATAGGTTTAGCCTTTTGGATCACCAAAGAAAGTATTATTATAAAACCAAAATTCTCTGACATTTTTCCTGTACCTGTACTGTGAAGACATTAATGCCTGTAAAAATCATCACAATAAACCTCAGCAGACATAAGATTCTTCTGAGTAAACAAGAGTCTTTACAGGGCTGGTGGGTTTTTTAAGACTTGATGCAGTGTGACTGTTATATTAAAGCATGCCGTTGTGGTTCACTGAGCAATGTACCGCTCTCCTCCTTGCTCTTTCTTGACTGTCCAATCACTCTATTTCTGGATTTACCCCACCATACCCCTCCAGCTGTTGGGTCACTTTGTGCCTTCACCATTTTCTGCCTCTGCTGAAGTCCTTAATAATCTCTCCCCATCTCAAAGTTGCAGTTGTTTGTTGTTTTGCTTTAGTCTGTAGGAAGATTAGAATAGAGTAGCTTCTGTCTCAGCCACATATAAGCTATACCGTGACTAGGGTTGGGCATCGAGAACCAATTCCTACTTGGAATTGTTTCAAAAATTAAGATTCCAGTAGAATCGTTTCTTTATTGGAATCGTTTGGAGGATTTGGTTTCAAATCCGATCATAGTTTCCCAATTTAATATGCGCAAGTTTTAGTTTCCGAAGCGGCCAGGCGCTTGTTGTGTTGCAGCCTTGGAGCACAGTAAGCAGCGCTCTAGTGTGGCTTTATTTTACATTGGAAAAAGTCCTGTAAAATGGCAAACCACCATTGAATCAAAATAAAACGTTCCTCTTATTTGTGAAAATAGGCATGTAACTAGAGATGCACCGATTACAACTTTATTGGCCGATTCCGATTTTCATTCGGTTAGGCCAGCCTATACCGATTTTAGCCAATTCCAATTTCATTTTTTCTAACCACTTTACAGCAAACGCAAAGATTTATTTTCTATCTTTTCTTTAATAGAACATTTTGCACAGAATATAGAACATTTTTGAATGGATCACTATAAAATAGAAGTATATAAATTACTCCTGGTGTGGGAAATTCACACACATCTAAAGTGTAATGTTATGGAAGAACCATTTCCTTCTTTTCACATCTAATATCCAACAAAAAAAATTTGATTTTGGTGTCGTCCCTCCACGCCCTACTTTTTCCTTGCAGGTGTTGCATATTGCAAACTTGTTATCTTCTGCACACACGCTGAAGAATTTCCAAACAGCTGACATGTTGCAGGATAATTCATGAGGTTCCCTACGTGTGCAAGAATAGCGCGGACACACGCTTCACACCGCGAGCGGGTATGCGCGACACACGGCGGAAAAGTTGAGAGAAAGGAAAAAGAGACTGTGCTGTCGCGTCCGTCTATGCGTGCGTCGTTGAGAACTGTAACTCGTATAACTTATGTTGTCAGTTAATTGTAGCATTGACCGGCATGAAATCGGCATATGTCAGACTGACCTGCCGGTCGCCGGTCATGGCCGTAGTCGAAAGGAAGAATCGCAATTGGAATCAGACATGTTAAAATCCAAACGATGCCCGACGCTAACCATGACTGTGGGCCTCTCCCAAACAAGAGACAAGGCATGAGTAGGGAATCTGCTACGGTGATTGTGTTTTAAATTGTCTGTGTACTCCCTCTGTTTGGATCTGCATTACCTTTTTAGTCTGATGCTATTGGCTGAAGTGTTTCAGTGGTTTTAATCTGCAGCAGAGCGGCCACAGCCTTCATGTCCTCTGGGTGTATGAGTGTCTGTGTGTGAACGCACATGCACTCGAGTGCACAGAGTGTGTGATAATAATATCCCTTGTCAGCCTCCTGAAGATTAGCCTCAATGGAAGAAATCCTCTGTCATATCCCCTCACCTTATTCACTCTCTCTCTCTCTCTCTCTCTCTCTCTCTCTGATGAGTCTTACATTGTTTTACAGTTGAGTGAATTGCTCTTTTCTAAATTCCGCGCTCATGTTTTTTATTTTTTTCCGCCTCTGGAGAAAATTTGGGTCACACAATCTCTGTGATTTAAAAGATGCTGATTTTCTGAAGCTGGTTTGTTGGAATGATTGTTTTTTCCTTCTGTCCTCAGATCTGCATTAGACTGAAAATAATCCAAGAAGAAGACGACCGGTCCTGACTCAAACTGGTCCTCAATGGACCAGTGAAATCTTTCTCCACCCTGCCAATTAAAAGCAATGTATTTGGGCGCTGTAGGCTGTAGCACCGTCAGCAGAGAGTGTGTGGGGCCCCTCCTCTCCCTCTTTCCCAGCACCCCTCGTGACATGGGATGCCAGCCCCCTGCCTCCCTGCCCTGAGCTCTCCTGGGGCGCCATGAACAGCTACAGAGACAGAGGGGTCACCTGCACCTCCTCAGACCTCCTGGATGGAGCAGGAGGGTTTCCCCAGCACACTGCGTTTCGTCACACGCCCAATGGCCACCCGGCTCCCGGCCCCACAGACCCAGCCTTCCAACCACGCATCTCTATGCCCAAAATGGGTGTTCGGGCGCGGATTGCAGAATGGCCCCCACGCCGTGCGCAGTCCAGGGAGTCACTACTAGAAAATGGGCAAATTGTCAGCATTCACCACAGAGATGACTGCTCCACTTCAGTTTCCTCATCGGTTTTGTCATCTGACATCGGGCTAGTGCGGGGAGGGGTTACCAGGTTGCCACGACGACGGTCGAAGGATGTAGAGTTTAGAGGAGGAGGGTTTGGCGTTGAAAGATGTTCACCATTTAGCCTGAGAGCGTACCCACCGCTGAGACAGCGCTCAAACAGCGAGGTGACGCTGAGCGAACAGGACGAAAATGAGGTGAGTCTTCAATCTCCAGCCCCTCTCACACCTGTAGTGTGGTTCAAGGAAAAAATGGTGTTGCCTTTTTAGTTGTGTAGCGTTTTTTGTGTTTACACTGACTTTGTACAAACAAACCAAGAGAATTAAACGTAAAGTTATATTGGCAAAGTGGGACTTTGACCAAATAATATTTCTAGTGACTGACAGCAGGTCATGTGGCATGTATGTATAATGTCAAACTGGCAGAAATAAGGACAAAAAAAGAGATACCTTGTACCTTACTATTTGGTGGGAGATGGTTACTGTGTGGTCACTACGTTTCACAACTCTCCTCTTCACTGTGGCCGTGCACAAACACATAAATACTATCATAAAATCCTGTAGTTCGTCTGTTTTAGCTTTCACGCCACAAATAAGCCGCTTCACCGTTTAATTGACAGCTTTCACACCATCCTAAACTAACCAAGACGGGCAAACAAGATTGTTTGTTTGAAATGAACCAAACAGGTTACCCTAACTTTACGTTACCTTTCAGTGGATTCACTCGGTACAACACATATATTATGGGAAATTACGCCCGCGTGACTTACATGGAGTCACCTTTATTCACGCCTTTTAAGGCAGATGACCTGTGGTGTATATGTATAGCATATGTGAGTCATCAGCTCTGTTTCGCCGCCTCAAAGTTAGATCAACTACCGTTGGTGTTAGCCTAGCTACCCGCAGAGGTCTGATTTTGCGTTCATAAGCTTTGTGTCTCGAGTTGAGCACCAGGCATGAATCGATATAATCCTCAGGGGGTGCGGTATCTCTTTGCATCACAAAGACCAGCACGAGACATGTCCCGTCTGTCTGGGGATTGTACATGCCCGGAGAGCGTTGACGGAGCATGAAGCGTTTTGTCGCCAGCTCCGGCACTCAACCCTGACGATGCGGCTCACGTTTGTGAAGAAAGCGCTGGGAAAGACCGTCATGCGGTCTGATACTATCCGAGGTGAGGCACCCGGCTTCATCTGAGACCGGTGAGAAACTCCTGGTTAAAACCCCCGCTGGTAGCTGGGCTGACCACATGGAGTGTGCGGAGGGTTAGCCAAGTTCTCGTAAACTACTCTCTGTATGTGGATCTCGATGGAGTGGAGAAAGTGGTATTGGTCAATCCTCCACCTATGGAGCCATCCCTGGCAGTTTATCTGCTCTTGTCTCACAACAATTGGGTGGGTGGCCCTACGACCCTCCCGTCATACACATACTCTTCCCAATAAGGTTAAAATGGCCACGGGCGACACTCTTTGCATGTCTTGCTGTGCGGCGCTCTCCCTGGACAGAGAGATGGCATCTACGGTGGTGGCGAAAAGGCATCTGTGGCTGACCCAGTCTGATGTTCCAGAAAAGAGACTGGGTCGTCTATCCGGATGAGCCTGTGTCTTTTAAGGGGTTGTTTAGGCAGTCACTCGACAACCTCTAGGCAAAGTTTGAGCAGCGGAAAAAGCATGCAGTGGCTCTGCGCAGCATCATTTCCAGGCAGGACAAGCTACCCGCAGGTGCTTGCAAGCCTGCAATGCTGCTGCCTCCCACTAAAAGGGGCAGCATCGCCCACAGGTCCAGGACCACGCCGGGCAGGCAGCACCCACCCGGTAAGCCTTCACGCCACTCTGTTTGGGGCAAGGGCCCACCACCAGGTCTCCAAGAGTTCAGGGCCTCAGAGGAGGAAATCACACTCGTCCTGGGACTGGGTGGAGAGGGGCACCGCAGCACTGCTGCTCTTCATCCCTCTTCAACACACAGAGAGAGAGAGAGACACACACACACACACACACACACACACACACACATTGGGTGCTATAAATGTTTCTGTTGTGACAACTTCATGTGCTCCTTATGTTTTTCCCGTTTTCAGTGCCCCTTTGGAGGTGCCTCTCCGCAAAGCCGGTGGGCAACCTTCAGGCTCTGTCTGTGCATTCCACTTGTACCCAGTTCACTTCTTAAGGCTCCAAGGTTACATTGCTGCTGAACGTGGCATACTTGCCTGAGTCAATCCCTGCAGCCAATAGCTCTATGGCTTTTGAGCTCCTAAACCTCTGTTCCCCTCCTTTTGTTTCCTAGGAGCCATTCCCTGTGTGCGCCTACATAAGCTCAATACATATGTGATCAGTTGTTTGTCTGTTTAGCTAATCTGGCCAAGGGCAAAGTCCTGTCTAAACAGCGGCTTTCTCACTGGATTGTGGAGGCTATCTCCCTGGCTTACACCAGTAAAGGTCTTCCAATGCCTCACGGTGTGAAGGCAAATTCAACCAGGGGCATAGCGACATCATAAGCTCTGTTTAAAGAGGTATCTGTGAGTGATATCTGCGTTGCAACCATTTGGTCATCCACCGCACACTTGATCGGTGTTACAGTTTGGATGTGACAGCCACTTTGGTGGCTCATTCTGCCCTTTTGTACTGGGTTTTCGATGCACTGGAGTGCTTGAATATGCTATATGTGTTGTACTGAGTGCATCGACCAAAAGGGAACAAAATGTTATGACTTTTGTTCCCTGAAGGAGAGGAACGAGATACAACACTTGGTTGCCCCGCTGCACAGCTGGGCTCGGCTACCGAATTGAGGGATGACCGTGGTGACAGATGTATAGGCAGGGCCTCACATACGTCACCTTTATTAAAAGGTGTCAATAAGGTGTCTTTAGTCCGATATCCCATACTATATGTGTTGTACCTCATTCCTCTCCTTCAGGGATCAGATGTTATAGTTATAACATAATGTTTTCCCCAAAATATAATCATTGAAATCAGAATTATGTATCCACTGATATTTCGTCATAAACTGAAAATCCTCTCCCCTTTCTGCTTCAAGGTGGAGGTTCGTGGAGGTGTCGGGATGGGAAACCTGTTCAGAGAGTATGGCAGCACCTCCTCCATCGACATCCAGGGCATTCCTGAGCAGAGCTTTTTTGACATGCTCAGCCAGTTCCACCAGGAGAGGCCTGACCAGCGCAGCTCAGCACCCATACGCCTCGGGGGAGCTGCTGCGTGCTCCAGACTCGCCACCAAGCGCACCTCTCCCCTCTGCCCCGTCACCTGGTCCCACAGGTGGGGAAGTAATAGGGACAGGAAGGAAAGAAGGAGCTGAGAGAGTGAGGAAGAAAAGTGGAGGGACGGAGTCGTCACTGGGCACCTCCTCTTTGTTCAGGAAACTTAGGAGCTCTAGTCGCAATGAGCTGGATGGAGGGAAAGGAGAAACAACCGAGGACGGGGGAGGCCGGGGTTCAGCCGACGCCTCGTACAAACCGTGGGTATGTCCTAAGAGCTTTGTCCACTTCGATGCTCAAAGCATCCTGTTTGACCTCCACGAGGCAGCGGCTCAGCGGGGCTACGCCGCTCAGAGGAGGAACACGGCCACGGGGGCATCAGCTGCATCAGTGTCCCTGTCTGTCTCCAGATCCTCGGCTCCAAGTGTGAACGACCCAGTTTACTCCAGCATAGAGGATCTGACCCTGAGCCTCGACCCCAGCTCCATGACACCCTCCCTGGGTGTGGACCTATTGGACGGGCCTCATGGAGCCCACAGCTCGAGCCCACTGCTCCTCTGCTGCCCCCACTTCCTCAATGAGACTGGAGGCCACGGGGAGCGCAATATCAGCTTCCTCAGCTCGTCAGCAGAGCGAGACGGAGGAGGAGACGGAGCGAGGGGTTGGCTCAGGAGGAGTAACGCCAGCGTCTCAGTGCTGGAGGTGCCTATTGAACAGCAGGTTACAAGACTGGACAGACTGAAACTGTACGGCATAGAGCATGTAGATCTGGGGGCCAGGTACTACAGAGACTACTTCCATGGGAAAGGTAACACTGAGATACATTTACTATAAGGCAGATATCATACTTAAACCATACATTTGATGTTGATGCCAGCTGTGTTATGTAAGGATCACAAGAATCAAACCTATTCATAGAAAATTGATTATACATGTTTGCAGTATTACAACATACATTTTGTTGCAACTGTAGTTTATAGATTCTTAAACAGTTTTTTTTCTTCCAGTTAGAGTAAATTAAATGGGCAAAAGCAGCATAAATTCTTATGAACACTGGTGCAATGAGAGCATACCTCAACTAGGACAGGTTTGTTTTTAAATCCCACCTTTCAAAAACTTTACATAAAACATAAAAAGGCATGAAGACAATATATATATATATATATATATATATATATATATATATATATATATATATATATATATCTCAAACCCAACAAGTAACAAACTGATCTTGACATTAAAGATTCAGTTAGACATGACAATGTTACCTTAGTCTCTGAGAAATTATGAACAAATTTTTATTACAAAATGATTATTTGATTGAACAAAATAATCAAATAAAATAATGAATCTGACAGCGTAGATCTCGTTTCTCCAGTGTCATTCCCCACATCTCATCCATGACAGTTGATATCCAGCCGCGCCTCAGCAGAGTGGGCCAAGCTGGCAATGCGCCCAGAGCTTTTATTACACATGTACCTGCCGCTGGACCTTTTTGGCAAACTCTGAACTGATAATACTCCACCTGCCTTTCTGCACGATTACAAAGTACCACTTAACGTGGTCAGCCAGTGCAGCTTTGTTTTACATCTGGTTTTAGGTGTCAGAAGTAACGCCTATCTTCAGACAGAAAAGGTGTGTGTGAGATGTGTGCCTGTTTGATGTGTGCCTGTTCGTACACGTGTTTGTTGGCATTTCTTGTCAACATCACCTCTTCAGACAATGCGGATGAAACTTCCTCTTGGCAAGCATGATCTGGCTGCACCCTAATTAGTGACAGATGCTGTTAGGAGCGTGTTGTGTGTGTGTGTGTGTGTGTGTGTGTGTGTGTGTGTGTGTGTGTGTGTGTGTGTGTGTGTGTGTTGCATGTGAGGCCTGCAGCCACACAGATAAAGGTTATCATTCCAAAAATATGTTCATCTGCTAACTCGTTTCCAGCTTAGCTGTCCCCCAGAACGCAACTGTGATTGTGTGCTGTGTTTTGTCAGAAAGCCTCATCAAAAAGCTGACATGTTCACCACGGGACGTGGCATGGAAGCTATAAGCAGGCCTGAGCCTCCGAATGTGTGTCATCCCGGTTCATTGGATGGAGGAGAAATACTTGTCAAGCTAGATTCCTCGCCCGAGTGTCTGGAGAATTGTACCACACTGCCTGTGGTGGTTGGCATTATCATGGCTTAGCTTAGGAGCTTTAGAAGAGGACATGCAAGATGCTCGTGAAGTGCGTTGATAGCTTTGTCTCAGCCTCTTAATGGATGAATATGTTGTGTGCCAACACGGGTAACAAGCCACAGTGTTAATTGACATATTTTGTTTGTTTCTTGTATTTAAAAGATGAAGGACATATATTTTTTTTTTCTTTTCTTTCTTTATTTATTTAAACAGGGACAATGTACAATATACATTAACCTTAGACAGGAGAGATGCATTATACCAGGTTGTAGCACTTGTGCTAGTTTCCACCTGTAGTCCCTACATATTTGTTGCTTTACAGTCTTAAATATATGCAGTATGGAATTGTATTTTATTGAAGTGAAGTTCCTACACAACGACATCAGAAACATTTCAGCATCTCTGTGACCACACAACTACATTACAGTATATTTTAATCATCACTTTTTTTTAAGTAACAATTATCGTTTTCTCTTAGTTACACCTTGTGTTAGCTAAATTGATATTGTAATTATGTTAATAGATTGATAAATAGATGTCATTGTCTTAGACCAGTCCTTGACTTAATTCCCCTCCTCTGCTAGTCATGCTTACTACACCACAGCCAAACTCCTCTCTTATCTGTCTCATCTTTAGCTCTTGAAGGTTAAATGGACCGGTTTCTCTCTTTATTATATCGAACCTCAATACCTCTTTGTTAATGACACAAATATGTCTGTAGCACCAAGTATCAAACTACCGAAACCAAGTCTTTGTAACTTACTGAGATATTTACGGATTTAAATCCTAATATATCCAGTTTATGACTATATTTTTATTTAAGGAAAGTTTTTGTTCAGCTGCCTAAATGGAAAAAAAGGCATAGAAGACTTAGAAATACAATTATAATTCTGTAGATTCGTTCTTTGGTCTCATAAAATGTTTGTAATGACGGTCTTGTTTTGTTCAACCAACTGTCCGAAACCCCAAAACATTCAGTTTCCTATCATAGAAGAGTGTTAAAACCAGTGAATATTTATATTTTAGAAGCTAAAACCGGTGAATTTGGGTATTTTTGTTAAAAAGTTGCTAAAATCAGTCAGTAGGATTGTTGCAGATTAATTCCCTTTTTGTTTTCTGATGATCGTCTAATACTTTCAGCTAAAATATCATAGGCTACTCTGTGTCTAAAACCCACAACTCAAGTCCTTATTCAGACATGTTACAAACATTGATCTCCATCTCTCCTTCACCAGAGCACTCAAACTACTTTGGGACAGAGGATAAGCTGGGCGCTGTGGCCGTGAGCATCCGCAGAGAGAAACTGGAAGACACCAAAGACCTGAAAGACCAGTACCAGTACCGCCTTATCGTCCGAACAAGCGAGGTATGAAGGATCTCCCGTTTGTGTGTGTTTGTTCTGAGCTTTTCTTAGTGATGAGTCAGTGATGAGTCGGTAAGAGTGCGCACGCTTAATTTAATGACCTACTTTCATTTTACCCCCCTTATGTCCCTACCTGTGAGTCTTTTTACCCTCTCTGCCCTAGTTTTAACCTCACCCCTCACCCCCTCTCTGCCAGTGGAAAATTCTACCTGCCCAGGCTCAGCACAGCAAAACCAAACCAAACATTGGCTGCTGTGGCCAAAGTGTTTGGCCTGCTCTCACAGGGAGCACACCCAACCACTTTTCCACTTTGATGGGTCAAATACTCGTAACGAGTGATTGGTTGGTGACCATGGAGAAATACTTAAGAGTCTCTCTCAGTCTTGTTCAAAGACTACGAACAAGTTATTTATATTCATAAACTTTTAGAGATTCTTCTTCCAGAGCACCAAACTACAACAACAATATGAGCATATTATTGACAGACAATTCATTTGCAACTATTCGGATAATCGATTAATCGATTGAGTTACTTTTCATGCAGAAAATGGCAAATATTCACTTGTTCCAGCTTTTCTTTAGGTTTTGGACTGATAGTTAAACAAAACACAAATTTGGAGGAAACTGTGATCACACATTTTGCCATTTTGTTAATAACAATTGGCAGGTTAATCTGTAACGAAAATAATCATTACGGACACTGTGAACAAATATTAGTCTTCTGTTTTTTTAGAGAGGTTTTTTTCTCTTCTGTTAGAGAGGTCTGAGGTCTGTATGAATAGTTAGTTTGACCAACTTACTATTTTATAAACACCTGTGTAGCATCGTCGGGACACGCAAACAAACAGCAAAGTTTGCTTCTGTTCATTGTGTTCATGTGGCCCAATTGTCTTCCTCTCCGCTGTGTTGTTTTTAGCTGGATTACATGGCTGCCTGGCCTCATCACCTTAGCTCTGGTATAACAATGGAGCCTCTCCGCCATCTAAGTACACAGAGCTCAGCTAACAGACGCAGCCAGCACAGCCAGGCCTACTGTTCCCACACAGGAAAAAAGAGATTCATTGCCGACTTTATTCTCTCAAGCCGCAGCTGCTCTCAAATATCCATCCC
This sequence comes from Perca flavescens, assembly GCF_004354835.1. Classification (NCBI taxonomy): domain Eukaryota; kingdom Metazoa; phylum Chordata; class Actinopteri; order Perciformes; family Percidae; genus Perca; species Perca flavescens. Next base: position 15,378,253 of record NC_041333.1, read on the forward strand.
CCCTTAAGTCTGTCATTTAATTCTGTGCAGCAGTGCTGACGCAGCAAGGTGGAGAGACTTCCTCTCTCTCCCTCCATCACCCATTTCTACACACAGCCCTCTGACGTTCCAGCTCAGCATGTCGCAGTCACTCACTGCACTGTCGCACAGAAGCTGACGAGTTCAAACGAAAGCTCCATAACTTGAGCCACGTGTCTATCAAGTTTCACGTCTCTGCTGCACACCAGAGTCTCTGAGGTCCAACTGTCTCTTCTGCCCCTTCAAGCTCCAGAGTCCGCCATGCATTTTTAATGATCCCTTATTTGTGTGTGTAGTTGTGCGTGTGTTTGTGTGCGGTGAGAAGGATCACCCCACTCCTCCCAACTGTATCTGAGGATATCATAGCCTCACTGTTTTGAAACAGGCCAATTTCCTTTCACCAGGGAGCAGCACTCTGTGGCAGCACAGTACTGAGCAGAATATTAATTCACAATACCCCTCAAACTAAAATCTGTGTGCGTCCATGCATGCGTGTTGGAAGAGAGGAGTGTTGCTTCAGGGCATCCCTCATCTGATGGACCCACTTCAAGCTCCCAGACTGCTAATCATCCGTTCCTCCATTTTCCAGAGGCGTGGTTCTGTAGCTGAGCCCCACCTCCGACCTCTCTCAATACAACTATCTCAGAATCAATAGCATTACTATGTATATTCTGCTGGGTCCATAGTAGCCAATATATGATACAAAATAATTATACACAACAACAGCTTTAAACCCTACCAACAAAAAAAACCAAAAATGAAATAAATAAAAACTAATAAATAAAAAAGTATGTAACCAAGCAGGTATTTTTGTTTAAAAAGAGAAGGAAGAAGGAGTAAAAAAAAGTTGTCAGTAACTCTTATTAATTGGTAAGTTGGTCAGCAAGTAATCTAAGTAATTAAAGCAATCTATGAAATTTTATTTTGAAAACATTTCCACCAAAAACTATGTATATGTGTGTGTGTGTGTGTGTGTGTATGTGTGTGTATATGTGTGTGTATATATATATATATATATATATATATATATACATACATACATACATACAGTCTTTAAATCTGGTGATGCATTGCAAAAAAAAAATTTATATCCCCACATTCAGCTTGTGACCCTGCGAGGCTCCATTTTAGAGGATGCGGTGGCGTCTACAGGGAGGCATGGCACGGTGCGGGGTCTGCTGCTCAAGGAAGTCCTGGAGCAGGTTGTCCCCGAGCTCAACGTCTCCTGTTTGAGACTGGCGCTCAGCACACCCAAAGTCACAGAGCAACTGCTCAAGCTGGACGAACAGGGGGTGGGTTATATGTCTGTCTCTGTCTGTATTTGCATTTTATTTTTGGGCTTGTGTAATAAAATGTAACAGTTAATCCCAGATGCTTCCATTGAAACAGTGACTATAAATCTCGCTGGCTGGAATGATGCAAAGCGATACATATGAACTGATAGGTAACACAGTGGCTTATGGTTTGCTCACATAGTGTGTATGAAAGTGTCTACATCTGATTTAGTGTTGGTGCAAAGTACACAATCGGACTGAGGTCAGTGAGAGCTCAGTGCAGCAGGGCGTGGTGTGTTTGAGCATGAGTGTGTGACCATAAAAGCTTTAATGTTTAGCCATGTTATCTCACCTTTTATTTAATGAAGGGTGAAGTGCAAGGCGGGGGTGTTTTGCCCTGCAGTTGGCTTGTTTTTTTTTTTAGTTTGTGCATGTGGTTTTTACAACAACGAAGTGGTGCTCAATTGAAAAGTGCATACATATATACATCAGGGTTAAATTCTTATCTGTAACATCTACTTTGACATCAAGTTGCATTAAAAGCACCAGGCTCCCACTCCACTGCTTGTGTGTGTGTGTGTGTGTGTGTAATGTTGATTTTATCTCTCCGCTGCCGTGTAGTTGAGTCAGAAGCACAAGGTGGGTGTTTTGCTGTGCCGTGCGGGCCAGAGCACAGAGGAGGAGATGTACAACAATGAGGAGGCGTCACCCGCCTTCTCTGCCTTCCTGGAGCTGCTTGGGGAGCAGGTGCTTCTCAAAGGATTCACCAAATACGCTGCGCAGCTCGACACAAAGAGTAAGTGTTCAGAAGAGCCCCTTTCAGACATGCACAACATCCCATAAATGTGTTGGTTATTTTACATGTTGGTCTTATGTGTGAATAAGCACCTGAGTTGTTTTTACATTAAAGTCAAGATGGCAATCTTACTCTTAGTAATCTTAGTAATATTTTCTCAGCACCTTCACCAAGGCACATTTCCAAATCTAATGCTGTCAGATTAGCAGCTGAAGCAACACAAGGTCAAACATACACTTTTTGTTTGCCTTATTAAGTTCCCTGTAATAAATGTTTCCCTTAAATGTCATCTCCTATGTTTAGACAAACTAAAATCAGTTAAATGAATTATGAAACTATTTGAATGAGCCCATTTCCTCTCCCTATTTTCAACTTTCATCCATGCAGTTAGCATTTTGAATATACAGCAAAATGCTTTAAATGAGAGTCCCAATTGAATGTCTCGTCCCACACACTAAGTCTTCAATGGCAAAATACATTTTTAAATCTACTGGTGCCATTTTTGAGGGAACAGAAAACAATCTTCCTCCAAATCAGTACAACAATCCACTCCTTACCACTCCTGTTCTCCAGCAGTAAGACCTTTTTACATTAACAGCACCTAGAGTACGAAATCCATTACTTTAAAAGACAGATGAAGCCAGCATCGTTATGTATTATATGTCAGAAAAGTAACAGCCAGGCCAAGTGTCCCAGGAAAAGCACAATGACGTGTCTTGGCATCCTCATGATCCCTCGAAAAACATGTGTTTGAACAATGGCTGACGTCACATTAAAATGTCTTGCTCCAGCGGACTCCACGGGCACCCACTCCCTGTACACCACCTACCAGGGCTACGAGGTCATGTTCCATGTGTCTACCATGCTGCCGTACATGCCCAACAACCCACAGCAGGTAAGAGATTATAAGCACCCTCCCTATTGTATGTTGTCTCAGGCCATATTTTGGTATGTACAGCTGAAAAATACATCCACAAATTTCCTTTTGTTGTCACCCAAAGTCTGTCTGTGGTTGTTAGTTAAAGCCTCTTCAGTTTGCTCCGGGTCGTAAACCAACAGCAAGAATTCATAAAGTGGGAACTCGTGACTTGTGTCACGTTCTTCATTTAGAGTCCCTTTCCTCTTTTATTCACTCTCATGTTATTATAGTCTTTGTTCTCTGTCTTTTCGTTTCTTCCTTACTTACTGGCTTTTTCTTTTGCCCTCTCTCTGCCTCTCATTCTTTGACTGGCTCAGAGCTGGGTGGGGTTCAGCAGTGAGCTGTTTCTTTATTTTCTCCCTTGTTTTTGTTTAGTTTTTTTACTTCTTTGAATAAAGCTGCCTACCTACACATTCTTTTGTGTGTTTGCAGCGTGGACCGCATGTGTGAGTGACCTGTGTGTAAGACAACGTTTTACATGTGTGTGTTTTTAATAGTTTGCATAAGTGTTTGCGTGAGAGGCTCACACGGATGGACACGTGCTCAGACAGGCCCTGTGGGTGCTCAGTGTACAATGTGTCAGCGGTGTAGGCTATGGAGAAGTCGTTTGTTCCTCAACAAACATTTGAAAAGACAATAAATTAGTATTGTGAATCGGCAAATATACTTTCATTACCATACCCACAGTAATCTATTGTTTGTTATAAACAAGCTTAATCATTTTGTTAAACAAATTGTAAATGATGAGAAATGTGAAGGTGGCACCTTTTTAAATTGAGTCAATTAAAAACAGTTTGTATCAACACTTACATCCGAAAGTGTAATTTTATAAATGGCACAATAACTCCATCCAGAGGTTTAAAGGCCGCAGCAGTGAGGAGATTGAGTACTTGCTCAGATGGATCTCTAGGTGGCAGCATCTGACAATAAATATAACCTGCAGTGAATGAACAGAGGCAGGAGGAGTGAAGTAGAAATATAGAGACTGTGGAGGCTCTTACAGTCAGGAGAGAGGAAAAGGAGAGCCCATGCTAGGCCTACACACTTACCTTGTATGACCAGTGATGAAATGTACGGTAAATGCTTGTTGAATCTTACATATCAACGGCATTTAGTACTATTTAGAATGGAATCCTGAAATAGAAAAAAAAGTCAAGATACAATTAAATTGAATTACATTTATTTTATAGTATGAAAGCATAACAAGGGTTATCTCGAGACACTTTACAGATAGAGTAGGTCTAGACCACACTCTATAATTTACAAAGAACCAACAATTCCAGTAAATCCCACAAGAGCAAGCATTTAGTGCGACAGTGGCGAGGAAAAACTCCCTTTTAGGCAGAAACCTTGAGTGGTGAAGATGTTGATAAAATATCCAAAACTTCTTTTCTCCAAATGATCAATTCTAACAATTACAGTTAATGTTTATAAGCACTACATCAGGCTAAACTTGCAGTCTTAGTACGAGTGAAGGCTGGCTGCAGAATGTGTCTATCTGTGGCCAAACGGTGGGCTGGATTACATAATTGGTACTTTCACACTTCCTTCTGCAGATGAAGAGAGAATTGGCAAACGCCGCACCACAGACACAGCCTGGGTTCTGTGCCACGTCTCCTACACGAGCACAGATAGACGCACATACCAGCACACACAAAGACACAAATAGCCCACACAGAATCTGAAAAACAAATTGCATAAAGAGCTGCGGTTGGTGTCTAGTAATGAGCGTCTCAATCTCTCATTTCCTTTGTCAGACTCTCTCTTATCGTTGAGTCAATTTGTTGTGTCAATGCCAGTTATGTAAGCAATGCCAGTTATGTAAGCTCATTTTATTAATTTGACATTCTTATCTCTCCTCTCTTCTTCCTTAGCTTCTGAGAAAGAGGCACATAGGGAACGACATTGTCACTATAATCTTTCAGGAGCCAGGAGCATTGCCTTTCACCCCGCAGAATATTCGCTCACACTTCCAGCACGTCTTTGTTATTGTCCGTGTGCACAACCCCTGCTCTGAAGGCACCTGTTACAGGTAAATGTTTTAAACAAAACAAGCACATGTTCATATACACACAACTATGACCACAACATTATTTCTCACACTTCAAATCTGTGCCACCTTTTCTTTCAGTGTTGCTGTGACAAGAATGAAGGATGTTCCTCCCTTCGGCCCACCTATCCCCAGCGGCGTCACCTTCCGTGACCCAGAAACCTTTCGTAACTTCCTTCTAGCCAAAGTTATCAATGCAGAAACTGCAGCGCACAAGTCCGAAAAGTTCCACACTATGGCGACACGAACGCGGCAGGAGTACCTGCGTGACCTGGCTGAGAACTACGTCAGCAGCACTCCGCTCGACTCAGCTGGCAAGCTTAACAACCTCATCTCCCTCGCATCTAAAAAACGGGAGCGCTCCAAGGCGAGAGAGGGAGCGGAGTTGGGAGCTGCGGGGGCCGTCGCCTGGAGAGTCCAGGCCCAGGACTTCAGTGGAGGTGGGACGGAGCTCCCCTGTGCCTTGGGTTTGTCAGCTGAATATGTCCTCCTGACAGACTGCTCCACCAAAGAGGTGGTGTTCAACTGTTTCTGTGCGGACGTGATCGGCTGGACACCTGAGCGGCTGGCGCTGAAGATCTTCTACGGCAGAGGAGACCACATCGCTGTGCGGGTACCAGAGGGCTGTGCACCAGACATCAGAGAGATGGTGCAGAGGTTAAAGGTGAGAGTTTAGAGCTTGTTCCAGTTTAAGTGTAGAGAGAAAGTGACCAGAAAATCTCAGTGACCTTTTAAAGCACATAGCTTGGAGTAGGATGTTATTACAGTTATATTTATATTTAATGTTTCTCACCAAAACACATTGTGTATACCCTTGGGGCCTGAAAAATTCTCTGAATGCATTTCCTTCCTCATAAAATATTTGCTGAGTTGATTTAAAATTACTTTGCATCTCTCTCTCCTCCTTTTTTGTCGTTTCTTTCTTCTTCACTGCATTTGTTTGGTACCCTTATATGTAGGAGATCATGATGTGAATTTTAGCCCTTCATTGCAAAGGTTTGTCTTCAGACCACTTAAAGACCTTAAATATTCTCTGTCAAGTCTCTGTGTTTTGTTAATACTAGTGCAGTGCCTGTTTGGAACGGCCTAACTTTATCTAACTACATTTGGCGTGTTCCCACTTTTCCGTCTAGCTCTTAAACAGTGTGCAATGTAAATTACATAGCCTACTGGAGAGCCCAAGAGCCTGGGCGTTCATCTAGATTGTGCAGAGTACAAAGACAACGAAATGCAGTTTGCGTCTAAGCAGAAGTGCAGAAAAGTGCAATGTGATATACAAAGTATAGACAGGTGGTGCATAGGCTTAGTAGGTTAATTGTCACCGGGATGCAGAGCAAGAGTTCAGTAGGGTGACAGCTGCAGGAAAGAAGCTTCCTCTGAACCTGCTGGTACAGGTGCGGAGAGACCTGAGATGCCTACCGGAGGGGAGTGGGGTGAACAGACTGTGGTTGGGGTGAGAACAGTCTTTGCCTTACGCAAGCATCGCTTGCCCTGGATGGCCTCGATGGAGGGTAGTGAGGAACTGGTGATGCATTGGGCAGTGCTTTCCGGTCACGGGCAGAGCAGTTGCCATACCAAACTGCGACACAGTTGGTGAGGATGCTCTCGATGGTGCAGCAGTAGAAGTTCACCAGGATCTGAAGAGACGGGTGGACCTTCTTGAGTCTTCTCAGAAAGAAGAGACGCTGCTGAGCCTTCTTGATCAGGGTAGAGGTGTTGGGGTCCAAGAGAGGTCCTCAGAGATGTGGACACCCAGACACTTGGGGCTGGTGACACGCTCCACCTCAGTCCCATTTGATGAGAATGGGGACGTCTACGATTGTGTTTGCATGTAGAGTAGACAGCAATCAGTTTTTAGCGGGTGACCACTTTTTGGCGTATGACACAGCCGGTGAACCGCAATCAATCAGCCTTCTAGTTCTGGGGATGCAGCAACTCCCCGCTGCTGTACTGCGCATGCGGAACGGATGATTAGCAGTCTGGGAGCTTGAAGTGGGTCCATCAGATGAGGGATGCCCTGAAGCAACACTCCCACACACACACAAACACAAACACACACACACACACAGTTGGGATTGTTTTTCATACCTTAAACAGCAAGAAGGTACCGGGTTCGAACCGTGGGGTTTTCTCTGGGTACTCCGGTTTTCTAGCCTCACGACCTCCAGTTTTCCACTTGCAGATCAGTCAGGCATCTTGAGGTAGAGAAAATTTGGAGCCGTTAGCCAAACGACCGGGCCAATCAGCGTTGGTTTTGAGGTGGGTTAGGTGGTGATAGACAGATGGTTTATCCAATCAGCTAACCAGTATTTTCAGACAGCTGTCCGGGAACCTGAAATGGTGTCTTTTATTCCTAATTTCTCGTTACACAAACGGCAAATATCCTTTACTGACATGTTGCTTGCATGCTGAGCTAACGAGCTATGCTTTGCCTGCAGCAGCAGGGGCGGGCTTGTGGTTGTATTTTCATACGCTTCGTGGACCTGATTGGTTGATTTGGCCCGTCTATCACCAACATAGGTGATAGACAGATGGTTCATCCAATCAGCTAACCAGTATTTCCGCCCCTTCCCAAAAGTTCTCCACCGGAAAGTTCCCAGATGGATATGCCGAGCAAATGCGAAGCAATCCATCTGGCGGAGTCAGGTTACCGGTTTTCCCCATCACTAAAAATATGTTCCCCTCCCTCTCCACCAAGCTAATGTGTGGTGAGCGTCTGGCGTCGTAAGGCTGCCGTGCATCACCCAGGTGGGTGCTACACATTGGTGGTGTTAAAGAGTAGTCTTCCCCCCTACCCCACCCCCCCACCACTGAAGCGCTTTGAGTGTCTATGATAAAGCGCTATATAAATGTAATGAATTATTATTATTATTATTATTATTAAAGGTTTTCCTTAGCATCCTGGAAAACCTGGAAATTCAAAACTCTTTAACAGAAGCAACTGTGAAGGTAGGGTGTAGCAAGTGTTTTTTGAATGGCCCAGGACAATGTGTCCGCTCAAAGCTGATAACCTTCAAAAATATAATCCAGGTTTATTAGATTGATATTAAAATATAAACTCAAATGTTATAGAGCATAAAGGTACTCTATGCGACCATATAACTCACTTTTTCAATAAGGTTGTGCTCCACTGGCTGATGAGAGGCATTTCATATTGTGATAATCCCTGTAAAATTCAATTAATTAAATGCTAGGAAAAGGAGCTTTCCTGGACTCCAGCGAGCTTTGTGTTAATCCAAATAGTTTATCTTTCTAAAAATATCAAATACATACATAATTTTAGGTGATGTCGTCTCATAATTTGTGTGCATATTGATAATAGTATTGATAGATTTCAGTGAGTAATGCTGTTCCTGCTAATTAAATTCCCCTTTCAGGCTGTTTTATGATTTTCCTTTGTTTTGGCAGATACCTACAGACCTAAGATCATGATGATACTGTAAATATATAAAATAACATTGATTTGCTTGCATCATGTCTTCTCCTTGGCCAGTCGTTGACAGTGGGGTGTGAGACCGTGGATATGACTCTGAGAAGAAACGGACTGGGACAACTGGGCTTCCATGTTCGCCTGGACGGCACTGTGGCTGAGGTACCATCAGATAACGATCTGCTACACCGGATCCCTAATACTCATCTATCAAATTTCTTGGCTGCACATTACTGGCATGTTTGAAGACTTTTTTTTTTTTTTTTTTTTTTTCTGTGTTTTTTATTTATTGCAGGTGGAGGAATACGGTTTTGCCTGGCAGGCAGGACTGAGACAGGGCAGTCGGTTGGTGGAGATCTGCAAGGTCGCTGCAGTGACGCTGACTCACGAGCAGATGATCGACCTCCTGAGGACGTCGGTCACGGTCAAAGTCGTCATCATTCCTCCGTACGAAGAGGGGGGGCCTCGCAGGTGTGTTAAAATGTCTTTGAAGCTAAACTATTAAGGGATTCCTTTTTAAACCACTGTGGTGGATGCAGATGTTGAGGCACTAGGTGACAGCATTGCTGAGTGTTAGCAGGCAGTAGTGGACGGACATAAGTGAGCCAGAGCGAGTGCAGGGCGCTCTTCACTCAAACACACAAAAGCATGGAAGAGGTAGTGGCCAGACTCCAATGTTCTGGGGGGATTTTGTGTGGGAGTGTGTGAAAAGAGGAAGCGAGTGAACAGAGAGAAAGAACAATGTTTGGTTCGAGAGGAAATGGGCGGAACGAGGCATGGAGACAAGACAAAAAGAAGCATTTGTTTAACTGAAACAAAAATATAAAATCTGCCTTTCTTTGTTTCTTCCTCCTTCATATCTAGTCTCATCTTGTTCAGCTTACTATGCTTTCGCCTTGTCTCCTCCCACGATCTATTTCTTTTGCCTGCCGTCATCCTTTTCCAACCTTTCATCTACACATACGGTCTTGACAAAGACAGAATAACGAGGCTTTACGAGGCGCTGATGTGGTGTTATCGAGGTGAAGAAATAACCACAAGAGGTGTGTGTGTGTGTGTGTGTGTGTGTGTGTGTGTGTGTGTGTGTGTGTGTGTGTGTGTGTGTGTGTGTGTGTGTGTGTGTGTGTGTGTGTGTGTGTGTCGTTTCTGACTGAGAGCCAGGGCTTTTAAAAACAGTCATTGTGGCTGACTGTGTGATCGCGCAGTGGTTAGATATCTTTAATGTTGGAGGCAGTTTAATTACACCAAATTAAATCCCTTTGACACTCACACATATACACACGCACACATGCACACTCCCTGACTCATTTGCCGTTGTGTGCCAGGCAAGCAGATTGCATGAGATTAGGGCCTGGAATCTGCAGGGGAAAAAAGGAGACCACAAAAAATAAATAAATAAAGAGTGGAAGTGATTAATTAAAAATACAGGCCCTGTGCAAATGAAAAGGAGGGAAAAGAGGGAGGGAGAGAGACAGAGAGAGAGAGAGAGACAAAGAGGCTGGGATTATTGAGTTGGAGAGGCAGAGAAGCGCTCGGTAAGGAGGACATGTCTCAACACCACAGAGAGTGAGAGAGGTGGGTGGAGGAGAGAGAGAAAGAGAAACCAGATATTCCTTTCTGCTCTGACTCGTGGCCATGCTGTGCAAGATGGACGGATACAGAGGAGAAATGGAGTGATGTTACAGTGTGTTTGACCACGTGTGTGTGTGTTGGGGAGCTCCGGGTGTGTCACCTCCGCCAGTGTGATTGAAAAAACACTGCATGTCAACATATGTAGATGCTGCTCTCTCTAAGGTTTGTACTACTGCTATGTAACAATATGGATATTGATTGAGTTTGTAGTATCCATTGATTGATTGATCAAAGTGTGTTATTTTCTACTAGTTTTCATATTTTCTACTGATATATTTGTGTTTTGTGTTTACATTTCTACAGCTTTCATTTGATGATGTTTTACATTCTTGTAGCAGAGTAGATGGAGGGTTTAGTGTGACCAGGCTCTACATTTAGTCCAGGTTAAACACTAAAGAAACACTTAACCTAAATTACAAGAAATATATTTTCTCACTTACCTCTGCTGGTATCTGTCCATGCAGATAGTGTTGATGTTTTTTTATTTGTGCCACTGAGATTTCTTCTTCCACCACAATACAATTAGGGTGTATGGAATTTAATGTATTCTGCTCACAGCATTGAAAAACTATATATATATATATATATATATATATATAGCAACTTATAATGTCCAATAATGCAAACTGTTCACCGTGTACAGTTTTAATTGGAACCATTTTTTGGTGAAGAAATAGTCCTTTATAATCTGTTTGTTGTTTTTTGTAATTTGGGTTAGAGCTATGACAAAAAGTTTTAATCAATTAGTTAATAGTTAATAAACATTTACCTGCAACAATTTTGATAATTCATTGTTTAAGGCAAGGCAAGTTTATTTGAATAGCACATTTCATACACAATTCAAAGCCTTAAATAATGTATTAAAATAATAGAAATCTTTTTTAAAGAAAATTAAAATGTGAAGAACAGAGACATAAATACAGGATAGGGGGGGGAAGATAGTTCATGGTGAGGATAGGATTTCTGGTTCAAATCATTTAAATCAGTTTTAAGCAAGAATGCCCAAAATGTCAGTAGTTTAGCCTCTCAAATATGAATATTTGCTTGTCTTCTATGACAGTAAATTAACATCTTTGGGGTTAAGACTGTTGGTCAGACAAAATAACACTCAAAAAAATATTCTGCAGATTGATTTGATAATGAAAATAATCATTACTTGCAGTCCTAATTGGGGTGAACCAACCCTTTTTAAAGGACAAATCCGGCACAAAATGAACCTAGGGGTTAATAACACGTTTCCGAGTTTGACCGTTCTCTGGCATATGTTTTCATGCTAATGGAATGTGACCAGTTTTATCGCAAACCGCCAATTACCTTATAAAGCTAGTCGTTGGGGCACGGGTAAAGTAAAAATAAATTGCTATTTCTATACCACCAACAAGGCTCAAAATAGCACCACACTTATATGGTAGCATAATGAGGGTCCCTACACGTAAACTGAAGCATTGAGAACTTTGTAAGTGTACAGACAGTTTATTAAAAAGATAGTTTAGAAAGACCGTACCGTTCACGTATACAGTCATCTTGGGAAAACGGTCACGACCAGTTGAACGACGAACATGTTGCAACGTGAGCTGATCTGTCACTTGAAATCTCCCATGGTCCGTGGTTTCCCAATGGGTTGATAGGAATTACGTTTGTGAAATGTAATTACATGGAAATACATGAATTATATCTGTTTATTAAAATATATGCACGCCGTTTGTCGTTCGACTGGTCGGACTGGTTTTCCCAAGATGGCGCCTGCCTGTAAACAGTACTGTCTTTCTAAACTATCTTTTTAATAAACTGACTGTACACAAAGTTCTCAATGCTTCGGTTTACATGTAGGGACCCTCATTATGCTACTGTGGAAGTGTGGTGTGGCACTCCAGATCTTCAGAGAGGACACTGCTGCTTC